>NC_083381.1:17310000-17670000 GCF_031755915.1 Ziziphus jujuba
ACAGTTTCTTCTAACTTTCTTTACAATCTCACTTTCATATGACTATGTTCAATTCCACCTATATCCATAACCATTTGACAGCTACAATTTGTTTATTCTTCTTCTGCATTCTTAATTTTTTATTGTTGTGAATCACAAGTCCTGTGCCGTTTCACATAAATCGTGATTCAATTAACCAGTCATATCGGTATAGGATATGGCAATAATCGTGCGTTTGGAATTATGGAAATGCTTGATTTTAAACCAACATTGCATTCGTGAATGATTAATTACTATATAATAACAAATTTAATTAAAAAAACAATATCTTATCAAAATAAATCTCATTTTATAAATAGTTCAAAAGAATATTCAATTTAGTTACATGTTTTCTTTTTTCCTTGATCTTGTGGCTGGCAAAAACAAAAGCTAAGAGCTTGTTTGGCCAGCTGTTTTTAAAATAATTTTCTGTTTTGTAATACAGAAAATTATTTTCAAAATAAAAAATTACTTGTTTGGCAATCAATTTTCAAAAACAGTTTTAGAAAACAAATGGAAAAAAAAAATTAGAAAACAATAAAATGATATTTTCATCTGTTTTGAAAATAATAAAATACATATTATTTTGATTTGTTTTCTTCATTGTTTTTATTTAGTCTGCATTTCTCTATCTTATAGGGAAAAAGTTATACAAAAAAAATATTTCTTCAATTCTTTGGAATATTTCAGAGAGAGAAAATTATACAGAGAGAGAGAGAGAGAGATAGGATATTATTCCTCGATAAATGTATCCAATTAAATTATCTTATTTTTTTATTTTATCGTTCTCTCTTTTTTTTTTTTTAATAGAACAACTTTAAAAAATAACTACTCCTCTTTGTTTTTTTAATCCTTCATAAATTACATAAATTATATTTTTATTACTTTTTTTTTTATTTTTCTTTCCTTCGTTATATACCTATTAGTTTTTATTTTTTTTTATCTTACTTTTTTTATCAGTTTTTCTTTTGGGTAAATATTTTTTATATCAATTATTTATTTTGCTATTATGTTCTTTTTCCTTACCAAATATTCTCTCTCTCTCTCTATTTTGTTCTTTTTCCTTTATTTTTTCTTATTTTCCATTTCTATCAGCTTCTTTCACTACGCGAAAATTGATATCTAACGACACTTATTTAGCGACGCTACGAAACAAACACGTCTGAAAAAACAAAACCGCGACTCTGAGGTTAATGCGCCAGTAAAAATTCAATAAATATACGACGTACTATATAGATTGTGCGTCGCCTGTTCTCTCCTCCACTTTTTTTTTTTTAGTTCTTTTAATTAATCTTAATTTAACAACAAATAACCCATAAAGATATTAGAGCAACATAACTGAGGTTGATTTTTTTTTTCTTTTTTGTTATACGTTTAACAGGCGACCCACAGGCGACGCACGGTCGCCTGTTCTTTTTTTTTTTCAATTTTTTTGTTTAAACATTTAAAAAACAATCAAAATAGGACCATAACAAGAATTGAACCCAGAACCTCTTACACTCTCAAGAAATCACCACACCACTAGGCCAAATCACTTATATGTACTAATACAGCAAAAATTTGCTAATATAGTGTTAGGCGACGCATTATTGAATCAATGCGTCGCCAAATACAAGAACAGGCGACGCATTCCTCAACAAATGCGTCGCCTGTTCTTTTTTTTTTTTTCAATTTTTTTTAAACATTTAAAAAAAAATCAAAATAAAACCATAACAAAAATTGAACCCAGGACCTCTTACACTCTCAAGAAATCACCACACCACTAGGCCAAATCACTTTTATGTATTAATACAGCAAAAATTGGCTAATATAGTGTTAGGCGACGCATTATTCAAACAATGCGTCGCCAAATACAAGAACAGGCGACGCATTCCTCAACAAATGCGTCGCCTGTTCCTTTTTTTTTTTCAATTTTTTTGTTTAAACATTTAAAAAAAATAAAATCAAAATTGGACCATAACAAGAATTGAACCCAGGACCTCATACACTCTCAGGAAATCACCACACCACTAGGCCAAATCACTTATATGTACTAATATAGCAAATATTGCCTAATATAGTGTTAGGCGACGCATTATTGAATCAATGCGTCGCCAAATACAAGAACAGTTAAACATTTTAAAAAAATAAAATCAAAATAGGACGATAATAAAAATTGAACCCAAGACCTCATACACTCTCAGAAAATAACCACACCACTAGGCCAAATCACTTATATGTACTAATACAGCAAAAATTTGCTAATATAGTGTTAGGCGACGCATTATTGAATCAATGCGTCGCCAAATACAAGAACAGGCGACGCATTCCTCAACAAATGCGTCGCCTGTTCTTTTTTTTTTTTTTTTCAATTTTTTTGTTTAAACATTTTAAAAAAAAATCAAAATAAGACCATAACAAGAATTGAACCCAGGACCTCTTATACTCTCAAGAAATCACCACACCACTAGGCCAAATCACTTTTATGTACTAATACAGCAAAAATTGGCTAATATAGTGTTAGGCGACGCATTATTCAAACAATGCGTCGCCAAATACAAGAACAGGCGACGCATTCCTCAACAAATGCGTCGCCTGTTCCTTTTTTTTTTTTTCAATTTTTTTGTTTAAACATTTAAAAAAAATAAAATCAAAATTGGACCATTACAAGAATTGAACCCAGGACCTCATACACTCTCAGGAAATCACCACACCACTAGGCCAAATCACTTATATGTACTAATATAGCAAATATTGGCTAATATAGTGTTAGGCGACGCATTATTGAATCAATGCGTCGCCAAATACAAGAACAGGCGACGCATTCCTCAACAAATGCGTCGCCTGTTCTTTTTTTTTTTCAATTTTTTTGTTTAAACATTTAAAAAAAAATTAAAATAAGACCATAACAAGAATTGAACCCAGGACCTCTTACACTCTCAAGAAATCACCATAGCACTAGGCCAAATCACTTATATGTACTAATACAGCAAAAATTGGCTAATATAGTGTTAGGCGACGCATTATTCAAACAATGCGTCGCCAAATACAAGAACAGGCGACGCATTCCTCAACAAATGCGTCGCCTGTTCTTTTTTTTTTTTCAATTTTTTTGTTTAAACATTTTAAAAAAATAAAATCAAAATAAGACCATAACAAGAATTGAACCAGAACCTCATTCACTCTCAGGAAATCACCACACCACTAGGCCAAATCACTTATATGTACTAATACAACAAAATTGGCTAATAGAGTGTTAGGCGACGCATTATTGAAACAATGCGTCACCAATTCCTTAACAAATGCGTCGCCTGTTCTTTTTTTTTTTTTCAATTTTTTTGTTTAAACATTTAAAAAAAATAAAATCAAAATAGGACCATAACAAGAATTGAACCCAGGACCTCATACACTCTCAGGAAATCACCACACCACTAGGCCAAATCACTTATATGTACTAATACAACAAAAATTGGCTAATAGAGTGTTAGGCGACGCATTATTGAAACAATGTCGCCAAATACAAGAACAGGCGACGTATTCCTCAACAAATGCGTCGCCTGTTCTTTTTTTTTTTTCAATTTTTTTGTTTAAACATTTAAAAAATATAAAATCAAAATAGGACCATAACAAGAATTGAACCCAGGACCTCATACACTCTTAGGAAATCACCACACCACTAGGCCAAATCACTTATATGTACTAATATAGCAAATATTGGCTAATATAGTGTTAGGCGACGCATTATTGAATCAATGCGTCGCCAAATACAAGAACGACGCATTCCTCAACAAATGCGTCGCCTGTTCTTTTTTGTTTTCAATTTTTTTGTTTAAACATTAAAAAAAAAAATCAAAATAAGACCATAACAAGAATTGAACCCAAGACCTCTTACACTCTCAAGAAATCACCACACCACTAGGCCAAATCACTTTTATGTACTAATACAGCAAAAATTGGCTAATATAGTGTTAGGCGAAGCATTATTCAAACAATGCGTCGCCAAATACAAGAACAGGCGACGCATTCCTCAACAAATGCGTCGCCTGTTCTTTTTTTTTTTTCAATTTTTTTGTTTAAACATTTAAAAAAAATAAAATCAAAATAAGACAATAACAAGAATTGAACCCTGAACCTCATTCACTCTCAGAAAATCACCACACCACTAGGCCAAATCACTTATATGTACTAATACAACAAAAATTGGCTAATAGAGTGTTAGGCGACGCATTATTCAAACAATGCGTCGCCAAATACAAGAACAGGCGACGTATTCCTCAACAAATGCGTCGCCTGTTCTTTTTTTTTTTTCAATTTTTTTGTTTAAACATTTAAAAAAAATAAAATCAAAATAGGACCATAACAAAAATTGAACCCAGGACCTCATACACTCTCAAGAAATCACCACACCACTAGGCCAAATCACTTATATGTACTAATATAGCAAATATTGGCTAATATAGTGTTAGGCGACGCGTTATTGAATCAATGCGTCGCCAAATACAAGAACAGGCGATGCATTCCTCAACAAATGCGTCGCCTGTTCTTTTTTTTTTCAATTTTTTTGTTTAAACATTAAAAAAAAAAGACAAAATAGGACCATAACAAGAATTGAACCCAAGACCTCTTACACTCTCAAGAAATCACCACACCACTAGGCCAAATCATTTATATGTACTAATACAGCACAAATTGGCTAATATAGTATTAGGCGACGCATTATTCAAACAATGCGTCGCCAAATACAAGAACAGACGCATTCCTCAACAAATGCGTCGCCTGTTCTTTTTTTTTTTCAATTTTTTTGTTTAAACATTTAAAAAAAATAAAATCAAAATAAGACCATAACAAGAATTGAACCCAGGACCTCATACACTCTTAGGAAATCACCACACCACTAGGCCAAATCACTTATATGTACTAAAATAGCAAATATTGGCTAATATAGTGTTAGGCGACGCATTATTGAATCAATGCGTCGCCAAATACAAGAACAATGCGTCGCCTGTTCCTTTTTTTTTTTCAATTTTTTTGTTTAAACGTTTAAAAAAAAAAATCAAAATAGGACCATAACAAGAATTGAACCCAGGACCTCTTACACTCTCAAAAATCACCACACCACTAGGCCAAATCACTTATAAGTACTAATACAGCAAAAATTGTCTAATATAGTGTTAGGCGACGCATTATTCAAACAATTTCCAAATACAAGACGCTTTCCTCAACAAATGCGTCCCCTGTTCTTTTTTTTTTTTTCAATTTTTTTGTTTAAACATTTAAAAAAAATAAAATCAAAATAAGACCATAACAAGAATTGAACCCAGGACCTCATTCACTCTCAGAAAATCACCACACCACTAGGCCAAATCACTTATATATACTAATACAACAAAAATTGGCTAATAGAGTGTTTAACAAGAATTGAACCCAAGACCTCATACACTCTCAAGAAATAACCACACCACTAGGCCAAATCACTTATATGTACTAATACAGCAAAAATTGGCTAATATAGTGTTAGGAGACGCATTATTCAAACAATGCGTCGCCAAATACAAGAACAGGCGACGCATTCCTCAACAAATGCGTCGCCTGTTCCTTTTTTTTTTTTTTCAATTTTTTTGTTTAAACATTTAAAAAAAATAAAATCAAAATTGGACCATTACAAGAATTGAACCCAGGACCTCATACACTCTCGGGAAATCACCACACCACTAGGCCAAATCACTTATATGTACTAATATAGCAAATATTGGCTAATATAGTGTTAGGCGACGCATTATTGAATCAATGCGTCGCCAAATACAAGAACAGGCGACGCATTCCTCAACAAATGCGTCGCCTGTTCCTTTTTTTTAAAAAAATTTTTTTTTAAACATTTAAAAAAAATAAAATCAAAATAGGACCATAACAAGAATTGAACCCAAGACCTCCTACACTCTCAAGAAATCACCACACCACAGGCAATCCTTCTTGAAGAGAATACGTTGCCTATTCTCTCAATTAACAAAAACAAAAATTTTGAAAGACATGCAAATTTTATAATGAGTAAAGGTGTACTTGAAAAACATAAAAATAAACAGCAATCTTCGATATTTTGCTTCGCATTTTTAAGAAATATTTTCGGTTTTTATTTGTAGTTGAAAAATAAAAATATTAATCAAAGAAAAAAAATGCAATTGGGAGAAAAGGCGCGTTCTTGCCATTTTTTGAAAATTTTTGGCGCGTTTTTAAATTTTTACGCGCTCCTTTAAATCCATTTTTTCTTTTTTAAAACTACATCAAGTACACCACCTAATCGATATTAGATTTGGAAGCAATCTAAGAGAGACTTGAAGAGTGAGATATTCCAGGTTTCATTTTTCATTTGCCTACGTTGTCGTCGGCCGAGAAGCTAGATTTCTCTTTGTCGCCCTCGTGATTTTTTGGTTTTCTTCTTTCTTTATCTCCATCGTTTAGGTGAGTTTCTTTTTTCTTAACATGAGGTGGGTTGTTTTTTTTTTTTTTTTTTTCATTTTAACTGCAGCTTAGGTTCATTGGGTTTTATTAATCTTGCTTTTTTAGAAATTATGTTTGTGATATTGCTTGACATTATTTTGCTAAGTTCAACAAGTATTTTGTGTTGAAGATTAACTTGAATCAAGATGGTCTATTGTTTTAACTTCACCACAACATCGTACGGTTGTTGAAGAAGATGTTCTTGGAGATACAAAGATGGCTCACAATCCATTTGTCATATAGTTGCCAAGTGTCGATGAAAATGATAATGAGGATGAATGTGAGAGTGACTATGTTTGTAATGACTATGAGGGGAGAAATGTGATTCGTCAAATCTTAAGAACAATGGTAATATTTTTTAAATTTTCATTTATACTAAATTACAAATTTAATAATGATTAATATTTTATTTATTTTGCATAAGTGCATGCTAATAACTTTTTTAATGTTTCCATATGCAGTATGAGGATGTAATATCGTCAACAAGAGGTCAACTTCCATCTCAATGAATATGCATTCATGGAAGTTTAATTAATATTAAATTTGTTATGAAAAATACAATAGCTTACAAATTATGTAAAAATATATCAATGAGATGATATTTAATTTATTTGATAATTAATTTGTTATGACAAAATATTTATTTAAAATTTTTGTATTCTATTCATTTTGGATGAAGCTAGTTTTCATTTTTTTGTATTTTAATTATTTTTATATTTTTACTATTTTAATCACTTTTCACAAAATTTAAAAAAATTAAAAAAAAAAAGAAGGGGCGACGCATTAAGAAATAATGCGTCGCTAAAAGTGTCGATCCGTCGTTAAATAGGCGACTCTATTAATGCGTCTATAAATAGGCAATTCTACTAATGCGTCGCTAAATAGTCAACTCTATTAATGCGTCACTAAATAGGCGACTCTATTAATGCGTCGCTAAATAGTCACTTTATTAATGCGTCGCTAAATAGACGACTCTACTAATGCGTCGCTAAATAGTAAAATGCGTCGCTAAATAGGCGACACTAATAATGCGTCTCTAAATAGTCAATGCGTCGCTAAATAGGCGATTCTATTAATGCGTCGCTAAAAGTAAATATGAGTCGCTAAAAAGTCAAAGATAGACGACTCTTATAATGCGTCGCTTGTTGTCTTATAGATTTAGCGACAAGACATTAGGCGACACCGTGCGATACGTCGTTATTTATTTTGTGCGACGCATTTATTGCGTCAGTTATCAACGCGATTCTAGTAGTGTTTTAATTTTTCAATTTTTACTTTTCTTTTTCATTGTTTTTATATTTTTCTATAAGTTATTTTTTTCCCCTTATCTTCCATTGTATTTATTTATTTTTCTTTTTATTATTTATTTTCGTTTTTATTTTTACTATGCAACAGTGTTAAGAAGGTCTTCAGATTTACATTAATTTCAATTTAATTCCTAAGGTTTTAAAAATATCATTATCTCTTTTCAGGTTTCAAACAGTCTTCATTTTTATTTTCTATTATTTTATTCACATCTCTCAAAATAATTTTATCTATATCCCCTATAATAGTCCTAATTGTAATTTTCAAAATCTGAGAGGCTAAATTGAAATTAATGCAAACTTGTGAGTTTAGATGAAATATTTCCAAAAAATATATATAGCTATAAATATTATATATAATGTTAATCAATAATAATAATTAAAAAAAAGTTCAACAGAAAATAAATATTATATTTTATATTGATATATATATATCTATATATATATATATTATATAAGGTTCCTTGTATGTTAAAAAAAAAAAAAAGTAGAAAAAAATGAAAACTTTTTTTTAAACCAATTTAAAAATTGTTTAGCCAAATATATGTTGTGTTTTTTAATTTTGAAAATTATTTTTAAGTATTAATGGTCAAACACTCATTGTTCTTATTAAACATAAGAAAACATTTTTCTATTCTCTATTTTAAAAACAGTATTTCGAAAACAGAAAACAAAAAACATAACCAAACAAGCCCTAAATTACTAAACGAGCACTTAGGCAGAGGTTTTCAAATTAATTCATTTAGAAAGTTGAAATTAAATAGGGATGTAACAACAAAAACTTGATGCCTAATTTTTAAAAAGAAAAACAAAAAATTATCACGACCAGAAAACTTTATCTGCAGAATTGATGATAAATTACCCATATATGCATATATAATATTAATTACCTCATGCACATAATTCCCGGCTTTTTGTCGTAAAATTGTCTTAAAAATTAATTTTCCCTCACAAAATTGTTGGCACTGGGTACGCAATCGATGTGATGGAGTTATGGAATTTTCCAACTATTTTCATTTACTTTTTTATTTTAAAAAAATAGAAGGAAAAAAGGAAAAGGAAAGTAGAAAAATAGTCTGTATTTATTTTTTGTAACTGAAAAAATTAAAGTGTGTCATTGTCAATTAATTAACAAATAACAATATTCACTGTATATGATCAAAAATATATATAATATTGAAAAATAAAATAAAAAAACGAACAAACCAACCGACCGACCAATATTCTAATTTGACACACCAATAAGAACGTAGCTACACTGACCGATTATTGGGCTGGGTTTAAAGTAGTATTGGATCTTCGGCCTTTTAAGGCATTCACCAATTCAATTTTCGACTTAATTTTAATTACATCATTTTCAATTATCTTTCTTAATTTTGCTTCCCGAATAACATTTTATTATTTAATATTCTGAATGATGATTTAGTTTTTTAAACAGAGAACCGTCAACACTAAATTAAAAATAACAATTACCATAATATTATGAATGACGATAATCATCAAATTTTATTTACCAAATAATAAAATAAAAAATTAATAATTTCAAATTTAAAAAAAAAAAAACTAAAAATTGAAACCTTGTGATTCACGGAAAGTTCAACAATCCATATTTGGGATCTTAATCAGTTATATTTGCTTATGTATGTTATTTTGATTTGTTTATATATGCATTAATTTTATCATTTTCCCAGTACTTATTGTTTGGAAGACAATTTATAGATCCCATGAGAGCTATTATTCCACATTTGGGCCGAGTGGGTGGTGAATCCTTCACAAATTTTTCTTGTTCATAGGTTTTCTTTTGATTATTTTGGAACCACCCAGAGTTTGAATCCTCATGGCCAATATATAATTATACATAAACTAAAATAAGATTGTTGTCTCTTTCTTTAAAATTAAAAAAATACTTTTGTTTTGAATTTTCTGAAGAAAATAATTATACGTGAGGCGAACAATTAATATTTAATTATTCTGCACTAATTAATAATATTACCCCCTTCACTCCTGACGTCCCTTCTCTAGATGGGATCATTGGAAAAAAGGAAAAATCTAATAACATATAAAAATTAATTAAAGTTTTCCTATATATTTTTACTAGCGGAAAGAAGAAAAAGAAAATGAAAGAAAAGAAAATTTTTCATATATAATTTAATTATGAGATAAATTTTACATGCAAAGAGCATTTTCATTAAATTCTAGGTGATATTCTCATTAAAAATCAAATAAATAGAGCACTTTTTCATTAAATTCTAGAGCTAGAAGTACTGAACATCCTACCTTTATTTATGCCTATAAATATTTTACATATATAGAGCATTCTCATTAAATTCTATGCTCATTAAATTCTAGAGCATTCTCATTATATTTTTCATATACAAAATGATAAAAATCCAAAAAAAAAAAAAAAAAAAGGAATAAATGACCAAATTACTACGCAATCTTCAAATTCTTCCAACAATGGCCAATAATATCAAAATCCCTGCAAGCCCAATTTATAAGTTAATAATAATATCGTTTCTTGTTGCTGGGCTATTATCAGCTTTTGGTGATGATCTCCAAGAAAACAGTTTGTTCACCAAGTACCATATACACATTATCAATGATTTGCCAGCAGAAAATTCAACCAAACTCTTTGTTCACTGCAAATCCAAAGATGATGATCTTGGTGCTAAGGAATTGGGTCTGCACGAAGAATATGCTTGGACTTGTAGAGTAAATTTGTTTAGGACCACACTTTATTTTTGCTTGACAAAGTGGGGAGAGAAAGTAAGATACATTGTTGGGTTTAAGGCAAAGAGAGACCAAGTTAGGTGTAAAAAGAATTGCTTATGGATGGGGAGGGAGAATGGTTTTTTCTTTAGCAATGATAATTTTACATGGAAGTTAGAGTATCCATGGTAGAAATTACTTACTGTCTTAGAATCAAATAATAATGGAAAGTAATTCAATATCTGTCCTTTAGAAGACAACCTAAGGACTTTATCATTTTTTTTTTTTTCTTGTGCAATGATGTTCCAAATCTCATAATCAATTATCATAAAAGGAAAACAATTAATTTATGAATGCCTAAGCCCTCAAAATAGTGAACAATTAGAAGGCCATTCTCAATTAAATTGTGCTTGGAGTGTTAATCCTTCTGCTGTTTTTGGTTATTCAGAAGCAAATGGTTGTCTGACTCTGACATTATTTTACCATGGCCAAAAAAAGGGGTGGGGGTGGGGGTGGGGGGAATACTAATAATAATAACCCCCCCCCCCCCCCCCCCCCCCCCCCCAAAAAAAAAAAAAAAAAAAAAAAAGGAAAAAAGAAAAAGAAAAAGAAAAAACCCATCTACATTTACCTCAAATTAAATTGAGGTGAAAATTTAAGTGTCTTTTTTCCCTCCCTTCTAGTTTTTGAGCTTCTTTATTTTTACACTTAAATAAATTGGAAGTATCCTTTTTGGTGGAAAATTGAAAGTATTTTCTATAGTTTGTTGCTTTAGCTGAATAAGTACTAAGCACATACCATAACAACATTTTTCTTCTAAGGGTTTTTTGTTTTTCATGATTGTAATTCTTTCTTTAGTAGGAATTGATCAAAGGATAGCAAATACATTATTTTTTTTAATCAAACTTGCGCACTTGAGACCTAATGATATTTGTAGAGTGATAATGTCCTTCACACTTACACCTTAAACATTCTTGATTTCCGAGGTTCGATTTTCACTCATACTACCCTCCTTTTTAGATTAGAAAGATTATTGTAATTCTGATAAAAAAAGAAAAAGAAATATCACTATTTTATACAAAAATATTTATAAAGGTTTAGTCAGAAAGCAAAAAGAGCGACAATTATCCCCAAATTTTGCTGCTATGGATAAAAATTCACTCGGCCCAAACGTGGAATAATAGTTCAAAATAGAGTAGTGATTCACAGGAAACTGATTCGGACCACTTCAAGCCCAAAAGGAAAGTGGACCACACATCCAAAAAGGAAGCAAAATTCAAAGTGTTGCGGTGAGCGTGGATCGAACACGCGACCTTCAGATCTTCAGTCTGACGCTCTCCCAACTGAGCTATCCCCGCAAGATGAGTACCCGGTACTTTACAAATTTAACTTCTACTATTTAATTTGGGCAAACTTATCTTTGTGAAGGGGAGAGCCAAGGACCCCACACATATAATGAATATATATATATATATATATATATATTTCTGTAAAATTAACCATATACATCAAAGCCAATTAAAACCATTAATCTTTCTCCACCAAAAATCATACTTCTTTTCTTATCCGTAGATTATATATTTACTAAGATGGGCTACTTGCTCGATCGTGAATCCAATAACAATATGTCATTTCAACATCGATGAAAAAATTTATGAAAATGGTTGAAGTAAAATAATTGGATTTAATTCTAATATATTATATCATGCGGCATAAAACTTTTAAATCAATTTTAGTTACTCCATTATCTGAGTTGGAATCCCATCCAACCATCCCTATCCAAAAAGAAAAAGAAATAAAGGGCAAGAAAGGAGAAAAATTCATAAAAAAAAATGTTGTAAGAAACTAACCCTTATTTATGTTAATTAATAAGATTTTGAGTCAATAGGGTTAGTTTTACCAAGTAAGCGAGTAATTAATACTAATATATTAATATTTATTTCTATATGCATAGGGAGAACCAATCCCATATATACAAACAAAAACTTATTTTTACAATCATACTAGTTAGAACTCATTCATACCTTCGACAAATGTTTAGTCTCAATTAAACACACTGGCTATGCCAATTCACATTATTTTAATCAATGCATTTATTGAATTACTACATGTGCTGAATCACTCCTGCTACTTAAGTTCTCAATCAAAATCCTTAAGAAGGTTCAAAATATTGATGAATTTCCTTATCACCCAACATGGGCATTGGAAAGCAAGCTTTGTTCTTCACAATGTTGCTCATTGCTTTAGTGGAGGCAGCTATGTCTACCACAGATTCAAAAGACAAAGTAGATAAGTTTGTGATAAGTCCAACAAAAACCATAGTCAGGATTTACAACAAGCTGGGTGAGGGGCTGAATCTAACTATTCATTGCAAATCCAAAGACGATGATCTGGGGGTCAGTACCGTAGCTTATAACAGCTACTTTTATTGGAAATTCCGAGTGAATTTCTTAGGAACCACATTGTTTTTCTGCGGATTGAGTTGGAGAGACGCATCAGGAGTTTTCGATATGTATAAAGCTAAAAGGGACATGAAGAGATGCCCAACAAGGTGCAATTGGGAAGCTCAGAAAGATTTGGTGCAAGGCTTAAGACAAGGGGATAATGTGCATGATATGGCATTTAATTGGACATACAAAACCTAATATTGGTTTTCATGTAGTTTTACCTTTATTACTTTACTAATAAAACCTTACCATCATTTTTTTTTTTTTTTTTCCTTGGGTCAGGTTACCATCATGGGTTGCTTTATTATTATTATTATTATTATTTGTTTTCTTTATTGAATTATGCCAGTGCAGGATTTAAATTCGAGATTATTGTTTTGTTGTAGTGACTTGTAAGTCATTTTTGTTTTCTAGTTTATTTTTAATTTCCTTTTTATCTTTTTTCTCTTTCTATTTTTCCCCCCTCCCTTTTTTAATCTGGGGAAAAAAATTATGTATGTTTAACATGATAATATATTCTTTTCCAAAATTAATATGGACATCCTTATATATATGCTATGATAACTTTTCCAAAAATATATGGTTTTGCATTTTAGTAAAAAAAAAAAAAAAAAAGAAAAAAAGAAAAAAAAGAAAACAGATAATCAAACAAGTAAAAATAATTGGGCAGTTTTGAGAGCCACATAATCATTTCTCACAAAACTATATAGGACCCATAAATAAGGCCCACAAAATGTGATAATTTTTGTAGTTCTATGACAACCTTAAAATCTAATCGTCTAGCAAGCAATGTATGAGTCGGCAACTACTGATCCTAACCCGCAGACAGGTTAAAATCGAATCTGCGTTAATTTTTGTTTTCTAATTAATTTTGGGTGAGGGGAAACTAATTAATTATAGAGTATGAGTGTATGGATCATTAATTGTATGAGTGTATGGATCATTAATTGTCATGAATGATTTTTAGTTATCAGCAATATATTTATTGCAATTATGTGGCTATACCTTTAAACAGAACTAATAAATAATTTGCTATGGCAGTTGATAATATAGCTGTTTAAGAATTAATTTAAATACATATGAACAGCGGTTTTTACTAATCTTCTATAATTATTTTTGAAAACTAATATTCTATATCAAAGTTTATAGTAGGGGTTATTAAGCAAACGTAAGCAAAGTAATGTAATTAGCTATATACATGTATATAGAAGATGAAACCAATCCATATTATATATAAACAAAAATTATTGCACCAAAATCCAATTTTGTTAACACTGATTCATAAACTTCTATAATAGTTTAATCCCAATTAATTAGTTGTGACAAATATATTCAAGTATAAAAAGATAATCATACACCTGTCCATTGTCAATCCAAAATCCTTATCATCAAATATGGGCGGGTTTGGCAAGAAAGCTTTGTTCTTCACAATTTTGTTCATTGTTTCACTGGAAGCAACTATGGCAATCAAACAAAAAGAAGACGATGACAACTTAAACAAGTTTGTGCTAAGTCCAACAAAAACCATAGTCAGGATTTTCAACAAACTTGGTAATGGACAGGATTTGACCATTCACTGCAAGTCCAAAGATGATGATCTCGGGGTCGTTACCATTGGTGACAATGGGGTTTTTTACTGGAAATTCCGAGTGAATATTCTTGGTTCGACGCTGTTCTTCTGCGGATTGAATTGGACAGATGGTTATGGAGTTTATGATATCTATAAGGCTAAAAGGGATATGGATAGATGTCCAACAAGGTGCAATTGGGAAGCTCACACAGATTGTTTGCATGGCCTCAGACAAGGAGATTATTTGTGGGATTTTATTTACAATTGGACAAGGCCGTCTTAAATTATTGTATGGCTTTGTAGCAGAATTTGAATAATAATAATAATAACAATAATAATAATAATAATTGTAGAGGATTCTAATTTTTGGTTTTCAAGTACTTGTAATTTGAAAAAATAAATAAGTTAAGATTTCGGGTTTGTTTACGAGCATATATTCGAATGTATAAGCCTGCACTAAAATTTTGATCATGGAAGCTACCGATTGTAGCTCGCTAAATAGTTTCCACTTTTCTTACAGTGGAAAAAGCTAGCCGGGCAAGCTGATATATATCTGCTTCCATTAATTGCTTTTTTTAAAATAAGAATAATAAGAATAATAATAATGTATTTTTCCAACTTGTGCAAATATAATTTGGTAAAGTAAAAATATTGATGCCGTATTGAGCCAAAATTTTCAATCAATCAAACCCTTCTTTTTTTTTTTTTTTTTTTTTTTTTTTTTGATATTGAAGTGTAGAATTCGAACTATGGGATCATTGCCGAGTGCCTAGAGTTACAATGGCTTTGTTATTGCACTGTCTCCTCAAGGAGAATTGCAGCTTTTTTCTATTTGTTTAATATATAATTTTATAAGATTAATTTGTAAGTCATCTATAATAGAGATTTTTTTTTTTAAATATCTATTACAGACACTAACTCTAAGTATTACAGATAATAATACTAGAATTATCAAAATATTTTCTAAATTTATTTATAAAATAATATTTTGAATGAAGTGATAATATTTAATTGGTTTGTATGTTTTTTATTAACTTGTTCATTTAAAAATTTATTCATCTATATTTAGATTATATTAATATTTTACCATAAATATATTTTTTTTAAATACATTAATAATATATTAATATATATCATTTGATAATTTTTTAGTAAATAATTTGGTGTTAATTTTAATAATTAAATGTCGTAATTGTATTATAACAGTATTATTCAATTATAAAATGTTGATTTCTAGCAATTCTACAGCTTTTAATTGTAAAAATTAATTGAAAAAATTGACAAATAGATTTATTTTGATAAGTAAAGAAAATTAAAAGATGCGTAATGATGATTTTTCAAAAATATAGGATGTAAATATAATTATGTTAAAATTAAGGATCTAAATGAAATTTGACTAGTAATTTTAGAAAGAAAAGCGCTAGATGGAGTGTAGAAAATACTTTACACAGTATCATAACTTTCAAATTTCCATAATATCTTTATTGATTGAAGTTCAGATCCCTTATTTTTTGATTAATTCATTCCATGGTTATATGGCGGGTAGTTATTGGACAGAAAGATGAAGTTAACATACACAGACTCCTTTGTATCCTTGGACACTTCGTCTCTTCCCCTCTATATGACCATCTCCTTCTGCATCACACACACACACACACACACACACACAAAGTATCAAACCCATCTTTGAAATCAAACACACACGATTAATGCATTGAAGTTTCAGATCCCTTATTCTGCTTAATCAAACAAAAGTATTAATGGTGGTTTTAGGGAGTTAATCGTTTATGAAAAGATTAGTGTGAGAAAGTAGAGAAATGGTGGTCGGTAGAGAGAGATAATAACGGGAAATGAGGAAGACGGAGAGGGTGAGGAAGAAAGAGTAAAACTAAATAAATAAATATATAAATAGGGATATTTTGATCATTTAAAATTTTATAAGACTATATAGAATTTATTTTGCATTAAAAAAAAAATTAAACTTCTTTAATTTTATCTTGAATAACGTTGAGATATGATTTGAAGCTGAAAATTAAACACCATTATTGCTTTGTGTATCCTCTGCCTTATGTTAATTAAATCCTTGTGCTACCAACCATAAATCTTCACTTCCATATCTCTCAAGTCTCAAATGCTACTTTCATTAAATATGAAAAATCCAAATGCATTTATTGCTTTTTTTTTTTTTTGGGGAAGATTTTTTACCTCGTCCCTCTCTTGATTATCCGTTTAATCAGAGAAGCTCCATCCCATTAGAGATGGATGGACCCCGTGGGGATTGAAAATTACAGGGAAAATTGCCATTCCTACTGTGACCCACATACTATAAAATCTTATCCAAAAGATTTCACATGTTAATAAATTTTAAGTACAAAAAATTAAAATATAATAAAATGCATCATTTAGTGTTTACAAGTTGGGTCCACAAGTTTTTATCACCTTGTTGCCACAAATATATTCAAGTATAAAAAGATAATCATAGACTTCTCCATTGTCAATCCAAAATCCTTAGAAAGGACCAAAAAGGCCCAAAATGATGAATCCTTTATCATCAAGTATGGGTGAGTTTCGCAAGAAAGCTTTGTTCTTCACAATTTTGTTCACTGTTTCATGGGAAGCAACTATGGCAATCAGACAAAAAGAAGATGATGACAATTTAAACAAGTTTGTGCTAAGTCCAACAAAAACCATAGTCAGGATTTTCAACAAACTTGGTAATGGACAGGATTTGACCATTCACTGCAAGTCCAAAGATAATGATCTCGGGGTCGTTACCATTGGTGACAATGGTGTTTTCTACTGGAAATTCCGAGTGAATATTCTTGGATCGACGCTGTTCTTCTGCGGATTGAATTGGACAGACGGCAATGGAGTTTATGATATCTATAAGGCTAAAAGGGATATGCATAGATGTCCAACAAGGTGCAATTGGGAAGCTCACACAGATTGTGTGCATGGCCTCAGGCAAGGAGATAATTTGTGGGATTTTATTTACAATTGGACAAGGCCGTCCTAAATTATTATATCGTTTTGTAGCAGAATTTGAAGAATATTATTGAGGATTCTGATCTTTGGGTTTTCGAGTACTTGTAATTTGAAAAAGAAAAAATAAAATTTTGGTTCGTTCATGAGCATATATATATATATATATATATGTATATATATTTTATCATTACAACAATATATATTCTAAATGAACGAAAATGAGGTAGTTCATGAGCATATATGTTCAAACGAATAAGCTACCTACATATATATATATATATATATATACATATTTTGGGCCAATATATAGCCTGCACTAAAATGTTGATCATTGTTGGAAGCTATCAATTATGGCTCTCTACAGTTTCAAAATAAATTTTAACATATTTTTCCAACTTGGGCAAATATACTTGGTAAATAAATATTTGATGAGTAAAATGTTAATCCTGTATTGAGCCAACACTTTCAATTATCATCAATTTTTTTAGTCCAACTGCAACTATCTTTATTCTCCCTTTTGGTATTGGAGTGTAGGGATTGAATCATTACTTAGGGTTAAAATGACTTTACTATTGGGCGGTTTCGGAAGGACAATTGCTACCTCTTTTCTATTTGTTTGATATAATACTATAAGATTAATCTATATGTCATCGATAATGGACAATTTTTTTTTAATTTTTTTGGGGGTAAAATATCTATAATGGACCGTAAATCATCATGTACTGGTCAAAGATATGTATGTTCAAATAAAACAGATTTACTATAACATTTAAGCAATGTGGATTGGTAAGTTTAGTATATTGTAAAATAATTGAGAATACATTTTTAAATTCTGGATTTGTTTAAATTCGGATCAAATTATATGTTGTAATTTCTTGCCAAAATATAAAACAAAATAAAATAATAATAATAATAATAATAAAACCTATGCGTGATACCATATGTCTTTACCAAGTGATGTAAATATTATTCATTTGATCCCTAACCAAAAGACAAAAAACTTTGAGTAATGTTGTTACAATTAATAATGCTAGAGATACTTAGAATATTTACCGTATTTGTTTATCAAGTGACGTGGTAAACAAAATAGAAATATTTTTCTTAAAGGTGCTGTTTTTTACCCAACTCGAATTTCTCTCCGCACTGCAATTTCATATAAAATTACTAAAAGCCCCTTTTGGTATTTCCTCTATTTCTTTTAATTTTGCTTTTCATTATTTTTCTTCTCTGGAGATTTGATCTTCCCAAGGTCCAAGAAAGTCTTTGGATACTGATTGCTACGCTGAAAATACTCACTGATGCATGGTGTTCCTCAGGTGCTCCGTCAAGGTAGTTAGTTGTTTAATACCTTCCTCTGTTGAATGTGTTGGGCAGCGGACAAAAAACATTGAAAAACTGATTAGCCGTTTCATAGTTTTAATAATTTTTTTCATTAAAAAACCAAACAAAAAAATTATGGGAAATAAACACACAAATAGAAAGAAAAAAAAAAAAGAAAAAAAAAAGCCAATGCCCACGTTATCAAACAAAAGCTACATGAAGAATACTGAAAGAAGATGATAAAAATTGGGAGAGATATAAAATAATAAAACCCAAAAAATAAAAAATAAAAATAGTTAAAAGATTTAAAAGGGACCTGCCATCCGATAGGAGTATCCGACGCCAGTAATAGAAGAAGAAGAAACCTCAAAACTTGATCCAATAGCTTTTTTGCTTTTTCTGAAATTTCTCAGCTTTCTAAATCCTATATAATATTTATTCTCTAATTTATTTCTAAACAAAATCATGAAAAATAAAGAAATACTCATTTAGTATTATTATTCAAGATAGCAGTTGGAAAAAAAAATGATAACCATAATCTAATTTTGAAAAAAGTTTATATGTTCCTAGCTAGTTTATTTTGAAAGCTAAAAATTAAAAAGAAATAAAAATTAACAAGGGTATTATGGTAATATATATATATATTTTTTTTGAAACCGTGTAAAGTTGTTATTGCAACTAGAAATTCTCTTTTCTTAATTTAATAAGTTTGTATTTTTTATTCACTTATCATTATTTATCTATATTTATAATTATATTAATAAATTACTAATAATCAATTGACATATATTTTTTTGATAGACATTTTGGTAAATAATTTTTTGTTTGTACGACTAGGAATGTTGTTGTCTGTCCATTCAAGACACAACATGGTGGCAATCCATTATTTTCTGGCATAAAGATTTCGAATTCAAATTCAAATTCTTTAACCCCTAAAACAAAAAAGGAAAAAAAAAAATTGTTGTTAATCTTATCCTGAACAACATTGAGATATGATATGAAAATTAAATACTGGTGAGAATCGGAGTTTTTATGTTGTTGGTTTGATATCCTTTGCCTTGTGTCAATTAAAAGCCTCGTGCTACTATCCATTAATCTTCATTTACATATTTCTCAAATGCCACCTTCATTAATATGAAAAACCCATATACATTTAATGCTTTTTTTTTTTTTCTTTTTTTTTTCAGGCAAGGAAATACAATATTAAATGCATTTGACTTGGACAATGGAAGATGAAAAAGAATTTGCCACATCTTGATTATTATTATTATTATTTTTTTTAAGAAAATAGTCCTGTTTTAAGCAGCTTTTCAGACCCCATTATTCTCCTTCGTCTATTAAATCAACAAAAAATAAACTCCATTATTCTAAAATTCTTTCAAACTTACATGAAAAATAGGGAAAATAATGGAAAAAATAAAATAAAATAAGTAGCTGGAGGGGCGGGGAATAGCGGGTTCTGTATGAATAAACAAATGATAAAATCTAATAGGGCCATTTTTTATTTTTATTTTTTTGGTTTGCGGTTTTTAGACAAACCAAAAAGATAGTCAAGTAACAAAATTATTGTTTTTATCCAATAATGAGCTCCAAATACGAAATTCAACCTAAAATTGTGCACTCAAAGTCAAAGGTTAGTTGTGATTATAAAGCATGAGAAAATGCAAATGCATTAATGACATTAAGAACAAAATTGTAAATTCATTTAAAAAAAAAAAAAGCTATGCACTTATCCATGGTGAACCAATAATTCTCTTACCAGCCCATACGGTTTTGTCAAAATACATCGTAAAGGAAAAGTATCTACACTATTTTATAAGGCATGCTTCGTTCTCCTTTTCAATTAATGTGGGATTTCACAATCCTCCCCTCTTGGGGTCCAGCATCCCCCCTTGGGGCAGAGCATCCTTGCTGGCACACCCAGATTATTTAGTCGATGTGGGACTTTACAATCCTCCCCCCTTGGAGTCCAGCATCCTTGCTGGCATACCCGATTATCCAGTCGATGTGGGACTTCACAATCCTCCCCCTGGCACACCCGGACTATCCAGTCGATGTGGGACTTTACAATCCTCCCCCATTGAGATCCAGTATCCTTGCTGGCACACCCGGATTATCCAGTCGATGTGGGACTTCATAATCCTCCCCCCTTGGGGTCCAGCATTCTTGCTGGCACACCCGGATTATCCAGTCGATGTGGGACTTCATAATTCTCCCCCCTTAGGGCCCAGCATTCTTGTTGGCACACCCGGATTATCCTCAACAGCTTAGACAACCTGCATGCGATATTGTCCGTTTTGGAACTAGCCCACACGGGTTTGTCAAAACGTATCGCAAGGGAAAGGTTCCACACCATCTTATAAGGTATGCTTGGTTCCTCTTTCCAACTGATGTGGGACTTCACATAGTAAGATTCTCTTAGAATTCCCTTAAAAAATATTTTAAAAAAAAATTATTTCTCTTAAGAACTTAGAAAAATATGAGAAATTTACAGGTTCTTCAATCTCTTATGGTGTTGGTGTTGGTGATGAATATTAGTAGTAAAAGTGAGGCTGATTTCAAGCAAGCAGTAACACACATCCACATAACCAATGATTTGAGGCCAGACATGGATCTAACTTTACATCGCAAATCCAAGATCGATGATGTGGGGGCCGAATCTCTTTATTCCAATGAGACATACCAGTTCCATTTTACCACACTGTTTTACTGCTCCTTTCAATGGAAATATACACTCCACTATTTCGACATTTTCATCTCCAGGAGAGACCATCCCATTTGCAACACGTGTTTATGGAAAATTAGAGCCACTGGTCCCTGTATGCTAGCAATAAATCTAGATCTTATGATGTCTGTTATAACTGGAACCCTTCTTCTTCAATTAATTTATGTCATCAATAAAAAATAAATAAATAAATAATTTTGTATTCATATATATTTCTTATTTTTGTATTCATATATATTTCCGGTCTCTTTACTTGATTTTGTTCTCTATTGATGGTTAGTATGTGTTGTTAGCTTGATATGCATGGTTGGTTCCACTTTTTAATGGCTTATAATTGTGTTTGAATTTTGGTATACCCCTGTTTGTGTAACACCCCGTCCCAAATCGCACCGGAATCCGTGCACGTTGATCGAGGTTGACCGTTGACCGTTGACCGAAGAGGGTCAAAAGTTGACTTTTAGACTCGGTGGGAATTTCAAGATGACTAGGGCACCGTGGCGAAGTGCACGATGCCACGAGTTCGTAGACTGGTAGCACGTCGAAAACGGAGCTACGGTTTGAAAGTTATGGACGAAACAAGTTGCGGTCCAAACTGTCCAAGGGGTGCCGGAGTTGACTTTTTTTTTATGGGGAATTGAGCTTTGACTCATGCATGGTTGTGAAGTGCTCGTCGATACGAGTTCACAGACTAGCGGCACGCTCAAAACGGACATCCGGTTAAAAAGTTATGGACGTTTGAAGTTTACCGGATACCGTATTATTTTAATATTTTTTTTGGGTCGGTGAACAGTGAAACGCCACGTGTCAGTTTCTGATTGGTCCACGTGGCATGAACAGTGTCACGCAGGGTTTTAATTTTGAAAAACTCTCGGGGAAGAGAGAGAAAGAGAGAGAAGAGAGAGAAAGAGAGAGAGGAGAGAGAAAGAGAGAGAGAGGACCCGCCGGCCGCCGGCCATTTTCACGTTTTTCCGGCCTAGTTACTGTACACGCGCCGGCCAGCCAGATTGCCCACCTCATTTCCGGCAAAACCTCCAAATTTCACGGCGAACGGCCGCCGGACGCGCCCGGATCGGACGTCCGAAGTTTGGCGGCGATTTTTCCCCTCCACCGCCGGCCACCGCGAATCGGCACTATTCCGGCCGATGTACAGTACACGCGCCATACACCCAGCATCCTCTCCTCAAGTCCGGCCTACCCACCAAAAATCACGGCCATCGGACCACCGACGCGCCGGGATCGGAGCGTTTTCCGGCGAGGGGTCGAAAATCTTCAAACGGTGATTTCTCCGCCGTCCGACCTCCGTTTTGCTCACCGTCGGTCCCGTTGGATTGCTCTCCTCACGATCTACAAATCTGCAAAATTTCACAGCAAACGGCCACCGTCGGAAATTACTGTTCCGGCGACGGTTGCCGGTGACGTGGCGGCCGCCGGAAATCACTGTTCCGGCGAGTACCCCGAAAATTCCGGCCAGCTCCAGTCCGCAGTGTTCGACCTCCTGAACCCAAATCCGACTTCCGTTTCCACCAATTCGCGACGGTTTGGGAGAATTGCGGAGCCGAAACCCGAAAAGCTTCCCGATAAAATTCCGACCCCGTCGGGTACGATCATCGGAAATTAAGACCGGATCTGTGATTAGCATCACTCGAGCTTCGATTCGGTATATAATTCGTAAATTTTAGTTATCGTTTGGTGTTCGCTCCCCGGGTACCCATTTAGGGATTACCCGAATAAAATATTAATATTTGTGGTTTTGGTACTGTGGATGTTTTAGGTGCACGTGCAAGTAGCGGAGTCAATCCTACGGAGGATCTTGATTGAGATACGTGCACAAGGTGAGTGACCCACCTTCAAATTAATTTTGGGAATTTAATTGGTGAATATATAATGTGTGATTTAAATATTTGGAATTTAATTTCTATGTGCCAAATATTTATTTGAATTATTGTGGAATTATTTGTGAATTTATCGGATTTAAGAAAATGTGTATTTCATCAATTTATGCCATGTGGAATTATTTTATGGTTTTGAGGATTTTGAAATTGGTGTGGTTTTAATGGTAAATTGGGCACGATTCGATTTTCAAATATTTCAAGGAAAATATTTGGTTATGTTGGTGATTTCAATTTTTATGAAATATGCCCATAAAATATTATGGGATTTGATTATGATATTTCGAGAAATTATTTATGCTTGGAAAAAATGTGGATATTTGAATTGATGGATTTGGGAGTTGGTGGATTTGAAAATCATGGAATTTATGGCATTGATTACAAAGAAATTGTGGGAAAATTCCCGGTTCAAGCGGATGGATTATGCCCGCTATGCTTATGAAAAATGTGAAATTTGTTTTATAATTTAAATTGTGGATTTTATGATTTTTAGATGCACCGTGCACGTACTGGTGTTCTGATTATGTGATATGGTATATGTGATATGGTTAGTGTGCACACGGTTGTGATTAGCGCGCAGGTGGGTGTGATTAGCGCGCAGGTGATGTGATTAGCGCGCAGGTGGGTGTGAGTAGCGCGCGGTTGATATTATGAGGGTGTCCTGTGGATGCCATCGGAGAGGGCGGCCACCCCCCTTTGGCCGGGACACCAGGTTAGCAGCGGCGCTGTGGGACGCCACGCGACCGTATGCCGGTTTCTCTCTATAACCTCCTGTCTGGCGGTACCTTGGGACGCTGGGTACTGTTGGCGCCACTGGTATATAGTGGGTGCATCAAATGATTTTCAGAACTGTGTTTTAAAAATAAAATGTTTGGAAACTGAATTGGAATTAAAAATATAATTGTTACCGCTTCTGGTATTTAATTGATGTCTTGGTTTTCGGGGCATATGGATAAAGGGTTTTTGTGAAATTGTTTTAAAAGGGGAACCTTTCCAACTGAGAGAATTGTAAGGGTTTTGAGAGAAAATATTATTATTTCCAAATAATTATTATTTATACTTATTACTGTGATAATATATGGTATAGTAGTAGGGTCGCTCACTGAGATGATTAGCATCTCACACTCTTAAATTCCGTTCCTCTAGGTACCAGGTTGTCGGTGTTCACTCGGAGCGGACTTGATCTTCCTCGCTGTTTTAGTTCGGCAGTACCCTGTTATTCTTTTATTGCAGTTGTAATATTTCTTTCACTCTTGTTGTATTTATTTTGCACTGGATTACTGTATTTATTTTTTTTAAGTACTGCAATTTGTGGAACCAATTTGTAGTTTGTGGGAGGAATAAGGGGATATTTTTGAAGTGTGTTTTCAGTGCAGGTAAATTTGTGGTAAGTAAATCCCTTAGGGGAGGTGCTGCCGGATTTTCCGTTGGAAGGTTCGGTGGTATTTCCCTGGGATCAGGGCTGTCTAGGGTTCCGGGGAAGGAATTCTGGACGGGTCCTGACAGTTGGTATCAGAGCTCTAGGTTCTAGTATTCCTAAGGGACTGTGCATTGTTGTGCATCCTATCCGTGTTTAATCTCTCGTTTTACCCGTGTGAAAGCGTTCTTTCTGTTTGTCTCGAAGTAAATTCGTTGCCCGAGTTTGAATAACTCTAATCTTCGAGGGTGTCAATTAGGATCATCTAGCCTAACGGGGAATTCCTATGGCCTAGTCGATGGTCGAGGATGCCTTTTCTTTTTGAAGGTCAAGCTTATCATCGTGAATGGTATCCGTTTCGTTCATGGAGAAGAAGGATAATTGCCTAAGGATGTGTGTCGATCGATTTCAAGGCGTCAAAATATTTTCCCGATCGATTATCATAATTTAAATGCTTTTCAAAGTGGTATTTGAAATTAAAGGTGTTTTATTCAAGTATTTTTGGTTTGTGTTCATACATGTATCTGTATGCTATATTGTTTGATATTATACTGCACCATATGGAGGCGGCGAACCAATGTGGTCCATGTAGAGCTAGCCCCATGATCATGTTGCCTACGAGCCCGGGGAATTGGACGGCCAATATAGGCAACCACCCTGGTTTGTATTGGTAGCAGAGTGTCGGCGACAGTTGGAATCATGGATTACGTAACATGTAGAAGGTGTTGTACGTACCTCCATTACAAGCGTGCATATTTTATTTTATGCTATGGATTTTAAGATATGAATTTCAATGTGGAGTTTTAACAATTGCCTATGCAAGTTAGGTATATTTGAAAAATATATTTTATTATTTGTTTTATGTTATGGTTTTTCCAAGAGCGACTTAAGGGTTAAGTATCGCCAGTCGAGAATCCAAAGCAGGGTATCGTTGAGTTCAAAAAGGAGATCTTAAAGGAAGTACGCGATTCAAAGTATGCGATACACCCCAAGGGTACCAAGACGTATGGAATGCTCACTGGATGACATGGTGGTTTGGCACGATAAAGGAAGTTGCAAGATCCGAATAAAGGTACTTAGGTCACCGATAAGTAAAAGTAGGGAGATGTAAACATGGATTTCGTGCTTAAACTATCATTCACAAAGAGAAGGTACGACAGCGTTTAGAGAATCAAGCAAGATCCGGATAGCGATTAAAGTTCTACTTGGTGGTTGATGAGGTTAATGAGATGAGGATGATTCCTTAGGCATGGTTGGATGTTTAAGCATGGTTATTTTTCATTCTAGAAGCTAAGATCTTGATATCTTATTTCCTTGGAGATTTAAGGTTCGTATTGGTGGTGCTTTATCGATTCAAGGTGGTTGATATTGTTGGTGATAATTTACAATGATCAGGAGTATGATTTTTGGGACGTAGTTAGAATTTGAGAAGTGTGGAATACTTTATTGGGTTAAGGATCTAGTGATTTGTTCATAGTCTTGGTGGTGATGCTAGAATTAGGATTTAAATTTCTTATTGCTTGAGGTGTGGATTCATGGAATTTATTTGAAATAAGGGAAACTTAGGGTTTTCAAGAATGATATTTGGATGTTGAGAATTTTATTCATGACCTTGATGAATTTAGTTAAAAGAAAGATTGATGTTTGTCGAGGTTAAGACTATTGGTTAATCAATGAGGAGCAAGGGTTTTATAATTGTAAGTACTAGGAGGGTAATCGAAGATAAGTGAATTAATCTCAACCTTAACTTGGTGATACCAGTATTTGAGGAAATTAGACTTAAGTTCTAATCTAACCTTTTAAAGTGCTGATCGAGTCACGAGAGTTGGTTGTTGGTTTAAGGATGCATGCTTTAGAAGCACCTTATGGTTAGCGTTCGACTATGACCAAGACTTGTAGATCGTGTTCTCGTGGACCAATTTGACTATCCTTAATTAGTGGGCATGAGAAGGAAAGTTGCACAAGAGGGAAGTTAAAGTCACTATTAGGCGAATGTAGTGGCAGATGCTTTGAGTAGGAAGGCTACTGGATCCCTTGCTCACATCCAAGTCATCCAACTACCTCTCATGGTGGAGTTGAAGAAGATGGGGGTGTTAATGCATATGCACCCTTCAGGAGTTCTTATGGCTAGCTTCCAGGTACGACCGGTGTTGGTGGATCGTATAGTAGAGACCCAAATGGAAGATCCTAAGTTGAGGACAATTAAGGGCAAGGTACAAGAAGGTCTTGATCCGGAATTTTCCATAAGGAGGGATGGAGCCCTCGTGTATAAAGGACGACTTTGCGTTCCGGATATCCCAGGACTCAAGAAGGAGATTTTGGAGGAGGCGCATAGCTCGATGTATGCGATGCATCCGGGAAGTACCAAGATGTACCGGACGCTTGTTAAGTATTATTGGTGGATTGGTATAAAGAGAGAAGTTTAGAAGACCTGCTAAGGTCTTGCATTATGCAGTTTCGTGGTAGCTGGGATGAACAACTGCCATTGATAGAGTTTTGTCCTCCTGCCTACCGTGAAGCAAGAAGGAGAGAGTTCGAGGAACTGCGACAGAGGAACATGACAGTGATCGAGTACGAGAGGAGATTCCGAGAACTATCAGAATTCTGCATGCACCTGATTCCCGACGATCACACGAAGAAGGTGAGGTTCATAGACGGATTGAAAGAGAGCATCGGCTACACCCTTTCCGGATCAGTACATCCCACCTATCAGTCCGCCAGGGATGCAGCGCTCGAGCTAGAGAGACAGGAGGAGATACACAGACCCTCAAGGCGCAGATCTTTCGAAGGTTCGTATAGCGGAGTACCTCGACAGGGGGCAGCTAAGAAAGGCCATAGCTCAGGCTCAGACAGTGATGGGTTAAGCCCACGAGGCAGATTCCAGAGGAGAGATAGTTATCGTATGCCCCAGCCAGCTCGCCATTCGATCAGTGTGGATACAAGCTCGTATCAGCAGTCACGCATTAGTTCTCCGCGGATTTGTCCACTTTGTAGGGGGAATCATTCTGGGCAGTGTCAGATGGATGGTTTATGCTTTCGGTGTGGGCAGCCAGGCCACATAAGGAGGGATTGCCCTTATGGTAGCAGCAGTGTGCTAGAAGCAGGTCGACGGACACAGCATACGGGGATATTTCCAGGACAGAGTTCCCAGGGGAGTCAGCCAGTAGAAGTTTCTTCGGGATCAGTCCAGCCGTCTGCAGGATCGAGTCGAGGTAGAGGAAGGAGACCCCAACAGACAAGTCAAGGTCGGGTGTTTGCTATGACGCAGCAGGGAGCCAGGACTACGCCCGACGATTTCACAGATCAAGTGATGGAAGCAGACCTGATCCTGTTGGATCTATCCGGACTTGAAGTAGTGTTGGGCATGGATTAGTTGGCAAGGAACTACTTAGTCGAGGAAGCGACATGGGAGCCCGAAGCGCAGGTGCGTGATCAGAACCCTTGTTTGTTCCAGTGACGCGTGGAAATTTCGAGGACGAAATTTTTGTAAGGGGGGAAGGCTGTAACACCCCGTCCCAAATCGCACCGGAATCCGTGCACGTTGATCGAGGTTGACCGTTGACCGTTGACCGAAGAGGGTCAAAAGTTGACTTTTAGACTCGGTGGGAATTTCAAGATGACTAGGGCACCGTGGCGAAGTGCACGATGCCACGAGTTCGTAGACTGGTAGCACGTCGAAAACGGAGCTACGGTTTGAAAGTTATGGACGAAACAAGTTGCGGTCCAAACTGTCCAAGGGGTGCCGGAGTTGACTTTTTTTTTATGGGGAATTGAGCTTTGACTCATGCATGGTTGTGAAGTGCTCGTCGATACGAGTTCACAGACTAGCGGCACGCTCAAAACGGACATCCGGTTAAAAAGTTATGGACGTTTGAAGTTTACCGGATACCGTATTATTTTAATATTTTTTTTGGGTCGGTGAACAGTGAAACGCCACGTGTCAGTTTCTGATTGGTCCACGTGGCATGAACAGTGTCACGCAGGGTTTTAATTTTGAAAAACTCTCGGGGAAGAGAGAGAAAGAGAGAGAAGAGAGAGAAAGAGAGAGAGGAGAGAGAAAGAGAGAGAGAGGACCCGCCGGCCGCCGGCCATTTTCACGTTTTTCCGGCCTAGTTACTGTACACGCGCCGGCCAGCCAGATTGCCCACCTCATTTCCGGCAAAACCTCCAAATTTCACGGCGAACGGCCGCCGGACGCGCCCGGATCGGACGTCCGAAGTTTGGCGGCGATTTTTCCCCTCCACCGCCGGCCACCGCGAATCGGCACTATTCCGGCCGATGTACAGTACACGCGCCATACACCCAGCATCCTCTCCTCAAGTCCGGCCTACCCACCAAAAATCACGGCCATCGGACCACCGACGCGCCGGGATCGGAGCGTTTTCCGGCGAGGGGTCGAAAATCTTCAAACGGTGATTTCTCCGCCGTCCGACCTCCGTTTTGCTCACCGTCGGTCCCGTTGGATTGCTCTCCTCACGATCTACAAATCTGCAAAATTTCACAGCAAACGGCCACCGTCGGAAATTACTGTTCCGGCGACGGTTGCCGGTGACGTGGCGGCCGCCGGAAATCACTGTTCCGGCGAGTACCCCGAAAATTCCGGCCAGCTCCAGTCCGCAGTGTTCGACCTCCTGAACCCAAATCCGACTTCCGTTTCCACCAATTCGCGACGGTTTGGGAGAATTGCGGAGCCGAAACCCGAAAAGCTTCCCGATAAAATTCCGACCCCGTCGGGTACGATCATCGGAAATTAAGACCGGATCTGTGATTAGCATCACTCGAGCTTCGATTCGGTATATAATTCGTAAATTTTAGTTATCGTTTGGTGTTCGCTCCCCGGGTACCCATTTAGGGATTACCCGAATAAAATATTAATATTTGTGGTTTTGGTACTGTGGATGTTTTAGGTGCACGTGCAAGTAGCGGAGTCAATCCTACGGAGGATCTTGATTGAGATACGTGCACAAGGTGAGTGACCCACCTTCAAATTAATTTTGGGAATTTAATTGGTGAATATATAATGTGTGATTTAAATATTTGGAATTTAATTTCTATGTGCCAAATATTTATTTGAATTATTGTGGAATTATTTGTGAATTTATCGGATTTAAGAAAATGTGTATTTCATCAATTTATGCCATGTGGAATTATTTTATGGTTTTGAGGATTTTGAAATTGGTGTGGTTTTAATGGTAAATTGGGCACGATTCGATTTTCAAATATTTCAAGGAAAATATTTGGTTATGTTGGTGATTTCAATTTTTATGAAATATGCCCATAAAATATTATGGGATTTGATTATGATATTTCGAGAAATTATTTATGCTTGGAAAAAATGTGGATATTTGAATTGATGGATTTGGGAGTTGGTGGATTTGAAAATCATGGAATTTATGGCATTGATTACAAAGAAATTGTGGGAAAATTCCCGGTTCAAGCGGATGGATTATGCCCGCTATGCTTATGAAAAATGTGAAATTTGTTTTATAATTTAAATTGTGGATTTTATGATTTTTAGATGCACCGTGCACGTACTGGTGTTCTGATTATGTGATATGGTATATGTGATATGGTTAGTGTGCACACGGTTGTGATTAGCGCGCAGGTGGGTGTGATTAGCGCGCAGGTGATGTGATTAGCGCGCAGGTGGGTGTGAGTAGCGCGCGGTTGATATTATGAGGGTGTCCTGTGGATGCCATCGGAGAGGGCGGCCACCCCCCTTTGGCCGGGACACCAGGTTAGCAGCGGCGCTGTGGGACGCCACGCGACCGTATGCCGGTTTCTCTCTATAACCTCCTGTCTGGCGGTACCTTGGGACGCTGGGTACTGTTGGCGCCACTGGTATATAGTGGGTGCATCAAATGATTTTCAGAACTGTGTTTTAAAAATAAAATGTTTGGAAACTGAATTGGAATTAAAAATATAATTGTTACCGCTTCTGGTATTTAATTGATGTCTTGGTTTTCGGGGCATATGGATAAAGGGTTTTTGTGAAATTGTTTTAAAAGGGGAACCTTTCCAACTGAGAGAATTGTAAGGGTTTTGAGAGAAAATATTATTATTTCCAAATAATTATTATTTATACTTATTACTGTGATAATATATGGTATAGTAGTAGGGTCGCTCACTGAGATGATTAGCATCTCACACTCTTAAATTCCGTTCCTCTAGGTACCAGGTTGTCGGTGTTCACTCGGAGCGGACTTGATCTTCCTCGCTGTTTTAGTTCGGCAGTACCCTGTTATTCTTTTATTGCAGTTGTAATATTTCTTTCACTCTTGTTGTATTTATTTTGCACTGGATTACTGTATTTATTTTTTTTAAGTACTGCAATTTGTGGAACCAATTTGTAGTTTGTGGGAGGAATAAGGGGATATTTTTGAAGTGTGTTTTCAGTGCAGGTAAATTTGTGGTAAGTAAATCCCTTAGGGGAGGTGCTGCCGGATTTTCCGTTGGAAGGTTCGGTGGTATTTCCCTGGGATCAGGGCTGTCTAGGGTTCCGGGGAAGGAATTCTGGACGGGTCCTGACAGTTTGTGTCAAGAAATTATACTATTCGGCACAGACTAAGGCCCTATTGACTTCCATATATGTTGTTCGAGTTGACAATTTGGCAATCAAAATATACTTAGGTTAAGTGATCAAATCAATTTTTTATTTTTTCATGTTAGTTTAATTGCTGTTATTATGTTTTAAAGTTCAGAATGACGAATCAATTTTCTATCAAGCATAGATGGATTTTTAACAAGCTGCAAGCTTTTTCTATATCCAATATTTTCCCACGGTTACCACATAAACAAGGGGCAGAGATGTTTATGTTTATGCTAAGTGTATACGAAACCATTTTCCAAATTTACAACACCCAGGGTGATGACCAAATTTACAACAATGCTTAGATGTTTATGCTAAGTTTATGTTTATGCTAAGTCCAAGACACATATATACAGACAATATCATATATATATATATATATGTATATATACACTTGAATTCCAAGAACGATGACTTGGCATCCAAGTAATCCCTCACATAGCCAATTTCGAATTATTTGGGGCTAACATTTAGTGTACTATACAGTTTTATCTGCAGTATGACATGGAAATACATATAATGACATTTTACATTGCAGGCAGGGATCATATAATGGTGCAAGCTCTGAATGGACAGTGCAATTCACTTGCCATTTCAATACAGAATTTAAATTTTGTTGCTAATATCGGACAATTCAGATCGTGGGGTCTTAGAAGGCTTTCTTTTTTCCACCAAAAAAATAAAAAAGACAAAAACAAAAAATAAAAATAAAAAATGTTCTTTAATGTAACTTGTGTTTTACGTATTAACTTATACAAACTTTTTGAGGGTTAATTAACCTTTAATTTAAGATGTTATAATGCATATACATGCTTGCTGCAATAGATTAGCAATACAATGTAGCCAAAGCAGCTTTTTCAGTGGATTGTTTTTTGCCATATAATTTTCTACATTTCTGGTGACTCTGCAAGCATTTTTTTCATAATTCAGGTTTAGAAATTAAACATAATACCACAGAAGCAAGACTTTCTCACAGTATTTAATAGGTATAAATCTTGAGGAAGCATATCAAAGATAGCTTAAAACACCATTTCCGATATTTTCTTTTTTCTGAAAAATTGAGACTTGTAGTGCTGCTTTTGCAAATGGCTTATGATGTTTGTGATCCTTCTGATGATGATTACTACAAGAAGTGAAGACAACATTAAGAATTCTAAGACACTCGTTCGTATCACCAATGATTTGGGGTCTGATTTGAAACTCACCGCACATTGCAAATCAAGGAATGATGACTTGGGGATCCAAGTAATCCCATTCAAAGGCAGTTTCGAGTTCCAGTTTCATCCAAATGTTTGGAGGTCTACACAGTACTACTGCTCCTTTCAATGGAAAAATGCATTTCACTAGTTCGATATTTACATTGCGGGGCGAGGGATTACTACAAATGCGACCTTTGTTTGTGGAGAATAAGAGCTGATGTTCCCTGTGGGTTCAATTTCAAAACTAAACTGTTTTAAATTTGCTATGATTGGAACCCCAGCTTCATAATCTAATGTGATAATCCAAGAATAAAAAACCTATGTGGTATGAATATTAATGATTAATAATAAACAATATCTCTTTTATGTATTCTCTCTGTATATATATGCTTAGAAATGATATTCAAGGCTCAAACTTTAACTGCTTTGACTTGAGATTAAAAGGAATATGCAAATCAATCTTAGAACCTTAATTAACTCCTATTTTTGATTTAATTAAAGTGCAAATTTAATTTGTTTGTTAGCTCCTCTCTGTTTCTGTTGTTCTGTTTATACTTTTGTTTCCTTTTTCTTAGGTGGCGTACCAAACTCTGATGCAGTAATGCTTTGAGAAGCTTAATTTGATTAATTAAAGTTATGTACCTTTCATATGCATCTATTTTGCTACATATATTGCAGAAATTTCCATATTGAATTGGAAATTTCCCATTTGTTGTTCAAAATCCTTGGAAAGGTTCAAAATTTATCGGGATTTTTTGGTTTTAAATTTTAATTCTTGCTTCCCTTAAAGCACATGAAACACTGATCCTTTACCTCTCAAAATCCTTAGGAGGTTCAAATCAATTCCTTATCAACTTGGTGCCTTTTCCAGAGCAATTTTCTTTATGCAATAAACATGAGAGGAAATCATAATGCTTGTGTAGAAGAATTTGAAGGAAAACCTCAAGAAATTTTAGTAACTTTTTTATTCATGTTTTTTCGTCATTTAGGATTAGTCAACAAAAATACCACACAAGCAAGACTCTCAGAAGAGTCTTTCTTATCTTTTCCCAATTCTGTCAAGTAATTAAGAAACCTTGACATTAATGTTCTCCACAGATTATCTTTAAATGGTGAAAAGTATCCTGATATTTTCATCAATAGATGAAACACACTGCAATCTACTAACATATACATATATACAGAGAGAGATAAATACATATTCATACATACAAGAGAAGTGAACAAACTCTCATACAAACATGAGATATATATTGTTTCTTCAATAGCTTCTTGTGTTTGTAGTGGTGATGACTGTAAGTAGAAGTACTGAGGTCTTTTCAATTTTAAGAACAGCAAATGTAATAATTGGCAACAATTTTGAAGATCAATAGGAATTCACCGTTCATTGCAAGTTGAAGGACGATGACTTAGGGTGCAAGTATACCCCTTGAAAGGCAGTTTCTAGTTCCATTTTCATGTAAACTTTTGGATGACAACGCAATTCTATTCCTCCTTTAAATGGGAAGACAAACTATAGTATTTCAACATTTACAAAGCGTGGAAGGATTTCAAAGTTCGTGTCACTTGTTTATGGAGAAATAAGAGCCAACGGTCCTTGTGTATACAATGAGAACACTGAACTCTGTGATATTTGCTATCCCTGGAACCTTGCGTATCTGTAAACTAATGTGATCCAACTTTGGATTGAATATATAATACACCATTGGCCGGCTCTAGATGTTTACCTATTTCCTTAGAGAAATATATGCATCCATAGTTTCGAGGTTCATACTTTTCATTTCTTTAATTTCGATTGAAAGAAATCTCACATTTGTTGATCAAAATCCTTAGATAGGTTCAAATTACCAGTTTTCTAATTGCTGCTTTACCTGCCAAAATCCTTACATGGGTGGCTTTGCCTAGAAAGCTTTTGCTGTATGCAATAATATCAAATACCATCTTTGCTATATGCATCAATAAAACAAGCTTGTTTTTCATCATTAAGGATTAGTCAACAAAATGCCGGACAAGCAACTCTCACAATATGGCCAAAAGCAGAACCTCAAGAAGAGTGTATCTTTGTCTTTTCCCAACTCTGTCAAGTAATTAGAACCTTATGCTTTAAATACTTTAAATGCATTAAAAATGCCCATATCATTAATTAGTACTGCCAATATTATCTTCCAGGGTTACAATTCTATAAATTAATTAGGCTCTAACACTCAGAATGGTTTTATTGAGGCCAAATAAATGCATTGTTCAACGCCCTACAAGCCTGTTTGCTAAAATATATACATATATATATATATATATATGCATCCATACATATATGCAAGACAGGGAACATACCCTTACAAACATGAGATATATACTGCATCAATGGCTACTGGTGTTTGTGGTGGTGGTGGTGATTATAACTAGAAAAGTGAGGCCAATTCATGGCAAGGAAAAACACATGTAGTAACTACCAACAATTTAGGTGCTGATCAAAATTTGGAACTAACCATTCATTGTAAGTCAAAAGACGATTTGGGGGTCCGAGTACTCCCCTTCAAGCAGTTTTGAGTTCAAGTTTCGACCAAATGTTTGGCTGACAACACTATTCTACTCCTCCTTTAAATGGGAAGACACACTTCACCATTTTGACATTTACAAAGCAAAGAGGGATATCCATTTTTGCGGAATTTGTACGTGGAAAATAAGAGCCGATGGTCCTTGTATGTTCAAAACTGAGTCTAGACTTTTTGATATTTGCTACGCTTGGAACCCATAATCCATGTGCTCTAACTTTGGATATGACTGAATGATATACCATTGGCCTCTTTACATCTCTATAAAGCTTTTTCCCATTTGTCAACCAAAATCTATATACATATATGCTTAGAATATCTGACTGCATGTTTTCAATGTTCATACTTTTCGATTCAAAGAAACTGTGCTTTCCAAGAGTTTTTAATGTATAGTTTAATTTCAAGATCTTCACCTTTTTCTTTTTTCTTTTTTCTTTTTTTAGATAAAGGGATAAAAAAAATTGTTTATTAGTTTAGTTTTCATCTTTCTTTATAGAAATCAAAGCTATATATGCATGAAAGGCAGCATTATATTGCAGAAGCTTCAATAAGTTGACCGTTTTTTAATCAAAATCTATGTGAATTCAAATTAATTTTTGTGTTGATTCCTGCATTTATTCAAGTATAAAAGGATAAATTAACAACTATTCTCGTATTGTAAAAATCTTGAGGTTAAAAACCAATACTCCTTATTAAACATGAGTGGTTTTAAATTTGGCAAGCAAGTTTTGCTGTATGCAATGTTGTTCATTACTTCGTGGCAAACACCTACTATGGCTACCGCAGAAACAAAGGCCAGGGAAGACAGGATTGTCATAAGTCCGAAGAAAACCATCGTCCAGGTTTATAACAAATTGGGTGACGATTTCTTGAATCTGACTATTCACTGCAAGTCCAAGGATGATGATCTTGGAACACATACCATAGCTAACAACGACTACTTCTATTGGAAATTCCGAGTCAGTTTCTTCGGAAAAACATTGTTTTTCTGCGAATTAAGTTGGAGAGATGGATCAGGAGTGTATGATATCTATAAAACTGCTAGGGATTTTCATAGATGTCCAACAAAGTGTGATTGGGAAGTTCTTAAAGATGGGGTCCATGGCATAAGACAGGGAGATAATGTGAATGATATTTTCTTTAAATGGTCATAAATATAATAGTTTGCGTCGCAGAATTTGAGAAAAACCTCAAGAAATAAATATTCTACTAAATTTACGTTTTTATTTGTCATTATCCTCAAGAAGTAGAAAAAATTGTCCATATCCATAATTAGTACTCCAATTTTAAAGTAGCTTTCAAAGAACTCCGTTACCTACCCCATTTCTTTTCCAAATTAGCTCGAAAAGGAAAAACAATTACATCAAGCATATCTTTAAAGCTAAACTCACCTGTCAATTAATTTAGTTCACATGGTGGTTTTCCATTCTAGGAATACCCTGTGGACCCAAATTAATGCATTATTAAACACCCAAATATAACTTAATCTTTACCAACATATATACATATATATATATATATATATACATATATACATACGCTAAGACACATACATAGTAAAGATAGCCTAGAACTGCATCCAATTATCTCTTCCAAAAATGAGTCATGTAATGCTTCTGAATTGGCTACTGGTTTTTTTGGGTGTTTGTGATTACTACTAGGAGAAGTGAGGCTAGAGAAAAAATGGTATATGTAACTATTAACAATGAGTTGAGTGGTGATTTGAAGCTAACCGTTCATTGCAAGTGCAAGAACGATGACTTGGGGATCCAAAAACTCCCCTTCAATGGCAGTTTCGGTTTCCATTTTCGGCCGAGCTTTGGTTTACAACACAGTTCTTCTGCTCCTTCCAATGGAAAGACGCATTTCACTATTTTGATATTTACATTGCCTAGAGGGATTACAATAAATGCGACACCAATTGTACGTGGAATGTAATAGCCAAGGGTCCTTGTATGTTCAACAAGGACACTAAACAGTTTGATGTTTGCTATAATTGGAACCCACAAAATTCATTATCCCATTGGGGCCCAAGTCTAAAATGATCTTCGGTTCTATATGGCTGAATAATATATATCTCTCTATATATATCTATACACATGGTTAGAAAATTATATAGTTTAAGGGCTTATGCCGCTTTCTTGACTACCAACTTTATATATTGTCCAATTTTAGGATCTTCACCTTGCTGAGAAGAAGTTCATGGAAGCTAAATAAATGAACAACCATGTATGTTAGACCAAGTAGCTCAAACTCAGCCACTGAACCATCACAGTAAATGTTGAACTTTAATTCAATTCAAGAAGCTCAGAAAATTTCATGCCAACCCAAATGAGCAGCATATACGGCTTCTACAAAAGCTTTTGAGCTACTTTGCTGAAAATGGGGGAGTTTCTTGAATTCCAAGGCTGATAGCTCTCTGTTTATCTGCTCTCTTTTGTGGTGATTTTATGGTAGTTTTAGTCTGGGTGGATGACATACTTAACTTTAGACTAGGTGGATAACATACTTAACACTGGTCTAAAATTCAATCTTTAATGTTCGATCCAAATCGTACTTTTTGCTCTCCAGAAGAAGTTCATCTCCATTATTTCTTGGGAATTGATACTACTCAGAACAAACTAGAGTATATATGATTTGCATCAAGCTAAGTACAATGGATGATGCAATCAATCTTCAACGGCTGCTGGTAAAGCTCTTTCTCTTGCTTAAATAGTGCTTGTATTTGAAGGAAAATCATTAAAAATAAATATTTTACCAACTTTACATGCATTGTTCAACATAAAAACTAAACACTATGATCTTTGTTTGCCTGGAAACCATATTCATAAATCTAATATAATCCAACTTTTGTACATGAATGAATAATATATACATGCATTAGTTTCAAGCTTCATACTTTTAATTGCTTTGTTTTCGATTCAAAGAAACTATGCTTTCCAACAATTCTCCTTATTAAATATGGATCGCTTTAAATTTGGCAAACAAGTTTTGCTCTATGCCATATCGTCCATTATTGCTTGAACAAAATGCAATTTGGAAAGTTGTCAGAGATGGGGTCCATGGCCTAAGACGGGGGATTAACGTGAATAATATTTTGTTCAGATGGTCACAAATTTACTACTTTGTATTAGCTGAATAAATGTGAACAGAAACCTCGAAAAATAAATATTCTACTAACTTTACATGCATGTAGATCTGTTATCAAAAAGCAAAGCCTCTATGTAATTTTTTTTCTTCCAATTTTGTAAATTAAAACCTTGTGCTTTTGCTTTAATGTATCGCTTGTGGTATAATGTTGATTAATGAAAAATCCAAATGTATTAAACGAATCCAAATGCAATTAAGTGACAGAAAATTTATAAATTTCCCATAATCAACTTGACTTGTCCTACAAGTCTTTTCCAAATGACTTGATAAGGAAAAACTCTCATATCAAGCATATCTCCGAACCTTAACTCACCAAAATGCATTAAATATGTAAGAAAGTTTGTCAATTGGCTGAGCTCTTATTGATTAAAATAAGTTGATAACATATGGATACACTTAAAACACAAATATAGCAGAGATGAGATATACCCTGGTTTTTCTGCAACGGCTACTGGTGTTTATGTTTTTGGTGGTGGTGGTGATTAATTAGGGAAGCTAAGAACATGCAATTATCAGGAACGAAATGGGTACGGATTTGGAGCTGACAGTTCCTTGTAAATCCGAAGATGAGGACTTGGGGATTCAAAAAATCCCCTACAATCGCACTTACAGTTTCTCATTTGGACCAAACATTTGGATGACAACACAGTTCTTCTGCTCTTTCCAATGGAAAGACACTCCACGGTTTCAATTTTTACGTAGACAAGAGGGATTTCGAAACATGCAACGATGTTTGCTAGCTCATGGCAAATACAAGCCAATGGTCCTTCATCCTTGTAACCATTATACTAGACTGTTTGATATTTGCTATGATTGGGACCCATAATTCATTTATCAAATAGGGTCCAAAAATCAATTGCCATTTGCTTGTATATATTATATATAATATATGATATGGATGAATAATAAGTATATCTCTATGGTAATTTTTATAATTTCTACTTTGTATTGGCTCAGGGGCTTTTTGTTTGTGTTTCATGTAGACTGATGGGCACGCTGAGAAGAAGAAGAAGAAGGTAACGGAAACCAAATAAAATAAAAACACTGATAATATTAACAATAAATAAATAAATAAATAAATAAAAACCTTGAATTTAAAAGACCCAGTAGCTTGACCAAAGTCGTTGAACCATCAAAGCTTTTGTATGGAGACCTATCAGTTTGAACCACGTGTAGTCGGCTAAAAGTTTTGGGGATAGAATGGTAAATCAGCAAGGGCAAAGCAGGGTTGAAATAGGGAAAGAAAAAAATTTGGACCATTTCTCGATTTATGCGTGTCATCCTTGCGCAGGGGCCATGCTAATCTTCTCTGTATCGTTCCAATTTTATCGGATGTCCCCGAAGGGACGCTTGCTCACCAAAGCTCTTTGCATATACGCGCTAATACAAGCACCCTATTTAGGCGATGTGGGATTTTAGTTGCAGTTGAATAGCTTTATCCAAATATTTGGGCCTGATCCTGTTATGTTAACTAACTGGGCCTATGGTTGTTCCCACATCGGCCCTACACATGATAAATCTCCTAACAAAAATTCCAGGATGAATTTTTTTGAAAGAATAATAATAATAATAATAATAAATGCTTGGTTAATCCTATACTTTAAGGATTTTTTTTTTTTTTTTTTTTTTTTTGTGTGGGGGGTGAGGGGGGAGGGACAACCTTGAGGCCCGATGGACTGGGCCAAATATATGTATTTATATATATATATATATATATATATATATATAGTTTATGAGTTTTCTGGACTCTGATGCATTGTTCAATTATTGTTAGTTGTTTTTCCTCTTTCTTTGGAAGTAGGTAGTGCCTAATTAAGCATCTTATTTGGACTAAATTAAAAGCTGCATCTATTTTTGCCGCATTAAGTTAGCTTTTGGGGAAGGACATCCTATAATTATAAAGTTTTTTCCCTTTTTTCCCCCCTTCTTGCTAGGAATTTCACTTATTTGATTTGTCTGTCTGTTAGAAGATTTTCAACAATCCAGAAAATTGAATACAAACTGCCATATGAAAAATTGAAAATATACTATTAAGAGTATAAAGATTAGAGTTTGGATTAGGCAAATCCTCATTGGTTATTGTATTATAATAAAAAATCCTTGAAACATCAGTTAGCTCTACAGAGCAAAATTTTCAGGGATAACCCCTAATAAATCCCTTGCAAACACACACACACACAAAATGTACACAAAAGACCAATGTAGAAAATCTACAAGAATGCAAGATTTATTGCAAAGTATTACAAGGAAAAAAAAATCCACATGCTGTTCCAAAAGAAGAGAGGCATACAGGATCCAAAATGATTGTTGTCATCTCAATGTCAAATTTGCTTCCAAATAATAAGGCAATCAACCTAGCAACTGCAATGAGTTTCGCACCAACTGCTAGCCCTTGAAATGAAAACTTTTAGTTCATAGGTTAAATTCAAACCACTCATCATATAAAGATAATATAACATTGTTCTCGTCCTAAATTTGGCCTTCATAGTTCCTGCAAAATGGTATTTCATGTAACCTATATATTTGTATCATTTTTTGACCCTTCTTTTTCTATTTCGAAATAAAGTTGAGTTTGGTTTTCAGAATTGTTGTTTGTTCGTGAAGACAGTGAGGGAGAAGCAGGTTTTGGAGTCTAATAATCTTTTTAAGTATTTCTTAAATGTATTAATATCTAACAGCTGTCTGTCCAATTGAAATTCAAATTATAGATGTTCCTGCTTGTATTGCAAAGATAAAATCTAAGAGAGATTAAGAATAACAACTAAGTCATGAAGACATTCATGTTAAGATCATGGAAAGCTCCCAAATACTGATGCATATCAAGGACAATTTTTATTTTGAACTAGTAACCAACAGACCATGCAAAAAATTTTCACCAACATATTTGACGAATGTTTTTAACAAATCATCCTAATCGTTAAACAAATCTAATAGAATGGTAGATAATTATTTGAATTTGAATGATTTACTTCTTTTATATGTTAAAATTTATCAACTGCTTAGTTATGGATAAAGTTCTTGTCACGGTTTGAGGAAAAAATGTTAACATCCAAGATAGTTTGATAAATTCAAGCCAAATATATTGGTATAGGGAACGGTCACCTATACCTTATATGTACCTATATCCATATACACATTCGACATAGAATCTTCTTTCATTTTTTTTTTTTTTCTGACAACATGATATAGACATACGTACATACATATGCATGCATATATACATAACAATTATAGACGTATATAGTTGGATGGAGGACCAAACTTTGAGCACACTTCAACCCACATAACGGCCTGTAAATCATCATAAAATGGTATTCTGAACTGTACACTGAATTCTACTTTACCGTATCAACTGTGAAAGTAAATACAGAATTTTGGAGGAGAGCAAAATTAATTGCCCTTTTTAACTGTAAAAAAATGAAAATTCCAGTAATCATATTCTAAGGTAAAAAGAAAAAAAAGATCTACAATATATTTATCATTTTTCTTGTGTAAAATAGATGTGGAAGAATCAGCACGAAAAAATTATCTGTCAATAAAAACTTGGGAATAGTCGCATACTTTCAGGAGGCATTATCTTTAAGAGGAAGATCGTAAGTTGGAGACAGAGTGTAGTTGTCCTCTTGCTCATTTGACTCGATAAGCATCAACACAACTTCTCGCATTGATGGCCGGTCTGAAGGGGACAGACTCGTGCACATAAAAGCAACCTTTAAGACGGTAAGCATATGATGAACTATACTTTGGTCTTTAAGATTTAGACGACTATCAAGTATCCCAGATGTCAATGAATGGTCCCGAACATAGTGTCTCACCCAAGTAACATAGTGATTCAAAGTCCTATATATACAACATATGAATACAGTTCAAATTCATCAAAAACAAAAAGTATAGATATATTTCAACACACAAATATAGCACAGAGATGAAGAATACTACACAGATTCTACAATGGCTACTGGTGGTTGTGTTTCTGGTGGTGGTGGTGGTGAACACTACAAGTAGAAGAAGTGAAGCTAAAACACTGGTATCTATGGCGAGCCTATTGTGTCCTGATTTGGTGATGAATGTTCATTGCAAATCCAAAGACGATGACTTGGGGGCTCATAGTGTCCCCTACAAAGTTGCCAATTACAGTTTCAGATTTGAGCCAAACCTTTGGGAGACAACGCAGTACTGTTGCAGATTCGTATGGACAGGCGTGATCACTATTTTGATATTTATATCGACAGGAGGGATGCATTAAAATGCAACGAAGTTTGTACATAGCAAATTTATACCCATGGTCCTTGGCTACCATGGAAGTTTCAGTTTCAAGTTTAGTCCAAACCTTTTCCTGACGACCCAGTTCTGGTGCTCTTTCAAATGGAAGAACAGAGTCGAAGATTTTGATGTTTACATCGACACGAGGGACTATATGAAATGCAACCGTCTTTGTTCATGGAAAATTAAAGCCAGTGGTCCGTGTATGCTCAACCACTACACTCATGACTATGATTTATGCCACAAGTGGAATGCTGATTAAAGTCATTATCTTATGGGTTTCCAAAAGTTAAAGAAAAAAAGAAAAAAAAAATAAGGGAAAAAATGCTCTATTTGTTTAATTATATGTGATTGACTAATAATATAATATATCTCTATATTATAATAATTTTCGTACATATATAATGATATAATATATTATTGTATGTATACACATACAATATAGAGATATATATAGTTAGCTCACTCCTCCATGTATAAGGTCCTCCATTCGATTAATCCCAATAATTATAACAAATAACAAAGACATTAATAAAAATAAATAAAAAATAAAATAAAAAAGAGGAGATTCCCGGTTTAAGTTAACCTGATAATAAAAAATAAAAAATAAAAAAATCCACATAAGGTTCCGTAAGTCAACATAAAATGGTAAGTAGATGAGCTATGTACTGAATTCTACTTCACAAGAAAATATAGAAATTTGGATGAGAGAAAAATTAATTGCCCTTTTTGTTAAAAAAAAAAATTCAATAATCATATTCTAAATAAAATAAAATATATAAATAAAAAGATACAAGACTGTGTCATTTTTCTTGTGTAAATAAGATGAAGACGAATCAAAGCGGAGAAGAAAAAAATTATATGCATGCATGGTTTCAAGGTTCATATACTTTCATCTGCTATGCATGCATGGTTTCAATTAGGTTCATATATTATCATCTGCTTTGTTTTTTTATTCAAGAAAAAAAAAATATATATATATATATATTATTTTACTTAGTTTATTTTTGTTAAAGGTTAGTTGCATTTTTGAATTCTTAATTTGTAAAGTAAGTAGCGATAATCTACCCAACCAAATTGATAATTGCTCTATCCATAAACTTATTTTTGTAAAAGAATTGAAAGCAATACAATTTATAAAGAAAGAGAAGAAAGCAGCCATACGAAAAAAACTGCTAACAATTTGTTTGGCCAAAATAGAAATTGAACCAATCTTTAACAAATTAGAAAATTAAAAGCCTAAATTACTACTTGAAAAGGTAAAGTTTTAAATCGTAAAACTTTTAAAATCAAAGATATTAAAATCAATTAGCTCTTTTCTATTTTTTTATTTATGTTTTTTTAAATTATATGATAACATATCAAAGATGGTCGGAGATAAAGGATGGTAACTAAAGACTAAAATATCTATTCATAATTGTATAGCAAAATTTGAAGAAAAACCTCAAAAATACATATTCTAGTGCTTTACACGCATGTTTGTTATCATCAAGGCCAGCCTTGGGATTTTGGGGGCTTTACGCCAACTTTATAAGTTAGTTTTTCTATTAATATTTAAATTATATAATAAATACATTGAACAAAAAACAATCATTTTTATTAAATAAAGAGTATTCAAAATTAGAAACTATAATGCTCTAACACTTTTAAAAGTTCATTTAAAATTTACTTTTCTAACATTTTTTATGCAAAATCAGTAATAAAACTATTATAAGCAAGTTGTTCTACCGTTTTTTTTTTCAATAAGCACCACTGCTAATTCATTTAAATGATAAAAAATTAGATAGATAAGAGTATTTAATGTTTTATTTATTCAAGAAATAAACTCTAAAATATTTGTAATTTTTTAAGAAAAAATACAATGCGAGTTAAATATATTAATTTCTAGTTAATAAAAAAATCTTAAAATTATAAAAAGGACCCATCTTATTTTTATTTTTACTATATGACTTAAAATTTCCAATTTGTTAAAATTATTTTAAATATATTTTTTCAAAAATTAAAAAAAAATTAATTTTTTTAAAGGTTCTTGACCAAATGGGGACCTTGTGCATTGCACACCAAATCCGTGGTTAGGGCCGGCTATAATTATCATTTACGATTAATCAATAAGCACCTTATAAGCCAAAACTTACTCTAAATTAGATCAATGGTAGTGTTGACGTTCCTTTATATGAGATTTTGAATTGAGATAACTCTAATAAAACAATAATAATAATAAGACCAAAAGTAGTGCCTTTACTTATATGATTTTCAATTTGTCAAAGTAAAAGCTTGTGGGTTATGTTTGTGAGATCCCACATCGGTTGGAAAGGAGAACAAAGCATGCCTTAAAAGAGGGTGTAGATACATTTCTCTTGCGATGCTTTTTGACAAAACCGTGCGGGCTGGGTCCAAAGCGGACAATATCGCATGTGGGTGGACTGGGCTGTTACAGTTTGTATCAGAGCCAGTATCCGGATTTGTGTGCCAGCGAGGACGCTAGGCCTTAAGGGGGGAGGATTGTGAGATCCTACATTGGTTGAAAAGGAGAACGAAGCATGCCTTAAAAGAGAGTGTGGATACTTGGGTTGTTACAATTGGTATCAGAGCCAATACCCGGATCGATGTGTCAACGAGGATGCTAGGTCCCAAGGGGGGAGGATTGTGAGATCCCACATCGGTTGGAAAGGGGAACGAAGCATGCCTTAAAAGAGAGTGTGGATACCTTTCCCTTGCGAAGCATTTTGATAAAACCGTGCGGGCTGAGCCCAAAGCGGACAATATCGTATGCGGGTGGACTGGACTGTTACGATGTTAATTTTTTATATATGGTATTACATAACAGTAATTGTTCATATGAACATAACCTTATGATATCAATGTTCACTCCTTTATGTGTAAGATTCTGACTTTAATTCATTCAATAATTAAAAAAATAATAATAAAATTAAACATAACCTTGATTTTTTTCATTGATTAAAAAAAAAAATCATTAAATGAATTGAAATGCTGTTAAGGAATGTAAAAGTTTATAATTTCCATAACTATTAATCCCATTTTATTGTGACATTGAATGTTACAATAGACAAGATGATATTATAATTACATGTAAAGACCAATTAAGGAAGGGAACTAATTCCAGATATCGATTAATTGCTTACACACCTATCCCTTGATTGATGGATTAAAATACCATTAATCTATTAAATAAAATGTTTTTACATTAATGTGTTTTTATGTTGTAATAAATATATGAACACCTTGGTTTTTATTCTTTTTTTAATTGATTAATGATCCCTTTGGATTATCCGTAAGCAATAATCATTGGTGATAATCTCGAGACTCTAGTTAAAAATTTGGTCCTCAATCCTTACTTTCCAATGATTAAAAAATTAAAAAATTTGCTTAATAAAAAATATAAATATATTAGTAGTGGGTGTATTTAATTCAAAATCTAATGAATTTTAAGATATTTTAAAAATTTATGATATTCAATTAAAAATTTAATGAAATCCATACAAGTTCAAGAATATTCAATTAAGATTTCAATAGATTATTTAAAATCTATTAAAATTTAGGAGTTTTCAATTAGATTTTATAAAATTCCACAAAAATCTAGGAAATTCAAAAAGTCATTGAATTTGAAAAATTCTATAAACTTATGGATTTTAATATATTTTGTGGGATTTTGAAAAGAAAAATATGAGTAAAATAGTATTTCACAAATCCATCCTCCATAGCACATATTTATCGGATTTGTTCAATATTCCTATGAAATCTATGTAGAATTAATAAAATTCTTTCAAAATCAGTAAATCTCTTTAAAATCTACCATTCTTTTCAAATCTATTAAATTCTAAATTGAATTAGACTTTTAAATAACTTTTAAATAATAGAATTAAGAAAGAGGAGAACTTTAAATTTTTACTAATTAGCACTCCCATTTTAAGATATTTTCAAATTACCCATACCTACCCCAAATATTATACACAAAGTTATGCCATAACACCCACAATTGCATATAAAAGTTTTTTCCCCAAATATATATAAGAAAACTCTATCAATTAATTGAGTTCTTACAAATTAACACCCAAAAACAAATGCATGATTAATCAAAATCCTATATATATGCATAACATATAGATACAGTTCAAATTCATCAAAAAAAGTACAGATACAATGTCAGGACCCGTCCAGAATTCCTTCCCTGGAACCGTAGACAGCCCTGATCCGAGGGAAACCCTACCGAACTCTCCAACGGAAAATCCGACAGAGCCTCCCCTAAGGGATTTACTTACCACAAATTATCTGCACTGAAAACACACTTCTAAAAAAAACATCCCCTTATTCCTCCCACAAACTACAAGTTGGTTCCACAAATTGCAGCACTTCAAAAGAAAACAACAGCAGCAACCCAGTGCATTAAAAAAAACTACACGTCCAATACAGTATGCAGAGCATTATACAACAAATGTGAAATTTATAAAATGACAGATAAAGAAGCAATACAAGATAGAGAGGAAAAAGGGAAGAAAAACTTCTTGAACCTTCGGCAACGAACTGAGACGTTGGGCTCGCCCTGGACAATCAACGTCTCCAACCTGGACCTAGGGGAACGGAATTTAAGAGTGTGAGATGCTAATCATCTCAGTGAGTGACCCTATCTACTATACAATATAATACCACGGTAATACAGTAGATAGATAATAATTAATTGGAAAATAATAATTTCTCTCAAAACCCTTACAATTCTCTCAGTTGGAAAAGTTCCCCTTTTAAAACATTTTCACAAAACCCTTGTACGTACTTCCCAAAAACCAAGGAACCAACAAATTAATAAACAACAAATAAACAAATAAATACCCCAAATATAAATAAACCACAATAAATTATAATAATTAATTTTAGAACATCTTTGGGGTTTAAAACATTATTTGCAATTTACACCGACGCACCACACCATATACCGGTGATGCCCTCCGATACCCAGCGTCCTGAGCACCGACCGGCGGGGAGGTTAAAGAGAGAAACCTATAACGGTCACTTCGGCGTCCCGACAGTACCGCTGCTAAAACCATCAACCCGGCCAAAGAGGGGGGCGGCTGTGCACAACAATAACCTTGCCTGCCCACGGTCCAATGGCAACTCACGGGTGAAGTAATAACCGCGCACTACCACGTGTCCATACACCATACACCAGAACACCAATACTGTATGAGTGCGTCTAAAAATAAACATTAATAACCAACCGTACCGTTTTTCCAAAAACCACCGTGGGAAGTATACCAAATTTTCACAAAACACCATCCCACATATTTTTATTCAACAACCCGGTACGAAACAGCGATAACCAACAACCACAATTTTCTCGCAGTACGAGATGCAACCATAAAAATACCGCGGGCATAATTTATAAAATTAAACCACCAACTTAAACAAATATTTTCATAAAATATTTAACCCAATTATGCTCGAAAATTATTACTTAAAATCACGTACAATTAATACCGAAAACCACTTTGCTCATGCATAACAATAAATTAAACCAAAATAAAATAATAATCGGGAATTTCTTAATGACCCCAAAATTTCATTTAGCACCAATGGGTAAATATATATATAAAATAATATTTTTTCCGATTATATTTAAAATACACCACATGAGCACAAATTACAGATATCAAATTAATACCACATAAATACAATTAATTATCCCAAAAATATTTTTAAAGGTGGGTCACTCACCTGGAGCACGCAATTAACCTACGATCCACCACGGGATTAATTTCACGACTCACCGGTGCTCCTAGAACAAAATTCCCGGTACCCGGAGGGTCAAACGCAAACGTTAACCAAAATAGGCGAATGATATACCGAATCGAAGCTCGAGCGACGAGGATTACAAATCCGGTCTCCATCGACCCCAATTCCGCCGGAGGTGGCCGGAATTTGGCCAGAAAGCTTCGGCCGGTTTTGATCTTGAGGGATCTTTCAAACGGTGGGGATTTTGGGCAATCTAACCCCGGAAATGGACTCAGAGGGGTCGAAAATAGTGGGATAGAGGTATGGGACGGGCTGGGTTGGTCGGAAACGGCGAGAATCGTCCGAAAAATTTCTCCTCGCCGCCGTGACTTCGCGGCTGGCCGGGAAATTTGGTGGCCGAGGTCGCGAGGTGGCGGGCTACACTGGTGGCCGGCACTTGTAGCATTCTGGGGATTGAAATTCGGCGAAACGCCAGTCAAACAGAGAGAGTGAGAGAGTCAAAGGAGAGAGAAAGAGAGAGAAAAAGCTGCGTGTGTGTTTTTGGTCTCTCGGGCTCGGGGAAGAAGAAAGGAAAAAAAAGAAAAAAAAAAAAAAGAAGGGTGTTTTCCCACGTGGGGAAAAAGAAAAGAAAAAGAAAAAGAAAAAGAAAAAGAAAAGGGAAAATAAAACAAATAAATTCACATTAATTAAATAAAAATATTATTATTTAAAATAATAATAAAAATAATTTGATTTTTACACATGGTTGACATGTGGCATTTCACCATGGTGACACATGGTCACCTTCATTAAGTCACACGTGGCACATCGTTACGCGTTTTAAAAATAATATTAAAATAATACAGTATTTGAAAAACTTTACAGGTCCATAACTTTCAAACCACATGTCCAAATCGGACGTGCCGCTAATCTACAGACTCGTATCGACAAGCACTTCACAACCATGCATTAGTCAACGCTCAACCTTGCATGAATAAAAAGTCAACTCCGGCACCCCTTGGACAGTTTGGACCTCAACTTGTTTTGCTCATAACTTTCAAACTGTAGCTCCGTTTTCAACGTGCTACCAGTCTACGAACTCGTGCCAACACGTACTTCGTAAAGGTACCTCAGTCAACCTAAAATTCCAACCCGGTCAAAAAGTCAACTTTTGACCCCTTGGTCAACGGTCATCGGTCAACCTCGGTCAACGTGCAAAAATTTCCGACATGGTTCGGAACGGGGTGTTACATACAATTCAACACAATTATAGCACAGAGATGAAGGATACTACACAGCTTCTACAATGGCTGCTGGTGGTTCTATATGTGGTGGGGGTGATTACTACAAGTAGAAGCACTGAAGCTAAAGAAGTTGTAACAATTGTGAACGCATTGGGTCCTGATTTGGTGCTGACAATTCATTGAAAATCCAAAGACGATGATTTGGGGATTCATAATATCCCCTACAAGGATGGCAATTACAGTTTCACATTTAAACCAAACATTTGCGGTACAACACAGTACTGGTGCAATTTCCTCTGGATAGGCGGTAATCACTATTTTGATATTTATATCGACATGAGGGATTTCCCAATTTGCAACAATGTTTGTTCATGGCAAATTTATCCCTATGGTCCTTTTTTGTACAACCGCTGTACACAAAAATTCGATCTTTCCCATGCCTGGAACCCACCCAAGTAATTGAAAGTCCTTTTATCTAATTAATGATAAGTAAACATATATGACGGATTAATATTTAATAATATTATCTTTTTGATAATTTTTAGGATCTTCTTTAATTAGCTTGCTGTCACTGTTGTTGGCTTTTTTTTTTTTTTTGGTGGGGGGTTGTTATTTCGAACACAAACACTGTGTTTCATTATAACAGCCCAGTCCATCCGCATGAGATATTGTTCGCTTTGGGCCCAGTCCACACGGTTTTAAAAGGCCTCTTAACGGTTAGGGGTAATCCTCTTCCAACCCCTACCTACCAGTTTTACTGGCATGGGCTTCTAGGCCTAATCGAGATATTGTCCGCTTTGTGCCCAGCTGGTAAGGTTTTACGTTCCCTCACGAAAGGCCTCGCAAGGGAAAGGTATCCACACCCTCTTATAAGGCATGCTTTGTTTCCCTTTCCAACCGATGTGGGATCTCACAATCCACCCCCCTTGGAGCCCAGCGTCCTTGCTGGCACACCGATCCGGGTCCGGCTCTGATACCATCTGTAACAGCCCAGTCCACCCGCATGAGATATTGTCCGCTTTGGGCCCAGCCCGCACGATTTTAAATGGCCTCTCAATGGTTAGGGGGAATCCTCTTCCAACCCCTACCTACCAATTCTACTGGCACAGGCTTCCAGGCCCAATCGAGATATTGTCCGCTTTGGGCCCAGCCCGCACGGTTTTGCGTTTCCTCATGGGAAGGCCTCACAAGGGAAAGGTATCCACACCCTCTTATAAGACATGCTTCATTCCCCTTTCTAACCGATGTGGGATCTCACATTCATATTAACTGATAGGCACTTTATATAGTTTTATGGATCCAAAACAAATAATGAACCCTTCTTTGGGAGCCCTCTTCAAAGAAGAGTCCATTAAATTCAAGTTGAAAAGTAAAAACATTTATATCAAAAATCTACAGTCATCCACACAAAAAAACTATATTAAACATGGAAGAAAAATCTGTCAATTAATTAAGCTCCAACTAATTAACCTATATTAGTGTATGATTCAAAACCCTATATATATAAGATAAATATAGGTAGAAAATTTCATGCCAAAGCAAATCAGAATCTTGGAGAGAGAAAAAAAAATTGAAAAAAATTCCATAATTGCTACTCCCATTATAAGCTGCTTTCAAACCCCATTATTATTATCTACCCCAAATTCATTTCCAAATAAAACTTGAAAAGGAAAAATGCTTATATAAAAAATCTACAGTTATCTACCAAAAAAAAAAAAAAACTACATTAAACATGTAAGAAAAATCTAAATAAATAAATTCAGTAATTATATTGTAAATAAAATAAATAAGTATATAAATAAATAAAGATACAAGACGTTATCATTTTTCATGTGTAAATAAGATGAGGATGAATCAGCACGAAGAAGAAAAAAATTATATGCATGCGTGGTTTCAAGGTTCATATACTTTCATCTGCTTTGTTTTTTCATTCAAGCAAAATATTTTTTTTTATTTCACTTAGTTTATTTTTATGAAGTGTTAATTACAATTTAGTATGTGAGGACCCGTCTAAAATTCCTCACCGGAACTCTAGACAAGCCCTGATCCCAGGGAAACCGTACCGAACCTTCCAATGGAAAATCCGGCAGAACCTCCCCTAAGGGTTGGACTTACCACAAATTTCCTGCACTGAAAACACACTTCTATATACATCCCCTTATTCCTCCCACATTACTACAATTTAATTCCACAAATTTATAGCACTTCAAAATAATAACAGAGAATTAATGTAGTATTTAACAAAGTGAGTCCAATACAGTATACAGAGCATTATACAAATAAATATGAAATTAATACAATGTCAGGTAAAGAAGCAATACAAGATGAAGAGGAAAAATGGAGGAAATGCTTCTTGGACTTTCAGCAATGAACTGAGACGTCGGGCTCGCCTCGGACGATCAACGTCTCCCAATCCTTGTACCTAGGGGAATGGAATTTAAAAATATGAGATGCTAATCATCTCAGTGAGTGACCCTATCTACTGTACAATTATAATAGTAACGATAATTATAGCACATTTGATTAATCAAGAATAAATAAGTAAATAAATAATAATTAATTGAAAATAATATTTTCTCTCAAAACTCTCACCATTCACTCCCTTGGAAAGGTTCCCATTTTTAAAACATTTTCGCAAAATCCAATCTTTTATGCCCCAAAAATTAAGGAATAATTAATTTAATAAATAATTAAATCATCCAAATACGAATAAAATGTAATGAAATATAATAAAATAAATTTAGAATACTTGCATTAAAGAAATATGACATAAAGGAAAAATTCAATATATAATTCATGAAATTTGATTTAACAAACTAAAATAAACAATATCAAAAATATAATTTAAAAAATTACAAACAATCCTATAAAATAAGTGACAGAAAAATACTATAATATTCATTTTGAAATATTCAACAAATCTATATAATATTTTTATGGCAAGATGCATTTTAAAAACATTAATTTAAAATAAATGACATAAAATATGAATAAATACATTTTAGAAAATACTAATTGGAAATAGATGATAAAACAAATTAAATACATTTAATTTAAATGCGGCTTTAAAACTTTAGAATTTGAAATTTATATCAGAAAAATAATATTTGACGCACCACACTATATACCAGTGATGCCCTATGATACCCAGTATCCCGAGTATCATCTGGCGGGAGGTTAAAGAGAAAAACTTGCATACGGTCGCTTCGATGTCCCGACAGCGCCGCTGCTTAAACCATCATCTCGGCCATGGAGGGGGGCGGTTTATGGCCAATATCAAACTTGTCTACCCTCGGTCCGATGGCAACTCACAGGAGACATTATAACTTGCACGCTCATCAACATACACAGTACAGAACACCAGTACTGTATGAGTGCGTCTAAAACAAATGACCAAGTTTATTATTAAAATACCCAATTTTTCCAAAATTTACCATGGGAATTTTACCATTTTTCAAACTCACATTCCCACATTTTTCTTTAATATTCCCAGCATAAATCCATCAATAATATATAATTTTTCTCATATCATAAAATCAACTAGATAATATTTCAAGTGCATAAATATATATTTTGAGAGCACCATAACTTAAATCAATATTTTTTCTTGAAATCTTTAAAATCAAATCATACCAAAAATAATATTAAAACCACATGAATTTCATATATAATTTAATTCCACAAATCCTCAATACCATAAAATAATTTTCACAATGCATAAATTTATATAAATGCATTTTTTATTAATCAAAATAAATTCACAAAGAAATTCCGTAATAAATCAAATAATATTACTTTTACAATTCCTTTAGATATCAAATTGTCATAAAATCTAGATTTCCATAATTTATCAAAAATCATATATTTCAATTTATTCTAATATGGGCATCAAAATTTAATTCACAATTTATCTAACAATTAACATAAAATAAAAAATTCAAATATTAAAATATCACAATATAATTAATTTGACTCCCAAAATTAATTTCGAAGGTGGGTCACTCACCTCGAGCACGCAATTAACCCAAGATCCTTCATGGGATTAATTCCACGATGCACACGTGCTCCTGGAACAACAATATTACACAACTCAAATAAATTAATATTTTATTCGGATAAATAATACCCGGTACCCGGGGGGTTTAACACAAATGTTAACCAAAATTTATGAGTAATATACCAAATCAAAGCTTGTGAAACGAGGATTACGAATCTGGTCTTACTTCCTGGAGATCGGACCTTAGGTAGTCGGAATCTTGCAGGAAAGCTCTCGAATTTCAAGTCATCGATTCTCACAATCCGTTAAGAATTGAGGAAAGTGGACACCGGATTTGGGTTCAGAGGGTCAGAATTAGTGGGAAAGGATGGGCAGTGCAACTGGAAACTCGCCAGAAAGTCGATTTCCCGACGAGCCGCCGTGGTCACCGGAATCCGCCATCGCCGGCGGCGTCTCCAATGGCCACTGGTAGTGATTTTTGGTGGGAAGGTAGATCGGGGAATGGGTGACTCAACGGGATCGGCGGTGATGCAAACAGAGGTCGGAATAGGGAGAAATCTAGATTTGAAGGAATCGATGCCGCCGCCGAAAAGTCTCGATCCGGGCGCGTCAGAGGTCGGTTGGCCGTGATTTTTGGCTGGCCGGCCGGTTTTCAGGTGGTCTTCAAGGTGAGATGGTGCGTGTTTGGAAAGGGTGGCTGGAAAATGGTTGAGCGGCGGTGGCTGGTTGGTTTCTCTCTCTAGCTCTCTCTTTCTCTCTCCTCCCCTCTTTCTCTCTCTTTCGCTGGCTCACGTGTTTTGGCCAAAATAAAAGACACCTGTGGGTGACACTGTTCACTCACGGGATTGGCTAAAAATGCAACATGTGGCACACATTGTTCACTCAAGTCAAAATATATTAAAATATTACGGTATTCGGAAAACTTTATATGTCCATAACTTTTTAACCAGATGTCCAATTTAAGTGTGCTGCTAGTCTATGAACTCATATCGACGAGTACTTCACAACCATGCATGAGTCAAAGCTCAACTTTGCATGAATAAAAAGTCAATTCCAGCACCTCTTGGACAATTTGGACCTCAACTTGTTTGGCTCATAACTTTCAATCTGTAGCTTCGTTTTCAATGTGCTACTAGTCTATGGATTCGTAACAACGTGTACTTCATAACGGTACCTCGGTCAATGTGAAATTTCATCAGGAACAAAAAATCGACATTTGACCCCTTCTCGATCAAAGACGGTCAAATCCGGTCAACTTTGGTCAAATTTGAGAAATTCCGATGTACTTTGGGACAGGTGTTACAAGTATTTTTTATTTATAAAATTTTGCAATTTAAACTCTCAATTTTCAAAATAGTTATTTTGTTTTTCAACTTTTCAGTTTCTTAAAATAGGACGAATCTCAAATTAATTTGATCTTCCATGTTGGCAACTATTCCATCTAAAAACTGATTTTTTAATAGAATTGAAAGCAATAGTGTTTATAAGAAAAGAGAAGAAAGCAACAACATAAATGAAATTGCAAATTAATTTGTTTAGCCAAATCGAAAATTAAACATATGTACAAGAAATTGAAAAATTTGAAACCTAAATCATTAAAAGAAAAATTAAACCTATGTACAACAAATTGAAAATTTTGAAACCTAAATCATTACTGTTAAAAGTTTAAGGCCAAAATCACAAAACTTAAAAAAAATAAAAAAAAGGTATAAAAATTTAATTAACCTCTTTTTTTAATTTCTATACTAAAGTTTTTGAATTATATGATAAATATCATTGGTTGCCAGAGATAAAGATCTGATTCATACTTGTATAGCAAAATTTGAAGAAAAACCTTAAAAATATTTATTCTAGTAACTTCAAGTTACGAGCATGTTTGTCATCATTTATGATCAATCAACGAGCACCTCATAACCCAAAAACCTACTCTAAATTAGATCAATGGCAATATTAGCATTCCTCCATATGTGAGATTTTGGATTTGAATAACACTAATAATAAAAAAATAAGAAGAAGAAGACCAAAATAGAGCCTTTATTTATATAGTTTTCAATTTTGTCAAAGTAAAAGCTTGTGCTTTATATTAATGTTTTCTTTATGGCATTACATTGATTGTCCAGACGAGTAAAACTTGATATCAACGTTCACTTCTCTATGTGTGAGGTTCTAACTTTAATTCATCCAATAATTAAAAAACAATAATAAAAAACAATCTTTTTTTTTTTTTTTGGTTGATTCGAAAAATTGGAATGCATTAAACGAGTTGGAATGCAGATAAGGAATAGAAAAGTTTATAATTTTCATAACTACTAATCTCATTTTATTGTATTCACATGATAATATGATATAACAGTTATATGTAAAGACTAATTAAGGAAGCAAAATTAATTCCAGAGAAATCAATTAATTGCTTGCCAACCTGTCCCTCAATGGATTGAAATACGTTATTCTAATTCTGTTAAATAAAATCATTTTACATTAATGTTTTTTAATGCTGTAATATACTTATAATTGATTTCTATTATTTTTTAATTGATTAATCAAAAACGGAAATATATTAAATGACTAAAAGATAATGAAATTAAGGAAAAGAAAAATTTATAAACTTTCCTAATTAGCTATCCCATTTTAAGCTATTTTCAAACCCCATTGCCAATACCTATATACCCCAAATATTATACGCAACGGTTACACCAATGTCACCCACCACTGCATATTAAAGTTCTTTAATACATAAGAAAAATCTGTCAATTAATTACGCTCGAGCTCACTAATTAATCCCCACAAAAAAAAAGATGCATGATTCAAAATCCTATATATACAACATATGAATACAGTTCAAATTCATCAAAAACAAAAAGTAAGATATATTTCAACACACAAATATAGCACAGAGATGAAGAATACTACACAGATTCTACAATGGCTACTGGTGGTTGTGTTTCTGGTGGTGGTGGTGGTGGACACTACAAGTAGAAGAAGTGAAGCTAAAACACTGGTATCTATGGCGAACCTATTGGGTCCTGATTTGGTGATGAATGTTCATTGCAAATCCAAAGACGATGACTTGGGGGCTCATAGTGTCCCCTACAAAGTTGCCAATTACACTTTCAGATTTGAGCCAAACCTTTGGGAGACAACGCAGTACTGGTGCAGATTCGTATGGACAGGCGGTGATCACTATTTTGATATTTATATCGACAGGAGGGATGCATTAAAATGCAACGAAGTTTGTACATGGCAAATTTATACCGATGGTCCTTGTATGTACGACCGCTACAAAGAGGAGTACAGTCTTTGCTATGACTGGAACCCACCCAAGTGATTAAAAATCCTTTTTATGATTTTATCTAATTAATGGGTTTTTACCATGACAATTAGTAAAATTAATTATTAATAATATCATCTTTTTGATCATTTTTGTGATCTTCTTTAATTTTTTTTTTTTCTTCTTTCTTTTTCAATTCGAACACAAACTTTGTGTTTCATATTGAGTTGCGAGCATTTTATATGGTTTTATGGATCCAAACCAAATGATGAACCATTCTATAGGAGCCCTCTTCAAAGAAGAGTCCATGGAACTAAACCAAATATTAATAATAATAATAATAATGACAAGCAATGAATGTAAAAGATCCAGAAGCTCAAACATAACCACTGATCAAACAACAGAGCTAAATGTTGAACTTAATTCGATTGAAAAACCTCAAATTTTCATGAGAAACCAAATCTGAAGCATGTGAGAAAGTGTCATGTGAAAAAATAATTTATATGGGTAAGGTTATCGTGAATGAATTGGGTGCCGATGATTTGGTGCTTACAGTTCATTGCAAATCCTATAAGATGATGACTTGGGGATCCATAAAATCCCCTGCAATGGAAGTTACAGGTTTCAGTTTAATCTGATGACAACTGATCCATTCTCCTGCCGTTCCAATGGAAAGACCATTTACACAGTTTTGATATTTATGTAGCTCAGAGGGATTATGAAACATGCCACAATGTTTTGTTCATGGATGATAGGAGGCAAAGTCCTTGTATGTTCAACCATCATACTCAAGTACTCTTTGATATTTGCTGTACTTGGAACTCAGATACTTCACTGTCTAATGGGGTCCAAAATTAAAATTAAAATTAAAATTAAAATAGCTCTTCGGGTTATAAGTAATTATTTTTCTGTTCTGGGCTATAGATTATATATGATTGATTAATAAAAATACATCTCTCTGATATTTGAGATATATTTACCAAGTCTATTATATATGATTGTCTAATTTTTATCATCTGTATCTATTATCATTAATGATAAATGATCTCTAATACAATAACAATGAATGTGATAACCCAGAATCTCAAAGCAAAATGTGAATTCAAGAGCATCAAAATTTCATCCCAAACAAAATCTAAACTTGAACTTGCGGAGAAGCAAAAAATATATATATATAATAAAAAAATTAAAAAAAATTGGACCATTTCTTGATTATGCATATCATCCTTGCTAGGGGTGGGCTCGGTGCGGGCTAGTTCGGTTTTATGGATTTTTTTAAATTGAACCGACCAATTCGGTTTGGATTGGATACAAACCGAACCGAACCGCATGTGCAACCCCAAAACCGACCGAACCGACCATCCTTGGTCCGTTTGGGTTGGGTTCGTGGTTTGGGTCTTGTGTTGGGCCTCGGCCCAAATTGTATATATATTTCGAATTATGTATCTTTTTGGACCAAAATTGTATAAAGTTTTTTTTTTTTTAGGCCTTTTTAATCATCCATCTCTATTTTGAATTAGATATCTTTTTCAAGTTATTTTCTAAATTAAATAATTTTAACATACATCCACCTAAACAAAAATACCAAATAAGTTAACTATTAAGCATCAAACATATTAAATAATACAACATAAAATCATACAACTACAATACAAATCTCCAACTACCAACTTTTGGGCTTATAAAATGTTAGTAAAAATAACTTTTAATAATTTTATTTTATAATTATATAATATATTTATATATAAAAGTAAAATAAAATGTTAGTTTAATTGATGATCGGTTTGGTTTGGATTGAGTTGGATAAAATTTCATCCAACCCGCAATCCGAACCGACCGTTTTGGTTTTTTTTATATATTTAACCTAACCAAACCAAATTAATGAGTTAAAACCAATCCAAACCAAATCAAATATGTCGGTTTGGTTGGTTTGGTCGGTCTAATTCGATTTTTGCCCATCTAATCCTTGCACAAGGGCCATACTAATTGGGCCATTGATATTTGCAAACAAATTCTACAAAAAGGAAATAACAAATAAATAAATTTAAAAGGAAAAAATGCTTGGATGCTCCAATCTTTATATTTTATCCCTTGTATTTATTTAAAATGGGATCATCCTGGTTTTCTTCTAGCTAACTGATAAAAATCAACCAATAAATTTAGTTTCATGGCTAAAATAAATTATATATGCATATTACTTAGAGAATCCACATTTACCAATAAATTTTGGTTTTTTGATCAAACAAAAAGAACAAAACAAATTGTTATTACTTGGAAAATCAAACAAACATGTTGGAGATTGATTGCTTAGTTTTATACTGACTTAAAAAAAAAGTGATATTATTTCCTACAATAAAATTGGAGACATTAAAATATTGATCAAATTTATTTACAAACTAATATGTATTGATATATTATAGATTGTTATATTTATAGAACTTAAATATGCATAAATAAAAGTTTTAAAGAATAAGTTAATATGAAAAAATAAATTAATTACATATCATTATATCATTCAGCACAATATTTAATAATAAATAAATTTGATAAATATTTTAATAACTATAATATTATTGTTTCAATAATTAATATAGAATTAAATGCAACTACCATATGAAAAAATTAAAATACACCGTTAAAATATGGATCAGGCAATTTTCAATGGCAGGTTTGACCAAAAAATTTTAAAAATAAAAACACTAAAAAATATCGTACAAAATGTGCATAAAAGACCGATGTAGCAAATCTGCAGTAATACAAGATCTTAAGCAAAATATTACCAGCAAAAGCCACAATACTTAGTGTTCCATAGTGAAGGATGCATACAGGATCCAAATGCAATACATAACCTGATTTTTTATTTTTTTTCATTGATTAATGAAAAGCCAAAATTACACTAAATGAAATCCAAATGCATTAATGTAAAGAGAATTTTATAATTTCCATAATTACTACTCCCACTTTATATCCCCATTACCATTACGTACCTAGTCCAATATCATTTCCAAATAAAACTAATTGACAAAAGGAAAAACTTCACTATCAAAAATCTAAAGCTGTCTACACTAATGTCAACCATAGCAGAGATGAGACATACATTTCTTCTACAAGTGTATCTGTATCTGGTGTTGGTGATTACTACAAGTAGAAGAAGTGGAGCGAAAGAGCATGTAATTATGTATAATGAATTGGGTTCTGATGATTTGGTGCTGACAGTTCATTGCAAATCCAAAGACGATGACTTGGGGATTCAAAAAATCCCCAACCATGGAGATTACAGTTTTCAATTTAAACCAAACATTTGGTTGACAACCCAGTTATGGTGCTCTTTCCAATGGAAGGACAACTTTCACTATTTTGATATTTATATAGGCCTGAGGGATTATAAGAGATGATACGTTGGCATTTGTCCATGGATAATAAGACCTATTGGTCCTTGTTTGTTCAACTATGTCCATGGATAATAATACCTATTGGTCCTTGTTTGTTCAACTACCATACCCATTTTTTTGATCTTTGCTATAATTGGAACCCAGGTACTTCATAAATATCTAATTGGATCCAAGATTAAAATAGTTAAACAAATAAATTGCTTTTTGGGTTATATATGTGATTGATTAATAATATATCTCTCTGATTTTTATGAAACTTACCAAGTTTATTACATATTATTGTCCAGTTTTACGATCTCCATCTAGTAATTGGTTTGTTGAGAATAAGAAAAAAAAAAGTAATGGAAAAAAAAAAAAAAAAAAACAACAACAACAATGAATCATCAAAGCAATTTTTGAACTTAATTAAATTCAAGAACCTCAAAATCTAGAGAGTGTGTGCGTAGTTACGGAGGGGTGCAGCGTAAGACTCTGTAGAGACCCATGGTTTTATACCACGTGGACAAGGGGGGATAGAATGGTAACTCAAGCAACGTGAAGCAGGGTTGAAATAGGGAAAGAAAAAAATTTGGACCATTTCTCGATTTATGCGTGTCATCCTTGCGCAGGGGCCATGCTAATCTTCTCTGTATCGTTCCAATTTTATCGGATGTCCCCGAGGGGACGGTAGCTCATCAAAGCTCTTTGCTTATAAATGCTAAAACAACCATTGTTTTTAGGCAATGTGGGATATTTACGAAGTTGAATAGCTTAGCAAAACTTCTGGGCCCCGGCCCAAGCTTGTTCTATAACTTAACTGGGCCTTTACACTTTATAACTCTCTTAACAAATTCTAAGATTTTATAATTTTTTAAAATTAAAAAAAAAAAAAAAAAAAAAAAGAATTCTTGGATTCTGCTGTATGTATATTTGTGTGTGTGTATATATATATATATATATATATATATATATATTTTTTTTTTTCTATGTCCGTTTAAACCGGGATCATTGTGGTTTTTGTTCTAAATAATTGATAAACATTAACCAAATGTATATACTTTACCGAAGAAGAAAAAATTAAAAATTAAAAAAAAAAGAACAAATTTGTTATTACAACTTGGAAAATCCATATTTTACCCAACTAGAAGGAAAAACAGAAATAGTAAGACAATTACTTTTGATTTTACCAAACATCTCATCCCAGAGTCAATTTTAGAAACTTCAACTTTTTTTTTTTGGGGGGGGGGGGGGGGGGTATTATTTGTAAATTTTACTCTCTTTATAAGTTGCATTCCCAACCCTGCAAGTTGCAATGCTTGTGGCAGAATTTGAAGAAAAACCTCAAAAATAAATATTTCTCTCACTTTGCATGCATATCTTCAACAAAACACCTCATGCGAGCAAAAACTTACTCTAAATAAGGCCAAAAGAAGAGCCTCTATTTATATCTTTTCCCTTTTTTTTTTTTTTTTAATTACTTTTCCGTTGATTCTTTTAAAGTAAAACCTTTGTCCTTTTCATTTATATTTTCTCTAAACTTAACCTTGATTTTATTTCATTGACTAATGAAAAAACCAAATGCATTAAATGAATTGGAATGCAAGTAAGGAATAGAAAAGTTTATGATTTCAATAAACTAATATTACAACTTCCATTTTATTCTGATATTGCATGTTACTACAAATTATTCAGTTACATTACACTATTAAACTGGATTACATGGCATAACGGTTACAAGTATTATCTTTTCTCATTAATGTTTTTTTATGATGTAATATATAACATTCAATTTTTTTTTTTTTTTTCATTGATTCATGAAAAACCAAAATACATTAAATGACATTCAAATGCAAATTAAGGAAAAGAGAAGTTTATACAGGAAAGCCACGTTAAATATGTAAGAAAAATCTTTCAATTAATTGAGCACTCACTAATTAACCCAATTAAATATTAATTCATTATTTAAAATCCTATATATACAACATATTTATATAGATATGGCTAAAACACAAGTATATATTAAAGCAGAGATGAGACATATAGCGCTACTGGTGTTTGTATTTCTGGTGGTGGTGATTACTACAAGTAGAAGAAGTGAAGCAAAAGTAGAAGTAGTTATCATAAACGATTTGGGTGCAGCTACAGAGCTCACATTCATTGCAAATCCAAAGACGATGACTTGGGGATCAAAAAACTTGGCTACCATGGAAGTTTCAGTTTCAAGTTTAGTCCAAACCTTTTCCTGACGACCCAGTTCTGGTGCTCTTTCAAATGGAAGAACAGAGTCGAATATTTTGATGTTTACATCGATACTAGGGACTATATGAAATGCAACGGTCTTTGTTCATGGAAAATTAAAGCCAGTGGTCCCTGTATGCTCAACCACTACACTCATGACTATGATTTATGCCACAAGTGGAATGTTGATTAAAGCCATTATCTTATGGGTTTCCAAAAGTCACAAAAAAAAAAAAAAAAAAAGGGGGAAAAAATGCTATATTTGTTTAATTATATATGATTGACTAATAATATAATATATCTCTATATCATAATAATTTTCGTACATATATAATGATATAATATATTATTGTATGTATTCACATACAATATAGAGATATATATAGTTAGCTCACTCCTCCATGTATAAGGTCCTCCATTCGACTAATCCCAATAATTATAACAAATAATAAAGACATTAAAAAAAAGGGGGGAAAAAAAAAAAGAAAAAAAAGAGGAGATTCCCGGTTTGAGTTAACCTGATAATAAAAAATAAAAAATAAAAAAATCCACATAAGGGTCCGTAAGTCAACATAAAATGGTAAGTAGATGAGCTATGTACTGAATTCTACTTCACAAGAAAATATAGAAATTTGGATGAGAGAAAAATTAATTGCCCTTTTTATATAAAAAAAAAATTCAATAATCATATTCTAAATAAAATAAAATATATAAATAAAAAGATACAAGACTGTGTCATTTTTCTTGTGTAAATAAGATGAAGACGAATCAAAGCGGAGAAGAAAAAAATTATATGCATGCATGGTTTCAAGGTTCATATACTTTCATCTGCTATGCATGCATGGTTTCAATTAGGTTCATATATTATCATCTGCTTTGTTTTTTTATTCAAGAAAATATATATATATATATATATATATTATTTTACCTAGTTTATTTTTGTTAAAGGTTAGTTGCATTTTTGAATCCTTAATTTGTAAAGTAAGTAGCGATAATCTACCCAACCCCAACCAAATTGATAATTGCTCCATACATAAACTTATTTTTGTAAAAGAATTGAAAGCAATACAATTTATAACGAAAGAGAAGAAAGCAGCCACACGAACAAAACTGCTAACAATTTGTTTGGCCAAAATAGAAATTGAACCAATCTTTAACAAATTAGAAAATTAAGAGCCTAAATTACTACTTTGAAAAGTTAAAGTTTTAAATCGTAAAACTTTTAAAATCAAAGATATTAAAATACAATTAGCTCTTTTCTATTTCTTTATTGATTTTTTTTAAATTATACGATAACATACCAAAGATGGTCGGAGATAAAGGATGGTAACTAAAGACTAAAATATCTATTCATAATTGTATAGCCAAATTTGAAGAAAAACCTCAAAAATACATATTCTAGTGACTTTACACGCATGTTTGTTATCATCAAGGCCAGCCTTGGGTTTTTGGGGGCTTTACGCCAACTTTATAAGTTAGTTTTTCTATTAATATTTAAATTGTATAATAAATACATTGAAAAAAAACAATCATTTTTATTAAATAAAGAGTATTCAAAATTAGAAACTATAATGCTCTAACACTTTTAAAAGTTCATTTAAAATTTACTTTTCTAACATTTTTTATGCAAAATCAGTAATAAAACTATTATAAGCAAGTTGTTCTACCATTTTTTTCAATAAGCACCACTGCTAATTCATTTAAATGATAAAAAATTAGATAGATAAGAGTATTTAATGTTTTATATATTCGAGAAATAAACTCTAATATATTTGTAATTTTTTAAGAAAAAATACAATGCGAGTTAAATATATTAATTTCTAGTTAATAAAAAAAATCTTAAAATTATAAAAAGGACCCATCTTATTTTTATTTCTACTATATGACTTAAAATTTCCAATTTGTTAAAATTATTTTAAATATATTTTTTCAAAAATTAAAAAAAAATTAATTTTTTTAAAGGTTCTTGACCAAATGGGGACCTTGTGCATTGCACACCAAATCCATGGTTAGGGCCGGCTATAATTATCATTTATGATTAATCAATAAGCACCTTATAAGCCAAAACTTACTCTAAATTAGATCAATGGTAGTGTTGACGTTCCTTTATATGAGATTTTGAATTGAGATAACTCTAATAAAACAATAATAATAATAAGACCAAAAGTAGTGCCTTTAGTTATATGATTTTCAATTTGTCAAAGTAACAGCTTGTGGGTTATGTTAATGTTTTCTATATGGTATTACATAACAGTAATTGTTCATACGAACATAACCTTATGATATCAATGTTCACTCCTTTATGCATAAGATTCTGACTTTAATTCATTCAATAATTAAAAAAATAAAAATAAAATTAAACATAACCTTGATTTTTTTCATTGATTAAAAAAAAAAAACAAATGCATTAAATGAATTGAAATGCTGTTAAGGAATGTAAAAGTTTATAATTTCCATAACTATTAATCCCATTTTATTGTGACATTGAATGTTACAATAGACAAGATGATATTATAGTTACATGTAAAGACCAATTAAGGAAGGGGAACTAATTCCAGATATCGATTAACTGCTTACACACCTATCCCTTGACTGATGGATTAAAATTCCATTAATCTATTAAATAAAATGTTTTACATTAATGTGTTTTTATGTTGTAATAAATATATGAACACCTTGGTTTTTATTTTTTTTTTAATTGATTAATGATCCCTTTGGATTAACCGTAAGTAATAATCATTGGTGATAATCTCGAGACTCTAGTTCAAAATTTGGTCCTGAAATCCTTACTTCCCCATGATTAAAATAAATAAATAAATAAATAAAATTTGCTTAATAAAAAATATAAATATATTAGCAGTGGGTGTATTTAATTCAAAATCTAATGAATTTTCAGATATTTTAAAAATTTATGATATTCAATTAAAAATTTAATGAAATCCATACAAGTTCAAGAATATTCAATTAAGATTTCAATAGATTATTTATAAATCTATTAAAATTTAGGAGTTTTCAATTAGATTTTATAAAATTCCACAAAAATCTAAGAATTTCAAATAGTCATTGAATTTGAAAAATTCTATAAACTTATGGATTTTAATATGTTTAGTGGGATTTTGAAAAGAAAAATATGAGTAAAATAGTATTTCTCAAATCCATCCTCCATAGCACATATTTATTGGATTTGTCCAATATTCCTATGAAATCTATGTAAAATTAATGAAATTCTTTCGGAATCAGTAAATCCTTTTAAAATCTATCATTCTTTTCAAATCTATTAAATTTTAAATTGAATTAGATTTTTAAATAACTTTTAAATAATAGAATTAAGGAAGAGGAGAACTTTAAATTTGTGCTAACTAGCACTCCCATTTTAAGCTATTTTCAAATTACCCATACCTACCCCAAATATTATACACAAAGTTATGCCATAACACCCACAATTGCAAATAAAAGTTTTTTCCCCTAATACATAAGAAAACTCTGTCAATTAATTGAGTTCTCACAAATTAACACCCAAAAAAAAAAAATGCATGATTAATCGAAATCCTATATATATGCATAACATATAGATACAGTTCAAATTCATCAAAAAAAGTACACACACAATTCAACACAATTATAGCACAGAGATGAAGAATACTACACAGCTTCTACAATGGCTGCTGGTGGTTCTGTATCTGGTGGGGGTGATTACTACAAGTAGAAGCACTGAAGCTAAAGAAGTTGTAACAATTGTGAACGCATTGGGTCCTGATTTGGTGCTGACAGTTCATTGCAAATCCAAAGACGATGATTTGGGGATTCATAATATCCCCTACAAGGATGGCAATTACAGTTTCACATTTAAACCAAACATTTGGGGTACAACACAGTACTGGTGCAATTTCCTCTGGATAGGCGGTAATCACTATTTTGATATTTATATCGACATGAGGGATTACCCAATTTGCAACAATGTTTGTTCATGGCAAATTTATCCCAATGGTCCTTGTTTGTACAACCGCTCTACACAGAAATTCGATCTTTGCCATGGCTGGAACCCACCCAAGTAATTAAAAGTACTTTTATCTAATTAATGATAAGTAAACATATATGATGGATTAATATTTAATAATATTATCTTTTTGATAATTTTTAGGATCTTCTTTACCTTGCTGTCGAGTTGTTGTTGTTGTGTTTTTTTTTTTTTTTTTTTTTTTTTGGGGGTCATTTCAAACACAAACACTGTATTTCATATTGACTGATAGGCACTTTATATGGTTTTATGGATCCAAACCAAATACTGAACCATTCTTTGGAGCCCTCTTCAAAGAAGAGTCCATGAAATTCAAGTTGAAAAGGAGAAACATTTATATCAAAAATCTACAGTCATCCACACAAGAAAACTATATTAAACATGGAAGAAAAATCTGTCAATTAATTGAGCTCCCACTAATTAACCCATATTAGTGTATGATTCAAAACCCTATATATATAAGATAAACATAGGTAGAAAATTTCATGCCAAAGCAAATCAGAATCTTGGAGAGAAAAAAAAAATTGAAAAAAATTCCATAATTGCTACTCCCATTATAAGCTGCTTTCAAACCCCATTATTATTACCTACCCCAAATTCCTTTCCAAATAAAATTTGAAAAGGAAAAACGCTTATATAAAAAATTTACGGTTATGTACAAAAAAAAAAAAAAAAACTACATTAAACATGTAAGAAAAATCTAAATAAATAAATTCAGTAATTATATTTTAAATAAAATAAATAAGTATATAAATAAATAAAGATACAAGACGTTATCATTTTTCTTGTGTAAATAAGATGAGGACGAATCAGCACGAAGAAGAAAAAAAAAATTATATGCATGCATGGTTTCAAGGTTCATATACTTTCATCTGCTTTGTTTTTTCATTCAAGCAAACTGTTTCTTTGTTTTTTTTCACTTAGTTTATTTTTATTAAGTGTTAATTACACTTTAGTATTTTTTTATTTATAAAATTTTGAGATTTAAACTCTCAATTTTCAAAATAGTTATTTAGTTTTTCAACTTTTCAATTTCTTAAAAATAGGACGCATCTCAAACTAATTTGATCTTCCATGTTGGCAACCATTCCATCTAAAAACTGATTTTTCAATAGAATTGAAAGCAGTAGTGTTTATAAGAAAAGAGAAGAAAGCAACAACATAAATGAAATTGCAATTAATTTGTTTAGCCAAATCGAAAATTAAACCTATGTACAACAAATTGAAAATTTGAAACCTAAATCATTACTTTTAAAAGTTTAAGGCCTAAATCACAAAATTTTGTTTAAAAAAAAAAAAACAAAAGGTATCAAAATTTAATTAACCTCCTTTTTTAATTTCTGTACTAAAGTTTTTAAATTACATGATCAATATCATTGGTTGCCGGAGATAAAGATCTGATCCATCCTTGTATAGCAAAATTTGAAGGAAAACCTCAAAAATATATATTCTAGTAACTTCAAGTTACAAGCATGTTCGTCATTATTTATGATCAACGAGCACCTCATAACCCAAAAACTTACTCTAAATTAGATCAATGACAATATTAGCATTCTTCCATATGTGAGATTTTGGATTTGAATAACCCTAATAATAAAAAATAATAAGAAGAAGAAGACCAAAATAGAGCCTTTATTTATATGATTTTCAATTTTGTTAAAGTAAAAGCTTTTGCTTTATATTAATGTTTTCTCTATGGCATACATTGATTGTCCATACGAGTACAACTTGATATCAATGTTCACTTCTCTATGTGTGAGGTTCTGACTGTAATTCATCCAATAATTAAAAAACAATTATAAAAAACAAACTCTTTTTTTTTCTTTTTTTGTTGATTCAAAAAATCGAAATGTATTAAATGAGTTAAATGCGGTTAAGGAATAGAAAAGTTTATAATTTTAATAACTACTAATCTCATTTTATTGGATTCACATGATAATATGATATAACAGTTATATGTAAAGACTAATTAAGGAAGCAAAACTAATTCCAGATAAATCAATTAATTGCTTGCCAACCTGTCCTTCAATGAATTGAAATACCCTATTCTAATTCTGTTAAATAAAATCATTTTAGGTTAATGTTTTTTAATGGCGTAATATATTTATAATTACCTTGATTTTTATTATTTTTAATTGATTAATCAAAAACGGAAATATATTAAATGACTAAAAGATAATGAAATTAAGGAAAAGAAAATTTTATAAATTTTCCTTATTAGCTATCCCATTTTAAGCTATTTTCAAACCCCATTGCCATTACCTATATACCTTAAATATTATACGCAACGGTTACACCAATATCACCCACCATTGCATATTAAAGTTTTTTTCCCCAATATAAATCTGTCAATTAATTACGCTCGAGCTCACTAATTGATCCCAAAAAAAAAAATGCATGGTTCAAAATACTATATATATACATAACATATGAATACAGCTCAAATTCATCAAAAACAAAAAAGTATAGATATAGTTCAACACACAAATATAGCACAGAGATGAAGAATACTACACAGATTCTACAATGGCTACTGGTGGTTGTGTTTCTGGTGGTGGTGGCGAATACTACAAGTAGAAGAATTGAAGCCAAAACACTGGTAACTATGGCGAACCTATTGGGTCCTGATTTGGTGATGAATGTTCATTGCAAATCCAAAGACGATGACTTGGGGCCTCATAGTGTCCCCTACAAAGTTGCCAATTACAGTTTCAGGTTTGAGCCAAACCTTTGGGAGACAACGCAGTTCTGGTGCAGATTCCTATGGACAGGCGGTGATCACTATTTTGATATTTATATCGACACGAGGGATGCACTAAAATGCAACGAAATTTGTACATGGAAAATTTATACCGATGGTCCTTGTATGTACGACCGCTACAAAGAGGAGTACAGTCTTTGCCATGACTGGAACCCACCCAAGTGATTAAAAATCCTTTTTGTGATTTTATCTAATTAATGGGTTTTTACCATGACAATTAGTAAAATTAATTATTAATAATATCATCTTTTTGATCATTTTTGTGATCTTCTTTAATTTTTTTTTTCTTTTTTCTTTTTCAATTTGAACACAAACTTTGTGTTTCATATTGAGTTGGGAGCATTTTATATGGTTTTATGGATCCAAACCAAATGATGAACCATTCTATAGGAGCCCTCTTCAAAGAAGCGTCCATGGAACTAAACCAAATATTAATAATAATAACAAGTCATGAATGTAAAAGATCCAGAAGCTCAAATAAAGCCACTGATCAAACAACAGAGCTAAATGTTGAACTTAATTCGATTGAACAGCGTCAAAATTTTCATGAGAAACCAAATCTGAAGAAAGAGAGAAAGTGTCATGTGCAAAAATAATTTATATGGGTAAGGTTATCGAGAATAAATTGGGTGACGATGATTTGGTGCTTACAATTCGTTGCAAATCCGAAGACGATGACTGGGGATTCATAAAATCCCCTACAATGTAAGTTACAAGTTTCAGTTTAATCCAAACATTTGGATGACAACCGATCAGTTCTCCTGCCGTTTCCAATGGAAAGACCATATACACTGTTTTGATATTTATGTAGTTCAGAGGAATTTTGAAACATGCCACGGTGTTTTGTTCACGGATGATAGGAGCTAGTGGTCCTTGTGTGTTCAACCATCATATACTCAATTACTGTTTAAAATTTGCTGTAATTGGAACTCAGACACCTCATTGTCTAATGGGTCCAAAATTAAAATTAAAATAGCTCTTTGGGTTATAAGTGATTATTTTTCTGTTTTGGCAATAGATTATATATGATTGATTAATAATAATACATCTCTCTAATCTTTGAGAGCATCTCCAATGGCTCTGTACATTGAATATGTCTATTTAAATATGGCAACAAAAAAAAAATAGCATCTATAAAGGATACTGTCTATTTCTGGAAGCTCTGTTAGACAGGCTGAATCAGCATTTTATTTATTTTTATTGACTTTTATTAAAAGAAAAATAACTCATGCATGGGATTTTGATTTTTTTAATTAGATATAATTTTAAAATAAAAAAATTATACATTAGCATTCCAGAACATTTTAAACAAAAACCATTAGAGAAAAATTATCTAAAACATTATCTATTAAATAGAGAGAATGCGAACACTTTTCAAAATCAATACCACATCTATATTAATATATAAAAGAAGAATCGTATGCCCTAGATGTCAGTACACCATTCTTCCAAATTTCCTCCAAAAACACATTTTTTTTAATTTTATTTATTTATTATTATTGTTATTATTTATTATTTATTAGTTATTATTCATTATTTTACCTGTTATTGATACAACTAAATATATATAAAATTAAATTTTGATATAATTTAATTATATATGGTAATAATTTTGAAATATTTTTATTTTATTCATTATTATTTATTATTTATCATTCATTATCTTACCTTTTATGGATATAACCAAACATATATATAATTAATTTTTAATAAAATATTTGATTTGATATTATTTACCAAATATATATTTATGGATTACATAATTAAAGATATAGGCCTGTGCATGTACAGCATATATATAATTAAAGATTTAGGGAATATTCTTTGCATGTACTATTATTTAATATATGATTTTATTTTATTTACCAAATAAGTTAAACATATTTGGCTATAAATTAGTAGGTGATACCTTCTGGTTTTTTAAAATTTCGATATTTAATATTTTGTTAGTTTTTATTTCTCTCATATTTCTGTTTTAGAGTTTAAGTTTTTTTTTTTTTTTTTGGGTTTTTATTCTTGAATCTCAATTTTTTTTTTTGTATGAATCCTAAATATGATCATGTTAATCGTAAGCATGTACGTGAGCCATGCTATAAATTTTTGGAAGAAATTAATGATTCTGAATCAAGATATGATGTAGAAACTCTTAAAAAAGAAGAAGATGCTTCTGACGAAGAATCCTTACTCATTGATTTACCTTTGTCTATCAACTTTTTCAAAATGATGGATAAGAAAAAGATAAAAATGAGAAGACGCAGGAGATTATTCAGACCGAGGGCATGCAAGAAAAAGCAATATGATCATCAAATCAAATATATTTATCATCAATAAAACTTTTATTTTATTTTGGAGAATATATCAAGGCAAATCAATTTTATCAACCACATCAATGCTAACAACATGCAGTTGACATTCAAAGTTTGTGTTCTAAGATTTTGGAAGGTCCTATACCTTGATGATAAATCAGAAATTAGTAGCATTGAAATGGTGTTAATGGATGAGCAGTTTTTTTTTTTTTTTTTCATTACAAGTTATTGATATTATTATTATTATTATTATTATTATGTGTTTATATTATAAAATATAATATTATATATAATATCGTGCATGTGTATATAATATACTATGTAATATATATTATTATTATTATAATTACACTTATTATTATATACAATACATATAATATCGTGCATGCGTGTATAATATACTATATAAAATATATTATTATTATTATTATAATTGTACTTATTATTATTATACAGATTATACTATATAATCTTATATATATAATAATATAATAATATTATGTATCCATTCTTTTGTTTAAGCTTGGAAAATTTAAACAAATATTTATAAGGTGGAAGGATTCATGCTACAATAAAGCGTTCATTGATTCTTCATTTCAATCCACTAATTCATGAAGTTCAATTATATTTAATGCAAAATTTTATAGTTGGATTCAACAATGTCAAATTTAAGATCACAAGACATAAATACAAACTGAACTTTATGTCGAATATTAATATTGTTGATGTTTTGGATGAAACATTTCCAATGCAATCATGATCATAAAATAAATAAAATAAAATAAAATAATATAATTATGTGTGTTAAAAATATTCTATATATGACATAAATAATTATAAATAGAAACAATGAGTTATAAAATATAATGAAAATAATTATTTTATCAAAATTATTTTAAAATATATATATATAAAAAAAAAGATCCCTTAAATTAATATATATATATATATATATATTAAATGATGGAAGAGATATAGAGGATGTTATTATTTCATTTAAATTGAATTCTTCATCTAATCAAATTAAACATAAGGATTTAACATAAAAAAAAATTAATTATTTACAAAAAATCAAAAAATATATTTGAATTTTAATTTTAATATCATAGATGGAGAATATTATATAAATACATTTGAATTTGAATTAGATCATATAAATATATTTGGATTTGAATTTGAATTTTATAGGTAAAAAACAAAATTAAATAGGTAAATATTTTTTGATAGAATTCCATAAATAATTAATCTTATAAGGTAAAAATATATTTATAAGATAAATAATAATAATAATAATAATAATAATAATAATAATAATGATAATAATTAAATTATATTATGAGTATTTAATATATAGAAATTAATTATTTGCAAAGAACTAAAATATATTTGAATTGGAATTTGAATTTTATAGATGGAAATTATTATTTAAATACACTTAAATTTAAATTTAAATTCCATATATGGAAAAATTAAATAGGAAAATTCCAAAGATAGAAAAAATTATATAGGTAATTTTTGAATTTGAATTTCATAATTAAATATTATTATATATAGAAGTCAAATTTACAATTCTTAACAAAATTTTATAGTATAGATTGAAAAAAAAAATCCAAATATATTTATTAGCAATACAAATTTTAAATAAATTTTTTAGATATAATTAATTATTATAGATTATATTTAACATCATCTATTATGGTTACATCATAGATGGTATGATGTAGAATTCCATATATGGAAAAAATTATATAGGTAATTTTTGAAATTGAGTTTCATGATTGAATAGTACTATATATATAAGTAAATTTATATTTTTTAACAAATTTTTATAGTATAAATTGAAAAAAAAAATCAAATATACTTATTAGCAATAAAATTTTTTAAATAAATTTTCAAATATTATTAATTATTATAGATTATATTTAACATCATCTATTATGGTTATATATTCTATGGATCCCCGGAGATGAATACTAGTAAATTCCAATAGAAATAACCATTGAAGATGCTCTTATTTACCAAGTCTATTATATATGATTGTCTAATTTTTATCATCTTTATCTATTATCATTAATGATATATGGTCTCTAATACAATAACAATGAATGTGAGAACCCGAATCTCAAAGCAAATTGTGAATTCAAGAGCATCAAAATTTCATCCCAAACTAAATCTGAACTTGGGGAGAAGCAAAAAAAAAAATATATATATATATATATATAATAAAAAAAAAAATGGGACCATTTCTCGATTATGCATATCATCCTTGAACAAGGGCCATACTAACTGGGCCATTGATATTTGCAAACAAATTCTACAAAAAAGAAAAAACAAATAAATAAATTTAAAAAGAAAAAATCCTTGGATGCTCCTATCTGTATATTTTATCCCTTGTATTTATTTAAAATGGGATCATCCTCGTTTCCTTCTAGCTAACTGATAAAAATCAACCAATAAATTTAGTTTCATGGCTAAAATAAGTTATATACGCAGATTACTTAGAGAATTCACATTTACCAATAAATTTTGGTTTTTTGACCAAAACAAAAAGAATAAAACAAATTGTTGTTACTTGGAAAATCAAATAAACATGGTGGAGATTGATTATTTAGTTTTATACTGGCTTAAAGAAAGTGATATTATTTCTTATAATAAAGTTAGAGACATCAAAATATTAACCAAATTTATTTATCAAATAATATATATTGATATATTATAGATTGTTATATTTATAGAATCTAAATATGCATAAATGAAAGCCTTGAAGAATAAGTTAACAAAAAAAAATAAACTAATTAAATATTATTATATTATTTGGCACAATATTTAATAAATATTTTAATAACTACAGGATTACTATTTCAATAATTAATCTAGAATTTAATACAACTACCATATGAAAAAATTAAAATACACTGTTAAAATATGGATCAGGCAATTTTTAATGCAGGTTTGGCCAAAAAACTTTTAAAATCAAAACAATAAAAATATCGTACAAAGTGTGCATAAAAGAGCAAATCTATAATAATACAAGATCTTAAGCAAAATATTACCAACAAAAGCCAAAATACTTGGTGTTCCATTAGAGGTGGGCAAAATCCAACCCAACCTATTCAACCCGCCAATCCAATCCATTTTTAACAGTTTGGATTGGATTTTTACATCAATTGGATTGGATTGGATTCAAAATATTATAAATTATATGGATTTGATTGGTTATGGATTGGAAATATAAATCCAATCCAATCCAAATAATATATTATATAACTAAAAAATTATATATTTTTTATTTTTTTCATTTTTATATATTAATTTTAGTATATTTTTTTCATTTTATATATTAATTTTTAAATTTTTTTTCCATTTTTATATATTGATTTTTAATATATATATATATATATATATTTCTTTTACATCCCCATATCCCAAATTCCAAATTAAATTGTAAGTTGTAATCCTAAACTAAACATTTACCTTTGTTGCCACCCACCACCAGTCCATCACCATCACCATAATATATATATTTTTTTTACATCCCCATCATATATATATATCTACATATATTGTATCCAATTGTTATATATATATATATATATATAAATGTTTAAATATAATTTATTGCAAATTTTATTGTTTTGATCTTTGTAGAGCTTACAGAATCAACTAAAATTAGTGAATCTGTCAACGTTGATTGACTTATAATTTACCAAAGTTTTAAGGTTAAAAAAAAAAATTATGCATTGATTCTTGAGTGAATGAATTTTGACGAATGTATTATTTTACATTATTTATTCTAACAATTTTAATTTGATTTTACAGGAGTGAGATGATGACATTAATGTTTGCTATTTAGTAAATGCATGATGTGTATCACTTGCTACATTTTCTCTTTTATTTTCCATTGTAGACTATGTTGTATTATTCTAATTGTATTATTTTATGTTTGGATAATTATAATTTATTATTTATATTTTATATTTGAAAAATTTTATATTTGTATTATATATTTATCAATTAGTAAGTTTCAAACCAATCAACCAATCCAAATCAAACCGATTATTAATGCTTTAATGGTTTGGTTTGAATTGTAAATTCGAAAAACTGATATGTATGGATTGGATTGTATTTCGGTCCAAAACTGAACCAACCCAATCCATGCCCACTCCTATGTTCCATAGTAAAGGAGACATACAGGATCCAAATGCAATATATAACCTTTTTTTTTTTTTTTCATCGATTAATGAAAAGCCAAAATTACATTAAATGAAATCCAAATGCAATTAATGTAAAGAGGATTTTATAATTTCCATAATTACTACTCCTATTTTAAATCCGCATTACCGTACTTACCTAGCCCAATATCATTTCCAAATAAAACTAATTGACAAAAGGAACAACTTTACTATCAATAATCTCAAGGTGTCTACACTAATATCAATCATAGCAGAGATGAGACATACATTTGTTCTACAAGTGTATCTGTTTCTGGTGTTGGTGATTACTACAAGTAGAAGAAGTGGAGCGAAAGAGCATGTAATTATCTATAATGAATTGGGTTCTGATGATTTGGTGCTGACAGTTCATTGCAAATCCAAAGACGATGACTTGGGGATTCAAAAATCCCCAGCTATGGAAACTACAGTTTTCAATTTAAACCAAATATTTGGTTGACAACCCAGTTCTGGTGCTCTTTCCAATGGAAGGACAATTTTCGCTATTTTGATATTTATATAGACCTGAGGGATTATAAAAGATGCAACGGTGGTGTTTGTCCATGGATAATAATACCTATTGGTCGTTGTTTGTTCAACAACCATACCCATTTGTTTGATCTTTGCTATAATTGGAACCCAGGTACTTCATAAATATCTAATTGGATCCAAGATTAAAATAGTTTATAAATAAATTGCTTTTTGAGTTATATATGTGATTGATTAATAATATATCTCTCTGATTTTTATGAAACTTACCAAGTTTATTATATATTATTGTCCAGTTTTACGATCTCCATCTAGTGATTGGTTTGTTGAAAAAAAAAAAAAAAAAAAAAAAAAAAAAAAAAAGAACAATGAATCATCAAAGCAATTTTTTTTTAAAGCCAAAAAAAGCAATTTTTGAACTTAATTAAATTAAAGAACCTCACAATCTAGAGAGAGTGTGTGTGCGTAGTTACGGAGGGGTGCAGCGTAAGACTCTGTAGAGACCCATGGTTTTAAACCACGGGGACAAGGGGGGATAGAATGGTAAATCAGCAAGGGCAAAGCAGGGTTGAAATAGGGAAAGAAAAAAATTTGGACCATTTCTCGATTTATGCGTGTCATCCTTGCGCAGGGGCCATGCTAATCTTCTCTGTATCGTTCCAATTTTATCGGATGTCCCCGAAGGGACGCTTTCTCATCAAAGTTCTTTGCATATACAGGCTAATACAAGCACCCTATTTAGGCGATGTGGGATTTTAGCTGCGCTTTATCCAAATATTTGGGCCTGATCCTGTTATGTAAACTAACTGGGCCTATGGTTGTTCCCACATCGGCCCTACACATGATAAATCTCCTAACAAAAATTCTAAGATGAATTTTTTTTGAAGGAATAATAATAATAATAAAAAATGCTTGGTTAATCCTATACTTTAAGGATTTTTTTTTTTTTTTTGTGTGGGGGGTGAGGGGGGAGGGACAACCTATATTTTGTAGTTGAAAAGGGAACATTATCTTAGATTTCTCCCTTTTATCTATTTAAATTAAATCAAACTATGGATTTATTAGTTTTATGGCTAATACATTATATATATATATATATATATATATATATATATTATAGTGTATATACTTTGATCATAAATTGGAAAATCCATACTTACCATTTCCCAACTAGGAGGGAAAAAAAAGATATATATATACATATATATGTATATATATATACATATATATGTATATACATATATACATATATGTATATACATATATGTATATATATATATGTATATATATATATATATATATATAGTTTATGAGTTTTCTGGACTCTGATGCATTGTTCAATTATTGTTAGTTGTTTTTCCTCTTTCTTTGTAAGTAGGTAGTGCCTAATTAAGCATCTTATTTGGACTAAATTAAAAGCTGCATCTATTTTTGCCGCATTAAGTTAGCTTTTGGGGAAGGACATCCTATAATTATAAAGTTTTTTCTTTTTTTTCCCCCCTTCTTGCTAGGAATTTCACTTATTTGATTTGTCTGTCTGTTAGAAGATTTTCAACAATCCAGAAAATTGAATACAAACTGCCATATGAAAAACTGAAAATATACTATTAAGAGTATAAGATTAGAGTTTGGATTAGGCAAATCCTCATTGGTTATTGTATTATAATAAAAAATCCTTGAAACATCAGTTAGCTCTACAGAGCAAAATTTTCAGGGATAACCCCTAATAAATCCCTTGCAAACACACACACACACACAAAATGTACACAAAAGACCAATGTAGAAAATCTACAAGAATGCAAGATTTATTGCAAAGTATTACAAGGAAAAAAAAATCCACATGCTGTTCCAAAAGAAGAGAGGCATACAGGATCCAAAATGATTGTTGTCATCTCAATGTCAAATTTGCTTCCAAATAATAAGGCAATCAACCTAGCAACTGCAATGAGTTTCACACCAACTGCTAGCCCTTGAAATGAAAACTTTTAGTTCATAGGTTAAATTCAAACCAGTCATTATATAAAAGCATAATACAATATAACATTGTTCTCTTCCTAAACGTGACCTTCATAGTTCCTGCAAAAAGGTATTTCATATAACCTATATATTTGTATCATTTTTTTACCCTCCTTTTTTTATTTCGAAATAAAGTTGAGTTTGGTTTTCAGAATTGTTGTTTGTTAGTGAAGAAAGTGAGGGAGAAGCAGGTTTTGGAGTCTAATAATCTTTTTAAGTATTTCTTCTTTAAATGTATTAATATCTAACAGCTGTCTGTCCAATTGAAATTCAAATTATACACGTTCCTGCTTGTATTACAAAGATAAAATCTAAGAGAGATTAAGAATAACAATTAAGTCATGAAGACATTAATGTTAAGATCATGGAAAGCTCCCAAATACTGATGCAAATCAAGGACATTTTTTATTTTGAACTGCTAACCAACAGACCATGCAAAAATTGTTCACCAACATATTTGACGAATGTTTTTAACAAATCATCCTAATCGTTAAACAAATCTAATAGAATGGTAGATAATTATTTGAATTTGAATGATTTACTTCTTTTATATGTTAAAATTTATCAACTGCTTAGTTATGGATAAAGTTCTTGTCACGGTTTGAGGAAAAAATGTTAACATCCAAGATAGTTTGATAAATTCAGGCCAAATATATTGGTATAGGGAACGGTCATCTATACCTTATATGTACCTATATCCATATACACATTCGACATAGATTCTTCTTTCATTTTTTTTTTTTTTTTTTCTGACAACATGATATAGACATACATAAATACATATGCATGCATATATACATAACAATTATAGACGTATATAGTTGGATGGAGGACCAAACTTTGAGCACACTTCAACCCACATAACGGCCTGTAAATCATCATAAAATGGTATTCTGAACTGTACACTGAATTCTACTTTACCGTATCAACTGTGAAAGTAAATACAGAATTTTGGAGGAGAGCAAAATTAATTGCCCTTTTTAACTGTAAAAAATTGAAAATTCCAGTAATCATATTCTAAGGGAAAAAAAAAAAAAAAAAAAAAAAGATCTACAATATATTTATCATTTTTCTTGTGTAAAATAGATGTGGAAGAATCAGCACGAAAAAAATTATCTGTCAATAAAAACTTGGGAATAGTCGCATACTTTCAGGAGGCATTATCTTTAAGAGGAAGATCGTAAGTTGGAGACAGAGTGTAGTTGTCCTCTTGCTCCTTTGACTCGATAAGCATCAACACAACTTCTCGCATTGATGGCCGGTCTGAAGGGGACAGACTCGTGCACATCAAAGCAACCTTTAAGACGGTAAGCATATGATGAACTATACTTTGGTCTTTAAGATTTAGACGACTATCAAGTATCCCAGATGTCAATGAATGTTCCCGAACATAGTGTCTCACCCAAGTAACAAGATCACCTCCTTGTTCTAAAGGTTGCACAGGAGTTTTTCCCGTTAGCAACTCCAATAAAACAACTCCGTAGCTGTAGATGTCACACTTTTCTGTAACCTTCATGGTGTAAGCATATTCTGCATTCAAGTAAAGTAAATCATGTTAAACAAGAAAATGAAAATTTTCAATTTAACCCCAAAAAAAAAAAATGTAGAAGAAAATAGGGAAACTACAATAAAGGAGGTAGGGGCTTCATTTCCCCCATCTTCTAAAGTTGAATGTTTCTTATGGAAGTATCAACTATAAGGTTGGATAAAAGTAGAAATCAAAGGTTTGAGAGGATCTAAAGGCTAACCGCTTGGTGTATTTCCTAGACAATGCACAAGCTAAGTTGTGTTGTACTTCACCCTAGTTCAACTACAAGATTTCAGTCTCAGAAAGACAGAAGACTTAAAATGAGATGTGTAATACCAAAGATGGAGACAAATGGGGAAAAACTTGAAATGAAAATAAAGGAGGCAACATATGTGCTCTTCATGAATAAATCAACTTATAGAGAGAGAGAGAGAAACAGACAGACAGACAGACCACGTTTAACTCTAACTTAATTTGGAGAGATTACCTAAGCAAAATGTATCCCTCAAGTGAAAAAAAACAAAAACATATAAATTCACAATTTGCTAATACTTTGGTTTCAAAAATGAATAATTTAACACAACCAAAGATCTCTACAGGAATTTCAAATGATGACAGTTACTAAAGCCAAATTCACGATTCACATATAAGCATTTGTCCTTGTTTGAAGACCACTTAGCCATGAAAGTTTTGAACTTAGCTAAGGTATAGTTAGAATAAATGAATATCAAAGGAACAAGGAAAACTTTTCTTTCAAGTCTATACGTGTAAGAGTTTTATGTCTGGATTTCTCTTAAACAAAACAGTGTTTCAGTAATGAATACTGTGAATGTTAAAGATCCATAAAGGGAGCTTACCAGGAGCAATATACCCATATGATCCAGCAACTGCCGACATTGATTTAGAATGAGGCATGTCAACCACTTTTGCCAAGCCAAAATCACCTACATGAGCTTCAAATTTCTCATCTAGAAGAATATTATTGGACTTGATGTCTCGATGAATAATCCTTGGTTTGCAGTCATGATGTAAATATGCAAGACCTTCTGCAGCTCCAAGAGCAATTGTAAAACGAGTTGGCCACTCAAGGCTACAAGAGGCACCATGAAGCAATTCACCCAAGCTGCCCTTTTCCATGTACTCATAAAGAAGCAGATTAGAACCTTGGTGATAGCAAAATCCATATAACTTCACAATATTACGATGCCTGATCTTTCCAAGAGTTAAAATCTCAGCTCGGAAGCTGCTCTCAATGTTATTCCCCTCCCTGTTAGATGCTAGCTTCTTAACAGCAATAATCTGTCCAGAATGCATTACCGCCTTGTAAACTGTTCCACAAGCTCCCCTTCCAACAGCATAGCTTTCGTTGAAATTATCAGTCGCTTCAACAAGATCCTGGAAAGTGAATCCCTCCTTTGGAGGAAAATAGATATCTGAATCTGGATTGGGGATATCCTTCTCTGGCAAGGAAGCAACTGTTTGAGCTCGACATTTCATATAAGATAAAAGAATAACAATACAAATGAGGGAAACACCACCTACAACAGCTGCACTTATTGTAATTTTCTTACTCCGTGAAAGTTCAGCACTTCTCAGTGATGGAGAATGAGATGTAACTCCACTACAATCACCAAGGGGACCACCACAAAGTCCTCTATTCCCTGCATAGCTGCTAATAGCCATGTTTTCAAACAGAGGTGAAGGTAAGGGTCCACTAAGGTTATTGTATGAGAAGTTGCACCCCAATAAACTTGACAGATTCTCAAATGTGCTGGGAATTTCACCAGTCAAATGGTTATTGTTGAGGAAGAGGAATTCAAGTAAATTGAGATTCCCAAGCTCTGGAGGTATACTCCCAGAAAGATTATTACAACTGAGATTCATTGCAATTTGCAAGCTTGAAAGAGAACCCAACTCTCGAGGTATCTCACCAGAAAACATGTTGCCACCCATCTGCAACTCTGTCAAGCGAGAAAGGTTTCCCAATGCAGATGGTATTTTTCCAGAGAATTTATTTTCTGAAAGCCTGAGAAGCTCCAACTGCGATAGGGTTCCCAGCTCACTAGGTAAAGCGTCTTTGAAGCTATTGTGGCTGAGATCAAGCCGCTGAAGCATCTTGCAGTTGACAATTTCAGATGGAATTCGTCCTGTGAGCAAATTGGACGATATATTAAAAGTAACCAATTGTGACAGATTTCCTATTTCCTTAGGCAATTCAGAGGTAAAATGGTTGTCTGAAATATGAAGCCTTTGTAACTTCTTGCAGTTCCTTATCTGTGGAGGAATTGGACCACTAAACCTGTTACGATCCAATTCAATGGCAGACAGGTTCACCAAATTGCACAATTCAGAAGGAAAATTCCCAGTGAACCTGTTTCCAACAAGTCGAAGCTGCACCATCGATTTGCAATTCAAGACATCAGTAGGAAGATTTCCATACAGTTTATTGGATTCCAGATTCAACAAAATAAGGTTAGAATGTCGACATAGATGAGGTGGAATTCTTCCAGACAGGTAGTTATCATGAAAATCAACCACCCAAAGTGGGCTGTAAAGTCCAAGCCCCTGAGGAATGCTACCGGTCAGAGAGTTTTCAAATAGCTGTAACTGGATCATTCCAGTAAGATATTGAAAGCCAAATGGAATAGGACCTGTGAGATAATTTATTGAAAGGTCAAGCTTTGTCAGGTTCTTCAAGCCGCTAAGCTCATCTGGTATTACACCTGTAAGCTGGTTCTCAAAGAGGTAAAGTAAGTGTAGACCCTTCGCCATACTGAACTCAATGGGGATATCACCAGTCAACTGATTCTCTGAGAAATCAATTTCAATGGCCTGTGTAAGATTCCCAACTTCCCTTGGAATAGTTCCATTCAGCCCATTCCTGTAGAGATACAACTTTTTCAATGACTTGAGGTTCCCAATTTCTTTCGGTATAGGTCCTACAAGAGAATTCTGATACAATGCAAGAGTTGAAAGGCTCGTACAGTTGCTTAGCTCCTTTGGAATAAGCCCTGATAGCTGGTTACCCCACAGAATCAGTTCTGTCAATTTTGCAAGCTTCCCCAGTTCCTTAGGTAGTTCCCCACCTAAGTTGTTTTGGGCAAGACCAAGATACTCCAAGCTCTCACATCCACCTATTTCTTCAGGTAAGCTACCGGAAATACCATTCTGACCAGCCCTAAACCTTCTCAGATTCTTGAGGTTTCCAATAGAATAAGGCAAAGGGCCACTAAGATTGTTGGAATATGCCACAACCTCAACCAGTGAACGCAAGTTACCGAGTTCCTCTGGAAGAGGACCAGATAATTTGTTGTTGCATATGTTCAAATGACTTAAATTCGATAAAGAACCAAACCCCAAAGGAATTTTCCCCTCAAAATGATTGTTGTTCAGAAAAAGACGTTTCAATCTCGTACAGTTCCCAATCTCATTGGGTATTTTCCCAGTTAATGCATTGTAAGCAAGATTGAGATGAGTTAGATTGACTAAACCACCAATGCTGGGGCTCAGATTTCCTGAAAGATTCTGGGAACTCAAATCAAGAGACCAAACAACCGGAGCATTACCAGGAGTGCAATTTATTCCTATCCATCCACATGGTGTTTGGTCAGCGGAATTCCAATTCCCTAAATGATTGGCTTCATCATGAAGACTCTTCTTCAGCTCTAAGAGGTACAGACCCTCAGAATTCAACCCCTCTGAAACGAAAACTAGCTGAAAGATGACAAGCAAAAATCCCACAACTCCCACTTCTGAAACTCTCTGTAGTTTGAAATTTTTGAACATTTTAGCAGCAACTCTCATTCGATCACAACCAGCACATGTTCAGATATCAAAACCTGCACACGCATAGCTACTTCAGATTCCAATGCCATACGGCCCAATCTTTCCTTAGAATCGAGTAAAAAAAAAATTGGTATTCTCAAAAATATATATAAAAAATAATAATAATAAAAAATCACAAGTTACAATTACTTCATTAAGAATCTTTTGTTTACAAGCCAATCTCAAAATTGAAATATTGATGGATTCAAAATTTGAAAAAACTTTTAAAAAAATATATTTTAAAAATTTAAAAATTTAAAAAAAACAAAACAAAACAAAACAATATTCAAGCAAAGCCAAAAAAAGTAATTGAGAGTCTCATACACATAAGAACAAAACTTATAAAACAACCCCATAAACCATAATCAATAAATTTCATAAAAATCGAACACTTTTCTCCTATATACGAACTTAGAAACTCCATTCACACGGAGCTGAAAAAAGAAAAAAAAAAAAAAGGATTGAGATCCAAGCATAAACATACCTCTCAAAAGCCACTGATCAATCATCAAAAAACAGATAGTAGAAACAGCAAGTCCAGGACTTCACATTGACTCTCTGAAACGACAAACTGAAAACCATGGAAGTCATGAATCAGAGAGACAAAAAGGTGAATCAAACCCAGTTCGTCTTTCTTTTCCACAAATGGAGGGGATCTCCGATCCACGGGCCAAGATTCATGCATAAATATCTCGAAAACCCCTCCTTTTATTGAGGCTTTTGCACACCCAAAAAACTCCAAAAAAAAAAAAAAATCACAGAAAGATTTTCACTTTATTATTATATTAATCAAATAAAGAAAACCCGTCAAAACTGTGAAAACAAAGCAAAGTAAAAAACCACGTCTTCACGGGTACAAATTTTTTTTTAAGACTCTGCGTCGTCAATGGAATTATGGGTATGTGAAAGCCAAGAAAGATCCTTTTTTTTTTTTTTATGTCTAAGTGGGTATGGAAGATAAAAGGGCCAGAGCTCTTGGTTGAAGCTCTAATGGCCGACAAAGCATGCTTTCATATCATCTCTCTCTGTCGCTCTGCGTGTGTGCTTGGTATTTCTACTTTCTAGAGGAAACCAGTTGTGGGGGACTAAATATTTTTGCCTTCGCTATTTTCAGTGGGTTTTTTTTTTTTTTTTTTTTTTATTGGTGGCAAATGGTAACGGGGAACTGTGAACCCAAAGGTGTAATCTATTAAAGACTTTTCCAATATAATTTCTTTTCTTTTCTTTTTTTTTTTTTTTTTCTCCGGAAAATTTGTTTTCTTTCTTTTGGATTTTCTTTGATTGAGACAGGTTCGATTACCTTCTGCTTTTGTTTTGCTTGGTTGGTAGGTACTGAATTCGATGTTAATCCTGTTTGTTTGGTTTTTTCCACCATTTTTAATTCTTTTTTTTTTTAATCTTACTTTTTTTTAATTCAAAATTCAAAATTTTTATCTTCTATACCTAAAAAATAATTTATTTTTTTTTCGCTTATCGTTTTCAAAGTATGTTGTTTTCTTCCTTTTTTTTTTTTTTCTCAAAATGTTTGAATATTCTCTTTGAAAATGAAGTTGTTGAAAATTCACTAAAGAAAATGTTCAGTGCCATGACAATGAAACATTGGAATGCTAAAAGAGATTAGTTTATCATATCCATTTGCAATTTATTTAAATACAATGGAATAATTTTATTTTTTTTATAAATATCAAGAAATATATTGTTAGATTTAAATTTCTATATAAAATTGGAAGAGATCATAAGAACATATTATCTGTTCTATAAATTTTGCATATATCTTTCTATTTTTGAAAAGTACAATGATATTGTTGAGAATTTTATTTTGTTACTTGACTTATCTTTTTTGTTTTTTTAATTACATATGAGTTTTATAATTTTAAGAAAGATTCATATACAAGAAGAAAAAGAAATAAAATAAGAGCAATAAAAGAATTAAAAAATGGAAGAGCATTATTTTATCATTTTAAAAATAAAAGATATTATATGAATCATTAAAAAAATTAGCATCAAATTTATATAATACACGATAATAAAAAAAAATCATAAAATACACGAATAATTAATAACAAAATTATAAGAGATATCATAGTAGAAATCTCACCTACCTAAGAATGACAGTATTAAGTGCCCCTACCACTTACTTAAACGCAGTCGTTTTATACACTGATTGCTCAAAGAATGCAATTAATATTGCTTTTATTATGTTTTCTATTTATTTTCTTTTTTTATTTTTATTGGATTTTATTTATCTAAAATATAAAAATTATAAAAATGTGGGGTTTGGTAGTGGACCCTACAAAGGAGCCCATAAGAAGATCCAGATGGTCCACCAATCTTTAACGATTTAGACCTTTAAAAATTGGTTGATAGGTGGATAGCTCTCTTAGCTGTCCACTCAGTAGCTTTATGTCTACATCCAATGGTCGACATTTGTGGGTCATTAATAAGCTTGATAACCCAAAAAAAAAAAAAACATCATACAATCTTGAAAGCTGAATTTGTATGAGGTGTGGCCCACAAAAAAAAAAAAAAAAAGAAATAAAACCCAAATGCAAAAGATATTGAAAATAGGAAGGGTGGCCAATTTTGATAACTATTGGAGCATAAGCATACAGACCATATTTCTTGACTAAAATGTCTTCAGGGTTGGCTCAGTCCCACTAAATGCCCATAATTAGGCATATCAATATCATAAAATATTATATATTATATACATTACGTCTGGACCTATATGTGTTTGTATTGTGGTGCCAATATTCAATTATCAATTGGACAAAATCTGATTTTTCTTATTCATTTTGGTTTGCACGTTTTGTATTCTTTGTTTGGCATATTTCACAAGCACCATGGTTGAAAAAACCAAAATATGTTTCAAATTTCGATTTCTAATTCTTATTTAACTGATAAATATAATGTATATGTATTACACACGAAAATAACAATTTTAAGAAATATACAAATGAATATTCACGTGGTATAATTGCTTTCATTTTGAAACATTATCATTACACTTTAGGAATACATTGAATATTGTGTTGGGCATTTTTTGGAAGGTGGAAAACACTAAAAGGTGACTAAAAATATAATGAGGCCCATTATGGATTTGTTTAGATACTTCTTTTTAAATTAAATTACTATTCAAAACCTTATTCTTATGCTCAAGTTCAATTAGTCTAATAAATATTTTGTCCACTCTTTCTTACTTTTTTCCTTTCTGGATATTTTGAAAGGATAATTTTCTAAAAAGCTCATGGTCCATGGTACTAGAACTTTTTGGTTTAGTTTATTGCCCTCATTTTTTATTAATTTATTTCCTTTTTCATTTTTTTAGGGGAGGTTATAGGCACATGGGTTGGCTATAATTTATTAGTTCCTAGGAGGGCCCAAATTAATTTTTTAGCAATGATACCCTCCTTTGATGACTTTATGTACGGGAAGCATTTCATTTATTCAAGCTTTAATTTAATTTTTAAATGGGGTAATCAACAAATTTTTTTTTCTTTTTAATTTTCTCTTTTTGTATGTTCGAAGATAAGGCAACAAAAGGGTTTGATCTCATTGGAGGCATTTCTTTCGTGGGTTTCAGTGCAATGACTAAGCTTTGATGAGGAAAAAAAGTTTCTTTCTTAATTGTTTAATATAAGATTGATCTTTAAGTTATACATGCTAGTCTCTTAATTAGCTTTGAGTACTTTCAGCAAAAATAAGAATAATAATAATAATAATAATTAGCTTTGAGTACTCCACTATCCAAAATCTAGATTTTATTCTTTTGATGCATGCACATTTACATCCACTTTTTATGTTTGGTTGTTTATATCTTCCGCGGTTCATTATTATTACTATTATTATTATTATTATTATTATTATTATTTGTTTGTTTTTTAAGAGAACGTATACATAGTAATTTGTCCATTTTTCTACCAATTTCTTTTTTGGGGTTCAAGTTGACAAAAGGAAATTACATTAGAATTGATACTAGAACAGAAGCTAAACTAAATTTCCAAGGATAAATTTGATATTACATTTAATTATTTTAAATCCCCTCTTTCCTATTGAATATTATGAATAGTGATCAACCTTAAAATTTATGAACATATGAGAAAACATCTTATCAAATGTCAAATTACATTGCCAACTATTCTTCAAAAATAAAAGATAAAAATTACTAACTATATATACATCATTAATAACCACAAATAATAAAGTGTGTTGTCAAAACCCATTATTACATATTTTGAAAGGTTTAAAGTTAGTGATAAGGAATTTTCAACATAGGAAGGTATACCTTATTGATTAGGAATCCAATTGAGTCAATGCTTCAAACAATTTTGTAATATGAATTAGTACATTTTTTCGTCATTCAGGTCTTATGCTTTTCCCTTAGGAAGATTATGTCTAATTCAACCATATATTATGAACAAAACTCTTTATTAGTACAGCAAAAAAGCAAAGGCTAGTAGTTTCAATATTCCAATTATAAAACCAAATGAATCTACACAAGTTGATGAATTAAATGATATATAAAAGACTAACGAATAGAAAAATAAAGGCCTATTTGAAATGCTAACCTGTATTCGATTAGATTGAAATATTTTAAGTTTGAGCTGATAAAAATAGAAAATAATCTAGTTAAATCGAGTACAATTTTGCATTCATACCAAGTCCAAAACAAGATTAACCATTTAGGCAATTCATAACCTTATCTCACAAGTCGGTTAGGCATATTGAATGATTTAACTAGCTTAATCATTTTCAATTTCATGAAACAAATAAAAAGAAAGAATAAAAAAAATACAAAAATTGTAAATAGATCTAGTAAGTCATGAAATGTGTAATTATTTTTCCTCATATTTTTTTTTCATTCCATGGTTTTGACCATTCTCAAGAAAAATTGGTGGTTTTTGAATGCAAAGAAGAATATTATGAAATTCCAAAGTTACTTTTTCTTTTCCATGAGGAACATAGATTAACAAAGAAAACATTGGTAAGTTTAAGGTTCAATAGCTAATCGAATTATTAAGAAACTAATACCAGAAGCTATGTATATATGGTCAACCTCATAATTAAGTTTCCTCACACAAACACAATCCTTCAAATTTTGTGTACTTAGACCTGAAGTCTGATTCTAGAAAATATTTGAATTTCTCACACTTAAGTCTGATTCTAGAAAATACTTGAATTTCTCACACTTCTATGACTAGATTACTATGATAAAATAGTACTATAGTAATACTAAAGAAAGCAAAAATAAATTATTTTCTTTTTTGGCAAGGACAAAAATAAATGATTTGGTTCTTAACAAGAGTTATATTAATATCTAAGTTAATGGTATTCATAGCAAATTAAAATGTGTGCCTTCTTAAGCTACCTCTCACATATTTTAAGTCTCATATAATTATATAATTAATCAGAATATGTACGATTAATCATTTATATTATATATATATATATAGCTACAATGGACATCAATAATGTGAATGTCAATGCTCAATTAAAAATAATTCAAAATAACATACCTCATAACTTATATGTAATTGAACATCATTATTCATCGTAATATAAGTTATAAATGCTCAACATAGTAAAAATTGTATGTATATATTCTATCTGATTGCACACAATTACATATAATGACGATCTAATTAAACATAGTCGCATGGATCAAACAGTGAAAAATGTTTTTCATTCACCTTCTATAGGAAGAGTCACTCATCGGAGCATTGAATATGTTATGTTGCACTGTAAATCTTAAATTACATGTAAACCGAGGGGTGAATTCCACGTAAACTAGGTGATAGTACAAAAACATCTAATATATATTCCAGTCAAGAAGAGTACTCTTTACCCTTCCATTATTTATTTATTTATTAGTTTTTTTAAATGCAAAATCATGGGCCCACTTGATAAAGCCTAAATAATTATAGACCCAAGCCCATTCTAAGAAGCAAGATAAATACCATGCAAAATTCAACAATAAATGAACACCGAACCACGGTATATGAGTAGGTATGGACCAAGGTTAGTCAATCCCTTCGCCTACCTCTTCTTTCTTCACTAATTTTATATAAATTTCAACTTTTCCTTTTTTTTTTTTTTTAAAAACAAAATTTTCAACTTTTTTTTTTTTTTCCTTTTTTCCATCTTTGCCCAGTTTTTATGGAAGTATTATATTATACAAGTGTACTAGGTCATGAATATTGCATGATGGAGATGATGTTGATACAAATTGGCCTTTGGCGTTTCTCTAAAGAAACTATTTTCTTTGTTCTTTTATTTTTTTAAAATCAAATTTTAAAAACTGTTCTCACGTGAGAAAACGCTTTTCAAGTTGTGTTTTATATGACAATATAGTAAATAATTATATAAACAAATATATGTATATATATATATATATATGTATATAAAAGAATATATATTTCCAATATTTTTAATTTTTAAAACTATATATGCTGCCAAAAGTCAATAGCAATCTCTTTAAGACAGCGAAATGGTTTTTCTTTTTTCAAAACGAAAGAACAAAGTAGTGAGAGAATTGAAGCAACATGTATATAATTTAGTCTATGAAGTAAGATCCAAATGGCACAAAATGGTTGAATTTTAGATAAAATAATAAGGAAGATTTTCAATTTTCAATTTCTATTTAGATTGCTGAGGAATGGGAAAAGAGAGTGATACTTGTAGAAATTATATTGTTCTCAAATTTAGGCAGAAAAGCAGGACCGTCAAAATCTGGCAGAAGTTGATATCTCCATTATTCAATTTCAGTGCTTTAATTTGACACCATGCAAAAATGTTGACTAAAATGGTTACAAGTACCATCTAGATGCTGCCCTCTGCCGATGCCCCAGTTGATGCAGATTTGACATAAGGATATACAAAAGAAAAAGAAAAAAGAATATACACAAAAGAAAAAATAATACATGTGTGTATGCGTTGTGAAATTTTGGATTAATTTCAAAATGATAATATAATATTGGATTTATTAAAATATTTATAAATCAAATAAAATCAACAATGAATTCAAAACATCCATAAAAACTTATGGAATATATATGCGGAAGCAATATATAGATATATGTATATATGTATCAAATAAAATCAACTATGAATTCAAAACATCCATGTTCAAGTATTTTTAAAAATGTAGAAGTATTTTAATTAAGTGTTGTATACAATTAACAACTAAGAATCGTATTGCAGCTACCTATATATCAATTATCAACTCTTTTTGTTTTTTTAAAAATTAAAATGGGTAATTTAATCTCCAAGTGATTGTTCGACAAAACAATTTATCTGTTTTTATAGATATTAATTATCAATTTTGTTTATCAAATTTTAAATATCAATTAACATATAATATATGAAATGATTGAAAAAATAAAATGTATTAAATAAAAGCAAAAAAGGAAAAAAAAATACAAGCAAATCAAATGATAACATCATTTTGTTTACAAATTAATTTTAGTAGAACAATTTTATGACTCTAGCTTTATTGAACAACCCTTTTTTTCATTTTTTTTTTTTTTCTTTTTCCTGGCTGGGAAGCTTTATTGAACAACTTGCGCAGGCCAATTTGAGCACTACAGGACTTGCATGATAAAATGAATGAATCCAATTTTTCATCTAAATGTCAACTTCTAAGGCTTTCCAACAGTTCAAAAAGATATTGAGAAAATTCACAAGACTCCCAACCAAAATGGCAAAAGATTAAAAAAAATTATTTATTTATATATATATTTTTTTATCTTGTTTTGGAAAAAAACTTACTTTTTTTTTTAATTTTTAATTTTATTTTTTATAGGAAAAGGGAGAATTTAGCATATTAGTTATAATTTAATGGCTATTGTCATATAATCTGTCGTAAAGGAACAAAGAACTTATTTGGTTGTTAATCATTTAAACAATTTTTTCGATGCTAATATGTTTGTATTATTATTATTATTATTATATAATTGTGGTTGTGGGCCAACATAGTTAATATGGTTTTCTGGTGAATTAGTTACGTGTTAATAGTAATAGTTGATTAACTTACGCATTTCAAATTATTTTTATAATGAGCATAAAAAAAGCAGTACATATATATGTAGATACAATTGGGTTCGCGTGAATGATTATCAGACCATTTAGATCAACAACAAAATTTGACCTGTTAAACTTATAGCATAAATAAGTTATTGTTTTTTGTGCAATGATCCTAAATTCAGTTTTGCTTAATTCAATATAAAAATGTTTATTCATGTACAAATATATACAATCTGATTTTTAATATCATAATTAATATCATAATCTTTTTTTTAATATTTATATTAGGGTTAAAATTTGAAATTACTTCTATTAATTATAGGATTTTTTAAATAATATATTTTTTTAAAATAAATTTTTAATATATTGATAAATTTATATTTTATTATTTTTTTATATTAATCCTATATGATTCAATAGATAATAAAAAAATAATATTAAAATTATTAAATTATAATGATTTGAATCTGATTAGACATATTTTAAAACTTTGAAAAATAAAAAATTATGAATTGAAAGAATAGAATTTTTGAAAATTATGAAATAATTTAAATATTTTTCTAAACAACACTATTGTTTTGCAGTCAAATCGTAATGAATCAATTTTGCCAGCATGAAGGACATTATGTATATGAGATTTTTTCCATTCTTTTGTTTAGTATGTACGAGATAAGCTAAAGCCTTAAGATATGTCACCAATGATGGGATATAAAATAATTATATCTTCTTCTTTTCTTTTTTTCTTTTTTTGTTTTCTTGGTAAAAAAATATTTTATTTCTATTTTATTTAAGTATCAATTTATTGTTTCATAAAATTCCAAAAATAACTTTGAGCCAAAAAAAAAAAAAAAAAAATCCTAAAATAACAATAAATCGTAATTATGAATAAGCAGAGGAACGAGACAAACCGACCTGCAACCTAGCTAGGCCAAACATTGGAACAACTGGCCCAGAACCATGTAAAGCTCTTAATCAATTTCTTGGACTGAGCTGATCTGCCTCCTAATCAGAATCTTGAAGTGACGTATATTTTCTTTACCCATAAGCCACATGATGAAACTATATAATAAAATGCAAGCAAACCTATAATTTTGCATGGTTTTTTTTTTTTTTTTTTTTGTCTATAATATTGACTCTATTTCTTCATTTTCCAGTAAAGTCCTCTAAGAAACCTCAGTTGATTGTTTCACTTATTAATGGATGAATTTCCAAGCAAACCCATTTCTTTACATAATTAATATCCTCATCTTTACGCTACCATATATTATAATCCCAGAAGTAGCACAACTTAGTTCTTCCCAACTTGTTATTTTCCAAAAGCGATTTAAATTAATTTTTATACCATGTTGATTGCAGGCTTTGAATGGCCCACTTTGAGAGAAAAATTAGCAACATATTCTTTATGCGTGTATGTGTTCGTTTGTTTTTTTTTTTTTTTTTTTTTTTTTTTTTTCCTTCTTCTAATTGTTAAAATTTTAATTTTGTTATTATAACTCTACGATGTTAGTTTGATATAAATGATAACCATACCAATTTCCTTAAGAGTTCATTTAGGATGCTAAACAACACTGGATTGGACTAAACTAGACTACTTTAACAATTTAAAATAATCTAGTCTAATCCACCTCAAACAAACCTTAAATAGTTTAAAATTTTGAACTTTAAACTAAAAGCAGCCTAATATGGATAAGTTTTTTTTAGTGGCATGCAATCGAACATCCAAACTATGCCATAACAAATAAGCTTTACTGGTAGTGCTAAGCAAACAAACAAACAAGCAAAGAAGATGGAAGTCTGAAAATGGGCATGCATGGCAAAATATATCTGGTAAAGCTTCCCCTCTCTCTCTCTCTCTCTCTCTCTTTCTCTCTCAAAACAGTAACTATGGCTTTGTGGGGCTGATTCCAACATGGAAAGAAGAAAGTGGAAGTCATAATACCATTAAGTTTGCACACTCAAAAGGAACCCAACTTTAAAAAATGACTCATCCTCCATAATAGGCCAAATGAAATTTGCTGTTTACTACAATTAAGTTATATGATATGTCTTCTTAGTGCCAAAAGATTCGCTTTGACACCCAAGTTAACAAGATAAGGTTCATGCATTTTCTTACCCTTTTCATATTCATGCCTTCTCACATGCAAATTTCTTTCCATTGTTTCCATGGGATCTAATTTCTTTCCATTGCTTAATGGATTTTTTTTCTTTTTCTTTTTCTCTCTCTTTTTTTTTTTTTTTTTTTTTCCAACGACACTAGCCCACAGCCACGAATCAATGCACTAAGCAAGTTACCATGGTTAATTTGCATTATTGTGGACTTTTCACAACATGACAATCACTATAGTTTTTAATCGATTGTTGAAATAACAACCCGATCATCGCTCACTTGGTATTTCCTGATCAAAATACACACAAGAAAAATCATAAGTGCAAGTTTTTGTTTATTTATTTATTTATTTGCCTTTAGTTAGGAATAAAAAAAGAAAAAAAATCAATCTCAGCCTATTGACATTTTCTACATAGAACAAGTACTACCAACTCGTAAATTTTACAGACTACTAACTCAGCCTCTATACAATTATTTCAGCAGAGTGACAAAGCTATCAGGAAACTTTACAATTAAGCACTGTTGTTGATTTGAAGCCACAGAAGCACATATAGTACTCTTGTTTTAATAAGCAAGCACACTTTTAACATATCTACCTTTTCAAAAAGTCTAACATCTGAAGCAATACTGATCCATAACAATCACATTTTTCTCCCATTTTCAACTTTCTCTCACCCACAAAATTTTTAAAAATATTAAAAAGAATAATTAAAAATGTCTTAATTGAAGTCCATGTTGTAAAAATATAAAACCCATGTGACCAACACCAAAACAAAATAATTTGCATATCCAAAATAGAATGATTGGTTTGGTTGGCCAACTTGCCCTTTGCTATTTGCAAAGAGATACACAGGTCATAGGCTACCAAACAAAACACGAAAAGGAGAAAAAAAAAATTTAAAAAAAAAATAAATAAAAAGGCTTCTAATTTTTCACAATCATTTAAAAATATTTCATAATACCTACTTTTGAAGGCATGCAGCATGCTATTTAAAAACACAGCCATGATTGATACTTGGGTCCTCTTTTTTTCATGATCAAAGGCAATGCAAGCATGACAACAGAAAATATTGTCAATCATAGTTTTATATTCTGACCCCACAATCAGCAAAAATTTTCATCCGCCTCCTCAATAAATTTATGAAACATCAAATAACTCCATCCTTGTGGTTGGCAAAAACAGACCCTTCTTTTTCAAGTCAAGTTGATAAAAAAGATGGGACGTGGAATTTTTTACACCGAGCACTCGATGGTATAGATAAAGTGTTTTTGCCCCACCTCTCAAGGGCTAAATAGTCACTGATTTTAGTCTAAAATGAAATGAAATACCAAAGCTCACTTATTGGAAACAAACAAAAAAGTTTCTAAAAATATATACAACACCCTTGAAAGCATTTTCATATCAAGCTTCAGCATAAATTTTCTGAGATGTGCAAAAGATTCTTTCCAGAAACATAAAAATTCCAGTCTAACCCATATTCTCCATGTTATAAGAGCAAGAAAGACAAGGCCCAAAAAAAGAGAGAAAAAAGGCATACTTCTAAAGCGAATGGCACCATAAATTTTCAAAGTGCCTCTGCATTTCCAAATTAAGCAGATGCCAACAAAGAAACTTTTTCAAAATGCAAAACTAGTTATATGCACGCCTAACCAATTAGGCAAATTCCTCTTAAAAATCAGCTTGATAGATAGTTATTGCTGCATTTTAAATCTCTAATAATAGGAATAAATAATAGCGTTTGCAGAAAAATATGAACCTTAAAAGCAAAATAGGACAAAAGAATCAACAATGAACAATATATTTCCACAAGCAAGAAAATAATCAAATTAAAATTAAATAATCATTCCATGAACACAATAGAACTTACAATATCCCAATATTGTGTTTAACAAGTTCATAAAAGATTTTCACCCAACATGCTAAACTAAGATGTGCTAACATCTCTAACTCCTCCTACCACCATCTACTACAGCTTAGTTAGTTAAAAAATATCAAGCAGAAAGAACCAATCCTCCCGGGATAAAAAAAAAAAAAAAAAAAAAAAAAATGCTGAATTCATAAATCCACACTCTTCCTAAAATCCATCATATCCAAAATCATGTAATTTGTGCAAAGAATTGAAATTGGACAAAACCCAAAAAAACACTATCTTGTTTTTCCAGTTCTACACCATGACCAAAGCACAACTAATGTCAAAACTACTCTAATGGATTTTTGTTCTTTTTTATCATCATAGTAAAAGAACTTCACTAACCATCTAAATTCCATACAACAAACCCACTAATTCCTAACTATGCTAAATTTGGGTAAACAAAAAAAAAAAAAAAAAAAAAAAAAAATTCTTAATTTCACTGCTCACCAATACACCTAACCATTTTTATCCAGTCCCCAGAGGCTTCACCCCAACTCCCATCATCTGCTTCACCCTCCTCATCTCCATCACTTTCCTGTGCGAATTCGAGTGCTTATCGTTCGAGAAAGTCGGGCTACTTGCCGGTCGATACTCCGGCGCAAGCCTACCGGACTTGTACCTCACCCCACAAGCATTGCAGAGTGTTTTTGGTCCAAGCGGGCCTGCCCTCCATTGTGGGGTCTTCTCAGCCCCACAATGCAGGCACTTCCTCCCGATGGTTGTTGTCCCTGTCATAGCAGCGTCCACTTTGACAATGCCATTGGCATTTGCATTGGTATTCCTGCTGCTGTTAGTCGAGGTCCACAATAGTTGCCTCCCAAGAAGATCAGCAAAAGTTGCTCGGCGACGCCTGCAGCGACGCTTGCTCCGAGCTCGGCGCGGAGCTTTGAGGCTTCCACATGAGCTAATGAGAGTGGTATTGCTATTGCTATTGGTGCTATGGCTATGGCTATTGCTATTGCTATTATTGCTGTTGCTGCTGGTTGTGCTGCTATCCAGCACTGAGACTGGGCTCTGGTGCTTTGGAATGCCGACCTGATGGTCGGATAGGATGTCGACGAATGATTCCAATGCCGGGAATAAGTCTTTGTTTGATATCCATTCCAGCTCTTCTTCAGCACACTCCTGGATAACCCAAAACAAAAAAAGAGTTGAATCAGTAACTCGGGACCGAGTTGCACGAATTGACTCAGCGAGTCGCCCACTTCATCTTTCCTTATGAATTTGGACAATTCCAAGGTCAATTTTGTCTTTTCACAAATTATCCAATTTTATTGAATTGTTTTATTCAAAATATTAAAAAAAAAATTTTAATTTTGAATTTTCACTGGGTGACATTAATGCCCATAAAAAGCCCAATTCATTTCATCACGCTCCCCAGTAAATTCTTGTGAACGACAGCTCACATCAATAATTTTTAATTTTTTATTTAAAGCAGTTGGAATATCTTATGGACCGTTTTGTCCTCGAGCTATCTTTGTATTTCCCAAAAAACCATTCTTTAAACGAATGCAAGGTTCTCAAAGGGATAAAAACGTCAAAAACACAACGACCCCTTTTGTAGCGCCCGTATCAAAAACCGTCCTCATTCTTCGAAAATGCCATCCACCTTTAACTCGGACGACCTCGCCCGAGTTAACCCGGCCTAAAGACCTAAAAAAAAAACCCGAGTCAACGCGTTCCCGGGTACCTGAGAGAAACAGCAAGAAAACTCGGCCCCCTAGTCACCACCGAAAAAATATGGTCATATTTTCATTTTCAGGCTAACCAGAAAAAATAAAAAATAATAAATAAATGATAAAAAAAAAAATCCCAAAACCCTCACCACCACCACCACCCTCACCACCACCACCACCACCAAAAAAACCCATAAATAAACAATATATATAAAAAAAAAATCACCAATACGATTCAAAACTTACATGGAACGAACGGCTAGGATCATCCTGACCCAAAACCCCATTAAACTTCTTAAGCGAGGAGGTAGTAGAAGAAGAAGGTGGTAATAGGGTTTTTCTGGGTTTGTCATCTTCGTCATCTTCTTCCCCAATATCCGACGAGAAGTTCAACAGTTCGTCCAGAGAATCCATTTCTAAAAACCACAAAGCCTAAAGAACAGAGGGTTTTTGGTTAATATCTTCGAGAGAGAGAGAGAGAGAAACACACAGAGTTCTTTTTTATTTTTATTTTTTTTATTTTTAGAGAGAGAAAGGGGGATAGAGTTTTGGTTATATTATCAACGATGGCTTTCGATGAAGCAAAAGGGTTTTTTGGGTGGGAACGAGGGGATGTGGATTTTTCACCTTTTTTTTTTTTGGTTCGTTATTTTAATTTCTTTTTTTGTAACGTATAATTGAGTAATGCTAGTCCCGTACCAATGGTTCATGAGCATTTTTATTTATTTATTATTATAATTTTACGATTGGGATATAAGCGTAAATAAAGGAGATAATGGAGGGCAATGTGGAAATACAAATTGAGTTTCACGGGAAGATAAGGGAACGGGGCGGCCCGTTCTTAACTAACGACACCAACGATGCATTCAATCTCCAAAAATAAAATCTAACAATTTACACGTCATTGAACTAATAACAGAAAGACACGTGTAATTTTTCAATTTTATTTGTTTTTTGGGGGAAAGAAAAATCTTTGACCGTGTTTTCCGACACCGCACGTGGCGGCGATGATCTTGTGGAGATAGAGAGGTAATATTCCTCTGCTTCTCGTCGTTTAGTAAAAGTTTATTATAGATTTAATAAATAAATTAAAAAAAAAAGGAGAGTGGGACCCAATGCACGATCTATTTGCATGTGAGTGGGTCCCACAACACTCTAATCCTCTCCCACGTTCCACTTCCTTCATTATAGAGTAGTTGGAGTAGGTGGTGGGCTAAAAGAGATACAACGTGATAGTCACGTGCCACAATATCCCGACATCTTTCTATTTAATTTTTTATTTTTCGTTATTATGTGGCTATGACTAGATTTTGGGACAACTGTACGGCACCTATTATTATTTTTTAAAATTTTCTTTATTTAAAAAAAAAAAAGCTGATTAAATTATGTAAAGATATTTCATCGTATTTTAAAATTATTATTATTATTTTTTTTGAAAAATAAATATGGTAAAGTGATAAAATTGGAAGATTGATGTTTTACCGAATTAACTTGATTAACGACGTTGAATTTTTTGTTTTTTAGTGGAATAATTTGAGAGAATAATATAGATTTGAAAAACTGTAGTTGATTTCTATGAAAATTATAGTCTTATATGGTAAAATATGATTGCTGCCAAAAAAGTTGACTGACTTTAAAAAGAAAATGGGCATGACAAAATGTAAAAGGAAATAATGCTTTTGAAAGTAATGTGTCATTGTTAAATCATATCCAAAATTATGCTTGGATTAAAAAAAATATAGATATATATATATATATATATATAATTTTTGTGATTTACCTAATTTATAATTAAATGTTGTAAAAAGACAAGAAAAGGTGAAGTTAGTGATTGTGGTTCTAGATTATGTATATAAGTTATCCGGTCGTTTATCCATCTTTTTAGTTGATAAGCGGAAATGTTTAAACATTATATACTCTTTTATCCAAATAACGTTTTTTCAAATTTACAATTTAGTAATTTTAATTTTGATCAAAGCGTCAGTCTCTCTAAATTGCTTTTTGTCTCATAAATATAGAAAACGATATATTTATTAGGGATAATGCTAGCGGTGCAAAAAAGTGTATCATAGTGTCACTACTTTACTAGTTTATATTTAATCATAAAAAAGGAGTAATATCCATATTTATAATATATTAATATTTCAATCAATAAAATAAAAGCATCTCAACTTGCCATATTATTCCGGTATATATATATTAATTTGATAAATTTTTTATACTTTTTATTTATAAAATATAGATGTTATCTGTGGGCAAGAATTTTTTTTTTTATCATTATTATTATTACAATTTAGGAGAGGGGATATTTTCACCCATGTTGAGTTCAAACTTTAGATTTGGAAGTGTCTTTTCGATCATGTTTTTTTGCTTTAAAAAAAAAATGCATCCTAATAGTATCATCGGTATTAGGCTGGAGCTTTGTACCACGTGGATACACAATATGAGACCATCCGAGGCAATAACGAAGCTTATCAAAACTCGAATCTCAACTCTCGAATAGATATAAAAGTTGAGTGATTTTTTTCTGTTAAGCTACAAACCTTAGTAATGTCTTTTCAATCATCTTTATATTTAAATGGGTTCATCAAAAAATAGATAAACATGAGACAATAAGTAATATATAGCTACCGACATAATTTATATAGTTATACATATATATCCATTAAAGTTAAAATGATAATTGTCAAAAAACAAAACCAAAAAAAAAAAAAAAAAAAACAATAAACAAAAAACAAATTGTATGTCTTACTCTTTGCTCCCTAAACTACAACCCTTATATATGTGAACTATTATACTATTATGTAGGTTCAAACCACAATCATGTACTTTTTCCTTAGTAAATTGTGTTAAATTAGCTATACATAATATTAAAGAGTAAAATAGAATATAATAAAATAATCCTTAAACAAATTTACATGAATTGTATATTTTAATTTCATTGAATTAATATGTCAAAATATATGATTGGATTTAACCAACAGAAAGTAGTACTTCATGAGAGTGGCCATACACGAGATTTCGTAATATAATAAGTGGCAAAATACAGACAGTTGTATAATTGGCAGGGATAAATTGTAGTCATCACTATTGAATAAATAACATATAAATAAGAAAACTCTTACGATATGGTGGAAATTATTGATAATGATTATGCTTTTATTTCAGAATAGTTAAAAACATAATGGCTCGTATTTTTTAAAATTTGTGCCATTACATGGTTGAACTAAATTATTTGGAAGATCAAAACCCTTCACCTCATATAATGAAACCAAAATAAACGAGACACTTTTGTATTCATTTTTGTAAAACAATTACGAGAATTAATAACAAGGAAAATAAAGAGAGAATAAATAATGTGACGTCAAGCCCCTCCCAAAAATATCTATAAATCCATTAACTTTCAAAGTTTAGTTAGAATTCTTTTATGTCACTGTCCAAAATTAATGCGCAAAACAGAAATATTGTGGCAAAGATGCTAACAGCTAACCTCTTATCACTTTGTTTACCTTTTGAAATTGATGCTCGATCGTCAAGATTTAAGAGACTCTTTTCAACAATGTACATTTAAACCTAAATTGATGTGCAAAACGGACTAGGGCCCGATTGTTTTGAAATATCCTTTTTCATTATTCTTTTTTCGGTATGTAAAAAATCGATTGGTGAAGATTAAATATGCTTGAAAATTGTTTTATAGCTTCGAAAACAAACAGATAAAAGGGAAAAAAGAAGAAGTTATTTATGTAAACATTTGTATGTTCTAAATTTATGGAAGAGTGAGAGCATCTCCAATAAAAATATAGATTATGGGAATAGAAATAACAAATAAGCAATATAGACAACATTTAAATAAAAATTATTTTTCAAAAATAATAATATTTTATTTTAAATGTTAAGGCTTAAACATTGTCAAGGAATATTTAATTTTGAAACATTTTTAATCATGAATGTAAATTGCTATTTACATGACTAAAAATTAAGATAATATTAGTATAACGATTATATGATAAATTTATATGATATAGAAATTAAGGCAATATTGATAAAAGTTATGATAAAGTGTAAAAGATATCAGAGGGGTTAACCAAATTTTTTTTTATTTAATAAATTTCAATAGAAATGTATGAAATATAGCTAATGTAAGCGGGAGGAGGGATCGGGATTTTTTATTACAGTAAGCGTAAGCTGGAGGAATCGAAATTTATTATTAGTCATTATTATTATTATAATTATTATTATTTAAGTTGTGATGGAGTTCAGTATAGATGGACATGTCCTGTAAATTTAATAATACACAAAATAATGAAACAATGGAGGGTGTTGTTTTCCATGTGAATATGTGGCACAACATTAACAAAGCATAGCAAGATGATAGCTTGACTACCTGTCCAGAAACAGGTATTATTGTATAATTTGAGCACAAAAAAATGTATTTGATTGGTCCAACACATTTAGTATTTTATTACATATTTCTTGTTCTTTGTAATTAGGAGTGTAAACGAGTCCAGTCGAGTTGAGTATTGATATTTTTAAACTCGGTTCGTGTAATTTTAAAAGTGTTTAAATTCATTTCAAATTCATAAAATTTTAAAATTAATTACTCAAAATCAGTTTGATTTATTCATAAAAGGTTCAAATTTAATGTGGCTCTACTTGTTATATTATAAAAATTTTAAAATTCAAATTTTTATTTTTTCATAATAAAAATGTTTAATGAATTTTATTTACTCTACTAATTTTATTATAAAATTAATTTAATTTTACAAAATTTTATAAATTTTAAATATAAAAATATTATTTATACGTTTTAAATGCTCAATATGTTCAGATTCAAAATACAAATAAATATACATATAAACGATAAATTTAAGCTACCAATGAGTTTAATTTTTATTTCAAAATTAGCTTATGGTTTTCTTATTCAAACTCGATTCATATACCCTTTTTTTTTTTTTTTTTTTTTTTTGGGAAATATACTCGATTCATATACTTTTTTGGTAAATACTCGATTCATATACCTAATAAGTTGAGTTCAAACAATTTAAAATTGAGCCAAACTCGATCCAATTACGAGAGTTTATTTGCCGTCAACATGTAATCTTTTATTATTAAGTATTGGTCTTGTAATGCAAAATAATTTTGGGCCTATTAGTCCATGAAAATGAGCGTCCAGCATAGAGGGCCTTTGAAATCTTGTTCGGCCTTATACAACCTCGAATCGCAAATTGTATATGGGCTACCACCTACAATGTGCGACAAGCTGCTGCTTGTCATTATTTTTTAATTTTATTTTAAAACAAAGCTTCAAACTTTCATTAACCAGAAACTGAATTACAAACATGATTGAAATAAAACGGAAATTTGTCTACGAGCTTTGTATTTTCATCCAGCTTTGCCTAACACATTTCTTCTCTCATTGGAACTTCTCTGAGTTTAATCGATCCATCCAAAAAAAAATCTCAAAAATTATGATAATAGAATAAACGGAAATTAAATTAAATATTCAAAAGGACAAGACAAGTACAAGCAAGAAAATGGATTTCTGGATTTATTAGCAAAGATGGTCAAAATGATTTGGTCGAAGAATGATCAGAAGCGCAAGATTTTTTCTGAGGAGATCGAGCCAATTCAAGATACGAGTGGCAAAAAGATTATTTTTTAGACCTGGAGGAGCACGAAGAATATTGGAAATTCAAGTTTATCATTTTCTTTTAACTTTTATTTGGTTTGGTCATGGTTTTTCTGTTGATTCTGTTTTTATTTTTTTTTTATTTTTAAATTATGTTTATTACCAGACTAATTCTATACTTTTTACATCTGTTAAGGGATTAAATATCTGGAGCAACATGGCAAACTTTTACTGGAGGAACAGATAACAATTTGGTAACAGAGGATATCAATCCATTAAGTAAGAAACTGAATTACATAGATCATTAAAAACTAACTTGTCACAAGCTTTATTATATTTTTTCTATTTTAGCAAACATTTATATTTTCTAACAATAATTGCTATAAAAATGCCATATTGCCTATCAAATGTTAGATGATCTGAGAATACATTATTCAAATATATATATATATATATATATTTATAGATATTAGTGATTTAAAAATTTATCTCTAAACCATCTCCATTGCGGGATAATATGGTCTTCAAGGAACCTGGCTCAGTACCAATGAGTCCTCCGAACCTGGGTCATTTCTAGAATTGAGATCCCTTAGTCTTAGGCAAAGATTGAAACTGAAACATGATTGGACAGCCGAGTACGATGGCAGTCAATCACTGATGGTGTTCACTGCAATGTCTTTTTGTGGCGGCTCTCAAATGAGTACTTCCTTACCGAGATCAAATGGGGCTGGCGGTTCAGTTTGGGCGGAGGAGCGAAGTAGTATATATGTCAACTACTTCTTGCCTTTAGACTATTGCTGCTCTGCGTTTGTAAAGGCTTTATTTCTTTGCAATCTTGTTAGTTTGGAAAGTCTATGCTATGGCCAACTTCTACTTGGGTCTTCTAGACGATTAAAAATCATAGAATGGAAAAGTGTCCCAAATTGAAGAACCTCTTTTTGTTTTCTATGGTCCTGCAGTTTTTGTAACTTTAAAAATAAAGGTGGTTGTTGACTGCACTAGCATAAAAGAGATTGTTGTTGTAGAAAAAAGAAAATTTTGTTCTTGGTGCCCACCTCCGGTAGGTGTAATTAAAATCAATTGTGATGCTGCAGTCAGGAAAGGATCAGTTAGCATTGGAATTGTTGTCAGGAATCACCTAGGAAGGGTCCTGAAGGTTATAGTTCTTAAGGAGAGCATTGATATTCCCAAAGCAGTAGAAGAGATAGCCATTCTCAAGGTAGTGTCCTTGGCGATCGAAGATGGCTATCTCAACTTGTGCTGCGAAAGCAACGCCAAAGCTGTTATACAAAGCCTCAACAATCTAGGTTCTACTTCTTGTCACTGGTCATACTCAGGTTTTATCAACAAAACTTTAGGATTGTGTTCAAATTTACTTTCTGTGTGTTTTGCTTGGGTCTCAAGAATTAATAATAAACTAGCTCACTTTGTATTCCGATGGGGCCTGTCTAATGGTTGGAATGGGGATGTGCCCCTTTCTTTACTTCCTAGAGAGTTTGTAGAGGAGATGAACAAGGAGAGTGGTTAGATTCTATCCTCCTGTTCATGGTTTGTATAGTGCATTCTGCCTTTGTTTTTTATTAATACAACTCCCATTTTTGTAGCCAAAAAAAAAAAAAAAAAAAAATTTGTTAATTTGACATTGCAAAAGTCTACCAAAGCTTACTTGTTTCGCCTTAAAAAATACTAGGAATATATCAAGGTTTAAAGAGATCATTCCAAAGAATGAGATCGTTAGTTCCATGGAACTTTTCAATCATAAAGTATGTTTATTTTTTTCAACCTTATATGTTTTTATTTTAACTAGCATTTCTCATATCCATAGTCATTTCAGTAAGTAATATAGTTAATATACATTTCATAATTTTTTTTAGCGTAAAAATAATTTAAATTATTATTAATTATAATGCTACAAGCACCAACTTGTTTACCAACTCTATCTATTCATCAAAATACGAGAGACACTACATACATATTTGGCTGAGAGTTCGGAATAACAATAAGATATTGATGGGTGTTTACATAGGTATTTGTATAGTCGCTTCTGAGTAGGCAATACAAATCAGCTCCTTATCTTCAACCACATCACCTTTGTGTGAAACAGACGATGGTTTACCATCTAAATCATACATCAGTAATTGATTGCAAGTTGAACATGGATCGCATGGTTATGGTGGTGATGTACCACATGGCGGTGATGGTGATTGATCATATGGTGGTGGATGACTTGGTGGTGCTCTGATGGTTGAGTTGGTGGCTGCGTATCATGCTGAGATGATGGATTATGTGGTGGTGGTGGTGCCTGTCACACGTACAAAGTTGAGGGTTGGGTTAAGGTTGAGGTATTTAACAAAGAACCACTTTAAATCGAAATATTCATGCATTCCTGACTGCTTAATTTATCAATTATAACCACACACACACACATGGTCTCTAACCTGTCTAGATGGTGGTCAATATGATCTAGACGTTCATGGATGATATATCCATCTATTATATACCCATTAAGAAAATTAAACAACACATAGATATATTATTTGTGTTCACCCTGCCCCATATGTATTCATCCTGCCTCAATGGGTTGGAGTACATTGTTTCATTTCGTGGGTTTGACCCAAATGAGGGCAAGCATATTGTTTTGTTTTGTGGGTTTATCCACCCCGACCCATAGTAGTTATTCCATTCCATAGTAGGGACCTCCTTCTAATTAAGGCTAGGTATGATACAAAGATAACATTTAGTTACAAGTACTTTTTTGAATTCAAAACTAGAAGAAGAATATTTTAGCTAATTCATTGCCAAGGAAGATTCAAGTTTTTAGCACATGAACATAAATATGTATAATTAAATTGCAAAAAGAAACCAATAACTTTCAACAACATTGATATTTAATTACTATTGAATTAATTCGTCATTCAATTATAGACACCATAGTATATCACAAATGTCATATACAATTTGACAATTACATTAGCATCATGAGGCTTTTAGGATGATGATGACAATCCTAGTAAGGCATTGTCCATAGATACTAATCGAGTTGCAGTAGGAGCCACCACAGGTTCTTCAACTTGCTCCACAATTGGTAGGGATTGGTATTGCAGTTTGCAATGACCATGAGTCCATAAGCTCATATAGTCCCTCAGCAGCTTATCATCACTTGACTCTAAAGTTCAACATGCATCAAGCTGCAGTGTACACACATTCGTAAATAAATATTATTGTTGAATCTTTTTTTTTTTCCAAATATTATATTCTTAAGGGATTGGTAATCAAGATATGTCATAGCTTTCCATCCAAATATCTGGGGCATGTATTGCATATCCTTTTTATCCTTCTTTCTAATACCATGCTCCTATAGCTTGGGAATAGTCTCGTAAGCCCACACCTACAGCAACAACTTCAAATTAACTACGACAAACAAATACAAATTACTAACCTACAATAGGATTTCGTATGTATATGAATGTATATATACACACACAAATCCAAATATCTTAGTTGAAAAGCTAAAGCCCAACCCTTAAGAGCAATGGTGTTAGATGGATTTGGCATTACATCAGTATTAGATTTGACGAAGATGCCATGCAGTGCTTTAATAGTTAGCTTGTATACGTAGCTCCTCGATAGATAATTATTGAACTTGTTGAAATCCTTAACAATATTAACAAAAATCATGTTAGTATTGGTTTTGCAGGGCATTTCTAATAACCCAATGTTCAATAATATTAGCAAGACTATGTTCTATGCATTTTTGTTATTCTCAAAAACTTCATCCTCAAAATAAACTTGCAAACCCTTTTTAGAGAGCAAGCTCGACCTATTTAGGTTTTTCGTTTGGATATCATTTGTATTTTTATCTCAAAGATCAAGATAATGGACAGCAAAATTGGCATTGAATTTCAACTAAGTTACCAGTGTAAAATCTCATTCTATGAAACACACACCGTTACCACTAAAGTTAAACTCCATAAGATCATGGTCATTACACTCGATCATCCTAAATCCAATGTGGTGTATCAATTGGCCCTATTTCTCAAGCTTTTACATATTAAAGAACTGCCTAAAGCAGGTGTTTTCAAACTCCTATAGCTATAACATGTGCAGTTGGTCTTGATGCATTGAATTGCCTTCCACATATTAGCATATGATGAAACTTTATTGTAAAATTTGTCATTGTCACTATAAAGACGCTTTTGAACTTGGGAATAACATATTACAATATATGTATATAACTGTTGAAAAATTGTACGAAATATATATGTAAATGCATGTGGATACAATAAAATAATGTAAAAAGAATTACATAAATATTCAGAGAATTTAGAACCTATATTTCATTAAATTGATCTACTTTCTGGAAGTCTGACTGAGGCCTGTATGATACCACAGTGTCTTTAAGACGTTTTATGTCCACCGGTGCAGGAGTTTTGTGACGAACGTTTCCTAGGATACAATGGCTGCAAAAGCTTTCAGATCTAGCATTCCGAAGCTTTTCTCTTCGAACTATCAATGTATCTTTACTTTTCCACTATGAAAAATCATTGGTTTTTCACTTATACCCCAAAAAACCCAATTTTTCTGTATTTCTTTTTTTTTTCCTGTGTTTTCTTGAAAAAATCGAAAGAACGTGTGAAAAAACAACTCTCCACTCAAAAGTCCTTTTTCCCTTCAAACTCTCAACTCCCTTATTTTCAAAATATTATTTGATTTATTAATTCAAAACCAACGGTACAAAATCAAACAAAGCCCAAAAACCTTAAGGCCCAAATCATTCACATTGTTAGGCCCAAAATTCAATAATCCTCCATATGAATGATTTGATTTTTAAAACAAAGCATGACTCTAGTGGTAAAACTCTGCAGTTGGAACCTGCATAGGATAGGTAGATGTTACTCTTTGAACATTTCCTTGTGAGACTACATCTATTTTACTGACTAATGGTAGATGCGATATCTTTGAACCATTTCGTCCTTTATGTAAATGACAATATAGCCCACACATGATTCCTTCCTGGTACAATTCAGTTCTCACTGTTATGTTTATTTTGGCCCCAAATACCTTCCTGGTACTGTGAGAGTTTCTAAAGAATTACGCCCTTAACAATTCTCCTTGAAGCGGCTGCTCTTCTCTCACACACAGGTGATTCCTATTTCCAATGTAATTAGTATGACTATGCATAGATTACCAAAACCACACTTGTAGGAATCATTAAAAGCATACTTTATGCTTAATCTATTTTTATCACTGTTTCATCATAGGAATTGGTAGAGAATTAACCTCCACAGTGATACATACCAGTTTTTACAATTACGTTGTCCAATTGAACCTAGATCTTGGGATCTCCAGTCAACTAGGTTGGATTTCCATCATATTGACTTTATTCACGAGCTTCAATCCCATTTTCCTCGATGACTTCTCAACTAATTCTCTATTTAACCCTTTGGTTAACGGATTCGCTATGTTATCTTTTGACTTTACATAGTCTATTGAGATAACTCCATTTGAGATTAACTGTCTGATGGAATTATGTTTATGATGAATGTGTCTAGACTTTCCATTATATATAATATTCTGTGCCTTGCCAATTGCAGATTAACTATCACAATGTAAACTTATTGCTGGAAAAGGTTTAGGCCACTTAGGAATGTCCTCTAAAAATTGGCGTAACCATTCTGTGTAACATCCCACATCGGTTGGAAAGGGGAATGAAGCATGGCTTATAAGCGTGTGGATACCTTTTCCTTCAAGAGGCCTTCCTGGGAAGGGAACGTAAAACCGTGAGGGGGGCTACGGCCTGGAATATCCCAAAGCGGACAATATCTTGGTTGGGCCTGGGAGGTCCGAGCCAGTGGGACTAGCAGGTGTAGGGGTGGGACCCCTAACCACTAAGAGGCCTTCCGCTGCATTGACAGGGAGCGTAAAACCTTGAGGGGGGCTACGGCCTGGAATACCCTAGAGAGGACAATATCTTGGTTGGGCCTGGGAGGCCCGGGCTAGTGGGACTAGCAGGTGTAGGGGTGGGACCCTTAACCACTAAGAGACTTTTTCCTGTGACCCACCGTTGTACTGGGGTCAGGAAGAGCAAAACTGTGCGGGCCGGACCCAAATTGGATAATATCTTGATGCGGGTGGTCTGGGCTGTTACATTCTGCCTTTTCACCACATTTATCTAATGCGATAAACTCATATTCCATCGTGGATCGAGCTATCACAGTTTGTTTTAAGGACTTCCACGTTACGGATGTACCCACTAATGTGAACACATAGCCACTAGTGGATTTTGAATTCTTTATATTTGATATCCAATTTGCATCACTATATCCTTCTAATACAGCAGGATATCTTGTATAATGTAGTCCGTATTCATGAGTATATCGTATGTACCTTAGTACTCTAACGATTTTTTCCAATGATCATCATTTGGATTACTCGTGTATCTACTCAGTCTACTTATAGCGTAGGCTAAGTTTGGTCTGGTGGAACTCATCAAGTACATCAGACTTCCAATCACCATAGCGTATTCCATTTGAGATACACTTTTCCCTTTATTTTTGGATAAGTGTAAACTCAAAGCTATGGGTGGTCTGACTATACTAGTATCATTATTACTAAATTTAGCTAGTATTTTATCTACATAATGAGTTTGACTAAAAATGATTCCCCTCGAAGTCCTTATGATTTTCATATCTAAAATCACATTAGTAAGCCCCATATCTTTCATGTCAAATTTAAAATTTAACATGGCTTTTGTAGTTCGGACCATATTGTCATCACTACCTACTATGAGTATGTCATCTACATACAAACATAGAATGACATATCCATTCTCTGTATATTTTACATAGATACATTTTTCACATTCATTTATTTTAAATCCATCTTTTAACATGGCATTATCAAATTTTTGATGCCATTGCTTTGGAGCTTGTTTAAGTCCATATAAAGACTTTACCAATCTACAGACTTTCTTTTCTTGTCCTAGAATGATGAAATCCTCAGGTTGCTCCATGTAGATATTTATCCAAAAAGGTTATTTTCACATCCATTTGATACACTTTAAGATCTTATAAAGCAGCGATCGTCAGTACCATCCTTATGGAATTTATTCTCGTTACTGGAGAATAAGTGTCAAAATAATCAAAGCCTACTTTTTGCTTGTATCCCTTAATTACAAGCTTTGCCTTGTATTGATCTATTGTTCCATCTGCTTTCATCTTCCTTTTAAAGATCCATTTGTAACCCAAATATTTACAACTTGGAGGAAGATCTACTAATTCCCAAGTGTGATTCTGCAAGATGGAATCAATCTCACTTTTTATAGCTTCTTTTCATAAATTCATTTCAGGAGAATTTACGGCTTCTTAAAAGTTTTGAGGTTCACTTTCCAGCATATAAGTAAGAAAATCCAGACCGTAGGATTTTTCGGTTCTGACTTTTTTGCTATGTCTAATCTCATCCTCAGTCTCATCTTCATTCTCTTGCTCTCAATCACTATCATTATTATCATCACTGATAGCATCGTAAGTTTGTTTAGACAAACTCGATCCTTCTTCCACTTTATATGTAAAAATATATTCGAGAAATGATGCATTTCTCGATTCCATTATTGTGTTCTTGTGAATATCAGAAATTTTTGATCTATACACAAGAAACCGATTCACACTACTATTCTGTGCATATCCTATAAAGATGTAATCAACGGTTTTGGGACTTATCTTCACCTTGTTAGGTGTAGGTACCACTACTTTAGCTAGACACCCCTTAACTCGTAAATATTTATATGAGGGTTGTCTTCCCTTCCATAAGTCATAGGGTGTCTTTACCTGATCTTTCCGGGGCACTTTATTTAAAAGGTCGTTCGCCGATAAAATGGCTTCCCCTCACAAGTTCTAAGGTATTCTAGAACTTATTAGCATTGCATTCATCATTTCTTTTAAAGTTCTATTTTCTGTTCAGCCACACCATTTGATTGTGATGAATATGGTGGAGTAACTTCATGTATTATGCCTTGTTGAGCATAATACTCTCCACCATGATCACTTCTAATCACTTTAACCTTTTTGTTAAGTTGATTCTCAACTTCCATTTTATAGAGAATAAATTTCTCTATAGCCTCATCCTTGCTCTTTAGCAGGTATACATAGCAATATTTCATGCTATCATCAATAAAAATGATAAAATACTTATTGTCATCTCTAGTCGGTGCGAATTTTAAATCACATATATCAGTATGTATTAAATTCAAAGATTAGTATGTATTAAATTCAAAGATTCATTATTTCTATCAATTGTTTGATATGATGACCTCGTTGATTTTGCTTCCACACAAGTTTCACACTTATGACTATAATTAATTTCAAACGTAGGAATATGATTTAAGTTAATTAACCTTCGCAGGGAATTAAAATTAACATGTCCTAGTCTACCATGCCACAAATTGGAGCACTTAAGCAAGAAGAAATATTAGCTTTATTCATTTCTTTTGGCTTTACAGTCATTGTATTTTTAGGATTACTTTGCCCTCACCTTAGATTTCTGAGGTAGCGAAGTTCCCCATGAACAACTTCTCCCTTTCTTTATTGGTTTGAAGGAAGTGAACATACCCCTATCTGAACACACATAGCGGGTCGCATCAGTATCTACCCACCACTCTCTAGGATTGGATCCCACCAAGTTCACGTAAGATATCACAGCATTAAGGTCAATGTTATCAACTCTCGAGTGATGTCCTTTATCACATGTGCTTGGTTCCTCTTTCTCTTTGGCAGCCTGCATTCCGTAGCTTTGTGACCCATCTTGTCACAGTTAAAGCACCTGCTTTGAAACTTGGCCTTTTTGGAGATTCCTCCTTTAGGCCCCAACTTGGAAGCTTTTTCAGTTTTCTTTTTATTTTGGAGCTCTGACCATGCTCCACAACATTGGCCTTCTGCACGGCCTTCGAAGCTCTTTTATCAGACTTCCTGTTGTCATCTTCAATGTGAAGCTTGCTAATAAGAGCTTCCATATCTATCTCTTTTCTTTTGTGCTTCAGATAATTCCTAAAGCTACTCCAACTTGGAGGCAGCTTTTCAATCATACAAGTCACTTGCAAGGCTTCATTCATGATCATCCCTTCAGCAAGCATTTCCTGAATCAGCACTTACAATTCATGTACTTGATTCATTAATGGCTTCGTATCCACCATCATGTAGTCCAAGAATCGGCATGTAATAAACTTTCCGAACCCAGTATTTTTAATCTTGTACTTTCGGTCTAGTGTTTACCACAGCTCCTTAGCTGACTTCGTGCCACAGTATACTTCGTACAGGCCATCAGAAAGCCTATTCAGGACATAATTCTGACATAAGTAATCGGAATTATTCCATGCATCCACCGCCATGAGTGTCTCCCTATCACTCTCTTCATTACTGTGTAGCGCATCTTCAGTCAAGTACTTCGCAAGTCCCAGGGTGGTAAAATAAAATAGCATCTTCTGCTACCATCTCTTGAAGTTTGCTCCATTAAATTTCTCAGGTTTCTTTGCATGACTAGCAGAAGGAGGCATCTAAATCCCAGAAGTCTGAGTAGGCATAGTCCTATTGTCTTCACTTGCCATTTTTGTAACATCACAAAACAAAAATCAATTAGTTGTTATTTTCTATCTCAACAAACTAATTATAAGCAATTTCCAAAAGGATAACACGCAAAAATGTGATTTTTAGGATTTTTGTATACACTATAAAAATTACTGTATATACCAAAAAAAGACTATTCATCACCACGTGTCATAGTGCTGACATGGCAAATGCTACATCATCATCTCATTGGCATGGCAATACCCTATGTCATCATTCCGCTGACATAGCACGCTGCCACATGGCACCAAGGCTGATGTAGCAAATGCCACGTGGCATGCACTACCACCTTTGTTCGACACATGTGGTACCAGAGACCGACATGTGTCACTTGTATCCAGAAGGCGACACGTAGTGCTCTGCTGAGACTGACACATGTCACTGTGATAGGTTGACACGTGTCTCCACTCATTGCGTAATACGTAGCTTAACATCTGGTCGACACGTGGCCTCGCCGCGGTATGCCACGTCACCTTGCCATTGTGCTCCATTTGTCAGCATTTCGTCTCGACACGTGAAGCTTTATCATCGCGACATGTAGTGAGCCCATTTTGCAATTGGACCATTTCTCTTCGGCTTGGGTTAGAATCGGGTCTGAGTATTGGGCTAAACAGTAGCCTGTCCTAATAACTGGCTGGGCCTTGAAACTGGACCAGGTCCAACAAAATTTTTAACTCAAGCCCATTTCACGCAGAACCGGCTCAATAACCAATATTTCAACCCGTTTTTAACCTTCAGCCGGGTTTTCTCGATCTGTTTTCGTGGTTAACAGGTTTTCTCAACTTGATTCAATTTTCTCCTCTTTTTCACTGTTGGGGTGACCAAAAAATTGCCAAAAATGCACCAAAAAGTTTAGAAATTCATGGGTAATTTAATTTTGGGAAAAATTTGATTTGAAACAAAAATTTAATAAATGCCCAAAAATTTATAAACCTCACAGGTTTGATGAATTTTTTTTTTTTTTTCAAAAACCAAAGCACACAGACATATACAAGAAATAGAAGCATGGCATGTATCTATAGGTAAATCAAATTTGGTTAGAAAAAAAAAAATATATATATATATATATATTATATACATGCCCAAACACACGGGTATGAACCGATTTTTTTATTTTATTTTTCCATTGAACGGGAAACACACTGTAAACACATAAATATCCAAAACTATAAAATATATAAATCTATATATAACAATCAATGAACATAATAAATAAATCAAATATCCACATATATATACATATATAAACTTCAGTAAGACGTCTTAAGATTGTTGAAAAATTGTACGAAATATATATGTAAATATATGTGGATACAATAAAATAATGTGAAAAAAATTACATAAATATTCAGAGAATTTAGAATATGTATTTCCTTTAATTGATATGCTTTTTGGAAGTCTGATCGAGACCTGTGTAATACGACAGTATCCTTAAAACCTTTTATGCCCACCGGTACAGGAGTTTTGTAACGAATGTCTCCCAGGATACAACAGCTATAAAAGCTTTCAGATCTAATACCTCCGAAACTTTTCTCTTCGAACTATGAGTGTATTTTACTTTTCCACTATGAAAAATCACTGGTCTTTCACGTATATCCTAAAATATCCAATTTTTCTGTATTTCCTTTTTTTTTTTGTGTTTTTTTGAAAAAATTGAAAGAACGTTAGAAAGAGACGTGTGAAAAACCAACTCTCCACTCAAAAGTCCTTTTTCACTTCAAACTCTCAACTCCTTTATTTTCAAAATATTATTTGATTTATTAATTCAAAACCAACGATAGAAAATAAAACAAAGCCCAAAAACCTTAAGGCCCAAATCATTCACATTGTTAGGCCCAAATTCAACAATAACAACAATAACAAGACCAAACAAAATAAAAAAAAAAAAAATTAACAAACAATGATATTGAAATGCTTGTAAAATTTTTATTTACCTAAAGGTGGGTATGAGACAAAGCTTTACAAAAGTACCTTGCCCCGGGGATGAGGTTTGAAATTTTGAAGCAAGGTAGTTAATGGAGGTGGGTACTAAACAAAACCTTGCAAAATTACACTGCACTTTCGGGCAGGGTTTGCAGTTTTGAAGCAAGGTGCCATATTTTAACGTATATCCAATTGCTCCACCCATCAATAAGCACCCACTTGGAAAAGGGTGGGGTACTTTTATAGTGCCTCTCTCTCTCTCTCTATATATATATATCTATAAATTAAATACGGTTTTGCAAATTTTGCTTAACGTAGATTTGTTTCTCCTTCTTCTTAGATTGCTCCTTCGGTTGTTCCTTGGGTAGCTCTGTAACACCCCGTCCCAAATCGCACCGGAATCCGTGCACGTTGACCGAGGTTGACCGTTGACCGTTGACCGAAGGGGTCAAAAGTTGACTTTTTGACTCGGTGAGAATTTCGAGTTGACCAGGATACCGTGGCGAAGTGCATGATGCCACGAGTTCGTAGACTGGTAGCACGTCGAAAACGGAGCTACGGTTTGAAAGTTATGAGCAAAACAAGTTGAGGTCCAAACTGTCCAAGGGGTGCCGGAGTTGACTTTTTATTCATGCAAGGTTGAGCTTTGACTCATGCATGGTTGTGAAGTGCTCGTCGATACGAGTCCGTAGACTAGCGGCACGTCCGATTTGGACATGTGGTTTGAAAGTTATGGACCTGTAAAGTTTTTCAAATACTGTATTATTTTAATATTATTTTTACACGCATAACGAGGTGCCACGTGTGATTCAATGAAGGTGGCCATGTGTCACCATGGTGAAATGTCACATGTCAACCATGTGAAAAAAAAAAAAAAAAAATCAAATTATTTTATTATTTTTGAATAATAATATTATTATTAATATTATTTAATTATTTCTTTTTTATTTCTTTTTCTTTTTCTTTTTCTTTTTCTTTCCCCACGTGGGAAAACACCATTCTTTCTTTTTCTTTTCTTTTTTCCCTTCTTCTTCCCCGAAATACACACACACACGCAGCTTTTCTTTCTTCTCTCCCGACCGTCCCTCTCTCTCCTGTGTTTCAAATTCCGGCCACCCATATCCCTCACGCGCCAGCCACCAAGGAAGCCCGCCACCTCGCGAGCTCGGCCGCCAAGTTTCACGGCCAGCCGCCGCCGGACGCGCGCCGATCGGGCCGGAGAAGCCGCCGGCCGGCCAAGTTTCTCTCTCCTCTTTTCTTGTGTTTTCCGGCCAGCCCACTCCCAATTGAGCCTCCTATCCCCCTATTTTGGGTCCTCTGAATCCAAAAATGGCCTCCAATCCCAGAAATTCGAAGCGGTTTGCGAGATATGGGGAAGTGAACACCGGCCGAAACTTTCCGACCAAATTCCGGCCACCTCCGGCGGAATTGAGGTCGACGGAGACCGGATTGGTGATCCTCGTCCCACAAGCTTCAATTCGGTATATCATTCGACCATTTTGGTTAAAGTTTGTGTTTGAGCCCCCGGGTACCGGGTATTATTTATCCGAATAAAATATTAATTTATTTGACTATCTGTGAATTTTGTTTTAGGAGCACCGGTGAGTCGTAGAATTGATCCCGTAGTGGATCGTGGGTTAATTGCGTGCTCCAGGTGAGTGATCCACCTTCAAATTAATTTTGGGGAATTTAATTGATGAATATATTATGTGTGAATTAAATATTTGGAATTTAATTTCTATGTGCCAAATATTTATTGGATTTATTGTAGAATTATTTATGAATTTATTGGATTTAAGAAAATGCGAATTCTATAAATTTATGCCATGTGAAATTATTTTATGGTTTTGAGGATTTTGAAATTGGTGTGGTTTTAATGGTAAATTGGGCATGATTTGATTTTCAAATATTTCAAAGAAAATATTTGGTCATATTGGTGATTTCAATTTTTATAAAATATGCCCATGGAATATTATGAGATTTGATTATGATATTTCGAGAAATTATTTATGCTATTGGGAAAATGTGGATATTTGAATTGATGGATTTGGAAGTTGGTGGATTTGAAAATCATGGAATTTATGGTATGGATTATAAGGAAATTGTGGAGAATTTCCCGGTTCAAGCGGATGGATTATGCCCGCTATGCTTATGAAAAATGTGAAATTTGTTTTATGATTTAAATTTATGGATTTTATAATTTTTAGATGCACCGTGCACGTACTGGTGTTCTGATTATGTGATATGGTATATGTGATATGGATATTGTGCACACGGATATGATTAGCGCGCAGGTGGGTGTGAGTAGCGCGCAGGTGATATTATGAGGGTGTCCTGTGGATGCCATCGGAGAGGGTGGCCACCCCCCATTGGCCGGGACACCAGGTTAGCAGCGGCGCAGTGGGACGCAACGCGACCGTATGCCGGTTTCTTTCTATAACCTCCTGTCTGGCGGTACCTTGGGACGCTGGGTACTGTTGGCGCCACTGGTATATAGTGGGTGCATCAACTGATTTTTGGAACTGTGTTTTAAAAAAAAAAAAAATAAAATGTTTTAAAGCTGTATTGGAATTAAAATTTATTTATTACTGTTCGGATACTCATTTGATGTCTTGGTTTTTTTTGGGGAATATGGATAAAGGGTTTTGTGAAAATGTTTTAAAAGGGGAACCTTTCCAACTGAGAGAATTGTAAGGGTTTTGAGAGAAAATATTATTTCCAAATAATTATTATTTATATACCTATTACCGTGGTATTATATTGTATAGTAGTAGGGTCGCTCACTGAGATGATTAGCATCTCACACTCTTAAATTCCGTTCCTCTAGGTACCAGGTTGTCGGTGTTCATTCGGAGCGGACTCGATCTTCATCGCTGTTTTACTTCGTGAAGTACCCTGTTCTTCTTTATTGCAGTTGTACTATTTCTTTCACTCTTGTTGTATTTATTATGCACTGGATTACTGTATTTATTTTGAAGTGCTGAAATTTATGGAACCAACTTGTAGTACTGTGGGAGGAATAAGGGGACAATTTTAGAAGTGTGTTTTCAGTGCAGGTAAATTTGTGGTAAGTAAATCCCTTAGGGGAGGCTCTGCCGGATTTTCCGTTGGAGAGTTCGGTAGGGTTTCCCTGGGATCAGGGCTGTCTAGGGTTCCGGGGCAGGAATTCTGGACGGGTCCTGACAGTTGGTATCAGAGCTCTAGGTTCTAGTATTCCTAAGGGACTGTGCATTGTTGTGCATCCTATCCGTGTTTAATCTCTCGTTTTACCCGTGTGAAAGCGTTCTTTCTGTTTGTCTCGAAGCAAATTCGTTGCTCAAGTTTGAATAACTCTAATCTTCGAGGGTGTCAATTAGGATCATCTAGCCTAACGGGAAATTCCTATGGCTTAGTCGATGGTCGAGGATGCCTTTTCTTTTTGAAGGTCAAGCTTATCATCATGAATGGTATCCGTTTCGTTCATGGAGAAGAATGATGATTGCCTAAGGATGTGTGTCGATCGATTTCAAGACGTCAAAATATTTTTCCGATCGTTTATTAAAAATTAAATGCTTTTTAAAGTGGTATTTGAAATTAAAGATGTTTTATTCAAGTATTTTTGGTTTGTGCTCGTACATGTATCTGTATGTTATATTGTTGATATTATACTGCACCATATGGAGGCGGCGAACCAATGTGGTCCATGTAGAGCTAGCCCCATGATCATGTTGCCTACGAGCCCGGGGAATTGGACGGCCAATATAGGCAACCACCCTGGTTTGTATTGGTAGCAGAGTGTCGGCGACAGTTGGAATCATGGATTACGTAACATGTAGAAGGTGTCGTACGTACCTCCATTACAAGCGTGCATATTTTATTTTATGCTATGGATTTTAAGATATGATTTTCAATGTGGAGTTTTAACAATTGCCTATGCAAGTTAGGTATATTTGAAAAATATATTTTATTATTTGTTTTATGTTATGGTTTTTCCAAGAGCGACTTAAGGGTTAAGTATCGCCAGTCGAGAATCCAAAGCAGGGTATCGTTGAGTTCAAAAAGGAGATCTTAAAGGAAGTACGCGATTCAAAGTATGCGATACACCCCAAGGGTACCAAGACGTATGGAATGCTCACTGGATGACATGGTGGTTTGGCACGATAAAGGAAGTTGCAAGATCCGAATAAAGGTACTTAGGTCACCGATAAGTAAAAGTAGGGAGATGTAAACATGGATTTCGTGCTTAAACTATCATTCACAAAGAGAAGGTACGACAGCGTTTAGAGAATCAAGCAAGCTCCGGATAGCGACTAAAGTTCTACTTGGTGGTTGATGAGGTTAATGAGATGAGGATGATTCCTTAGGTATGGTTGGATGTTTAAGCATGGTTATTTTCATTCTAGAAGCTAAGATCTTGATATCTTATTTCCTTGGAGATTTAAGGTTCGTATTGGTGGTGCTTTATCGATTCAAGGTGGTTGATATTGTTGGTGATAATTTACAATGATAAGGAGTATGATTTTTGGGACGTAGTTAGAATTTAAGAAGTGTGGAATACTTTTATGGGTTAAGGATCTAGTGATTTGTTCATAGTATTGGTGGTGATGCTAGAATTAAGATTTAAATTTCTTATTTCTTGAGGTGTTGATTCATGGAATTTATTTGAAATGAGGGAAACTTAGGGTTTTCAAGAATGGTATTTGGATGTTGAGAATTTTATTCATGACCTTGATGAATTTAGTTAAAAGAAAGATTGATGTTTGTCGAGGTTAAGACTATTGGTTAATCAATGAGGAGCAAGGGTTTTCTAATTGTAAGTACTAGGAGGGTAATCGAAGACAAGTGAATTAATCTCAACCTTAACTTGGTGATACCAGTATTTGAGGAAATTAGACTTAAGTTCTAATCTTACCTTTTGGATTGCTGATCGAGTTACGAGAGTTGGTTGTTGGTTTAAGGATGCATGCTTCAGGAGTTCTTATGGCTAGCTTCCAGGTACGACCGGTGTTGGTGGATCGTATAGTAGAGACCCAAATGGAAGATCCTAAGTTGAGGACAATTAAGGGCAAGGTACAAGAAGGTCTTGATCCGGAATTTTCCATAAGGAGGGATGGAGCCCTCGTGTATAAAGGACGACTTTGTGTTCCGGATATCCCAGGACTCAAGAAGGAGATTTTAGAGGAGGCGCACAGCTCGATGTATGCGATGCATCCTGGGAGTACCAAGATGTACTGGACGCTTGTTAAGTATTATTGGTGGATTGGTATGAAGAGAGAAGTGGCAGACTTCGTATCAAAGTGTTTGATTTGTCAACAAGTGAAAGCAGAAAGACAGAAGCCTTTGGAACTACTCCAATCTTTACCGATTCCCGTGCGGAAGTGGGAAGAACTCAACATGGACTTCGTATTCAAGCTTCCTTCCACACCTAGAAGGTACGACGGCATTTGGGTAATCATTGATCGTCTCACCAAGTCGGCACACTTCCTACCGGTACGAGAACGTTTTTCACCCGAGAAGTTAGCCCAGTTGTTCGTGCAAGGCATACGTGGGATCAGTTCAAGATGGCCTTCTCTACTGAGTTTTTTCCTCCTGCCTACTGTGAAGCAAGAAGGAAAGAGTTCGAGGAACTACGACAGGGGAACATGACGGTGACAGAGTACGAGAGGAGATTCCGAGAACTATCAGAATTCTACATGCACCTAATTCCCGACGATCACACGAAGAAGGTGAGGTTCATAGACGGATTGAAAGAGAGCATCGGCTACACCCTTTCTGGATCAGTACATCCCACCTATCAGTCCGCCAGGGATGCAGCGCTCGAGCTAGAGAGACAGGAGGAGATACACAGACCCTCAAGGCCCAGATCTTTCGAAGGTTCGTATAGCGGAGTACCTCGACAGGGGGCAGCTAAGAAAGGCCATAGCTCAGGCTCAGACAGTGATGGGTTAAGCCCACGAGGCAGATTCCAGAGGAGAGATAGTTATCGTATGCCCCAGCCAGCTCGCCATTCGATCAGTGTGGATACAAGCTCGTATCAGCAGTCACGCATTAGTTCTCCGCGGATTTGTCCACTTTGTAGGGGGAATCATTCTAGGCAGTGTCAGATGGATGGTTTATGCTTTCGGTGTGGGCAGCCAGGTCACATAAGGAGGGATTGCCCTTATGGTAGCGGCAGTGTGCTAGAAGCAGGTCGACGGACACAGCATACGGGGATATTTCCAGGACAGAATTCCCAGGGGAGTCAGCCAGTAGGAGTTTCTTCGGGATCAGTCCAGCCGTCTGCAGGATCGAGTCGAGGTAGAGGAAAGAGACCCCAGCAGACAAGTCAAGGCCGGGTGTTTGCTATGATGCAGCAGGGAGCCAGGACTACGCCCGACGATTTCACAGATCAAGTGATGGAAGCAGACCTGATCCTGTTGGATCTATCCGGACTTGAAGTAGTGTTGGGCATGGATTGGTTGGCAAGGAACTACTTAGTCGAGGAAGCAACATGGGAGCCCGAAGCGCAGGTGCGTGATCAGAACCCTTGTTTGTTCCAGTGACGCGCGGAAATTTCGAGGACGAAATTTTTGTAAGGGGGGAAGGCTGTAACACCCCGTCCCAAATCGCACCGGAATCCGTGCACGTTGACCGAGGTTGACCGTTGACCGAAGGGGTCAAAAGTTGACTTTTTGACTCGGTGAGAATTTCGAGTTGACCAGGATACCGTGGCGAAGTGCATGATGCCACGAGTTCGTAGACTGGTAGCACGTCGAAAATGGAGCTACGGTTTGAAAGTTATGAGCAAAACAAGTTGAGGTCCAAACTGTCCAAGGGGTGCCGGAGTTGACTTTTTATTCATGCAAGGTTGAGCTTTGACTCATGCATGGTTGTGAAGTGCTCGTCGATACGAGTCCGTAGACTAGCGGCACGTCCGATTTGGACATGTGGTTTGAAAGTTATGGACCTGTAAAGTTTTTCAAATACTGTATTATTTTAATATTATTTTTACACGCATAACGAGGTGCCACGTGTGATTCAATGAAGGTGGCCATGTGTCACCATGGTGAAATGTCACATGTCAACCATGTGAAAAAAAAAAAAAAAATCAAATTATTTTATTATTTTTGAATAATAATATTATTATTAATATTATTTAATTATTTCTTTTTTATTTCTTTTTCTTTTCCTTTTCCTTTTTCTTTTTCTTTTTCTTTTTCTTTCCCCACGTGGGAAAACACCATTCTTTCTTTTTCTTTTCTTTTTTCCCTTCTTCTTCCCCGAAATACACACACACACGCAGCTTTTCTTTCTTCTCTCCCGACCGTCCCTCTCTCTCCTGTGTTTCAAATTCCGGCCACCCATATCCCTCACGCGCCAGCCACCAAGGAAGCCCGCCACCTCGCGAGCTCGGCCGCCAAGTTTCACGGCCAGCCGCCGCCGGACGCGCGCCGATCGGGCCGGAGAAGCCGCCGGCCGGCCAAGTTTCTCTCTCCTCTTTTCTTGTGTTTTCCGGCCAGCCCACTCCCAATTGAGCCTCCTATCCCCCTATTTTGGGTCCTCTGAATCCAAAAATGGCCTCCAATCCCAGAAATTCGAAGCGGTTTGCGAGATATGGGGAAGTGAACACCGGCCGAAACTTTCCGACCAAATTCCGGCCACCTCCGGCGGAATTGAGGTCGACGGAGACCGGATTGGTGATCCTCGTCCCACAAGCTTCAATTCGGTATATCATTCGACCATTTTGGTTAAAGTTTGTGTTTGAGCCCCCGGGTACCGGGTATTATTTATCCGAATAAAATATTAATTTATTTGACTATCTGTGAATTTTGTTTTAGGAGCACCGGTGAGTCGTAGAATTGATCCCGTAGTGGATCATGGGTTAATTGCGTGCTCCAGGTGAGTGATCCACCTTCAAATTAATTTTGGGGAATTTAATTGATGAATATATTATGTGTGAATTAAATATTTGGAATTTAATTTCTATGTGCCAAATATTTATTGGATTTATTGTAGAATTATTTATGAATTTATTGGATTTAAGAAAATGCGAATTCTATAAATTTATGCCATGTGAAATTATTTTATGGTTTTGAGGATTTTGAAATTGGTGTGGTTTTAATGGTAAATTGGGCATGATTTGATTTTCAAATATTTCAAAGAAAATATTTGGTCATATTGGTGATTTCAATTTTTATAAAATATGCCCATGGAATATTATGAGATTTGATTATGATATTTCGAGAAATTATTTATGCTATTGGGAAAATGTGGATATTTGAATTGATGGATTTGGAAGTTGGTGGATTTGAAAATCATGGAATTTATGGTATGGATTATAAGGAAATTGTGGAGAATTTCCCGGTTCAAGCGGATGGATTATGCCCGCTATGCTTATGAAAAATGTGAAATTTGTTTTATGATTTAAATTTATGGATTTTATAATTTTTAGATGCACCGTGCACGTACTGGTGTTCTGATTATGTGATATGGTATATGTGATATGGATATTGTGCACACGGATATGATTAGCGCGCAGGTGGGTGTGAGTAGCGCGTAGGTGATATTATGAGGGTGTCCTGTGGATGCCATCGGAGAGGGTGGCCACCCCCCATTGGCCGGGACACCAGGTTAGCAGCGGCGCAGTGGGACGCAACGCGACCGTATGCCGGTTTCTTTCTATAACCTCCTGTCTGGCGGTACCTTGGGACGCTGGGTACTGTTGGCGCCACTGGTATATAGTGGGTGCATCAACTGATTTTTGGAACTGTGTTTTAAAAAAAAAAAATGTTTTAAAGCTGTATTGGAATTAAAATTTATTTATTACTGTTCGGATACTCATTTGATGTCTTGGTTTTTTTTGGGGAATATGGATAAAGGGTTTTGTGAAAATGTTTTAAAAGGGGAACCTTTCCAACTGAGAGAATTGTAAGGGTTTTGAGAGAAAATATTATTTCCAAATAATTATTATTTATATACCTATTACCGTGGTATTATATTGTATAGTAGTAGGGTCGCTCACTGAGATGATTAGCATCTCACACTCTTAAATTCCGTTCCTCTAGGTACCAGGTTGTCGGTGTTCATTCGGAGCGGACTCGATCTTCATCGCTGTTTTACTTCGTGAAGTACCCTGTTCTTCTTTATTGCAGTTGTACTATTTCTTTCACTCTTGTTGTATTTATTATGCACTGGATTACTGTATTTATTTTGAAGTGCTGAAATTTGTGGAACCAACTTGTAGTACTGTGGGAGGAATAAGGGGACAATTTTAGAAGTGTGTTTTCAGTGCAGGTAAATTTGTGGTAAGTAAATCCCTTAGGGGAGGCTCTGCCGGATTTTCCATTGGAGAGTTCGGTAGGGTTTCCCTGGGATCAGGGCTGTCTAGGGTTCCGGGGAAGGAATTCTGGACGGGTCCTGACAAGCTCCTTCATTTCCTCCTTCATTTGCTTTATTGATTCTTCCTTGGGTTGTTCTTTAGGTTGCTTGTTTAATTACTCATTGAGGCAGTTCGTACTTGTGTGGTTGGCCATTGATGGGCATTTGGCTCATAGTTGGCATTTCTATTCTTCTTCTCTATGGTTTTTTTTTTATTATTTTTTTTTTCAGTTTATGATTTGGTCAAAAGTTTTCTTTATCCTTGTCATTGTTTATGTTGCTGTAGAATATGAAAGAGAGATATAGTAGTAGTAAAGGTGAGAGAGAGAGAGAGAGAGAGAGAGGGGGTTGGGGTGAGGCAGAGGGAGTGAAATATCAAAATTCTAAAGAATATAAAGTAACAAGGATAGGAGGGGTATAATTAATATTTGATTGGTTAAGGTAAAACTATAAATTTTGAGAGGATGGGAGGGGTATAATTAATATTTGATTGGTGAAGGCAAAAAGAAAAGTAGGCAAAATTATAAATTTTGAGAGGGTTTGACATATTTCAACACTTTTATTGAGATGTGGCAACTGTACCAAATATCCCTGAAAGCATCAGCTCGATCCAAACTGATCCAAACTCTCTCTCCAGTCCAAAAAAGCCCAATCCAAACCTATGTAAGCCTGAATTATTTGTGGATTTGAGCGGGGTTGGGCAGCTCAGTTTACACCCATGCTGGTTCTCTATATGGGTTTTTTCGAAAAATAGCCATTTTACAACTTCATTTTAGAAAAATAACAAATTTTTTTTTTTTATAAATAACCACCTTTTAGTACATCAGGACCAAAATACCCTTTTGTATTTTTTTTTGGGCCTATTTTCTCTACCGAAAACTTTGTTTTAGTTTGTTGTTTTTGGTTTTTTTTTTTTCCTCCATTCCCTTTTCCTTTCGAAACAGAACTAGGGCATAAAAACAAAGCTTTCCCTTTTCCTTTAGAAACACACCAGCAGCGCCATTTTCACTTCAAGCAAAAAACACACTAGCAGCGCCATTTTCCCTTTCCCTTTCGCCATTTTCCCTTTCCCTTTAGAACCACACCAGCAGCGCCATTTTCCTTTTCCCTTTCGCCATTTTCCCTTTTCCTTTAGAAGCACATCAGCAGTGCCATTTTCCCTTTCCCTTTCGCCATTTTCTCTTTCCCTTTAGAAGCACACCAGCAGCGCCATTTTCCCTTTCCCTTTAGAAGCACACCAGCAGCGCCATTTTCACTTCAAGCAAAAAACACACCAGCAGCGCCATTCTACCCATTGGCGGAAAATTGGCGGAAAAATGGCGGAAAATTGGTGGAAAATTGGCGGAAAACTGGCTGAAAACTGGCGGAAAATTGGCGGAAATTTTGCGAAAACTGACAAATTGGAGGAAATTGGCGGAAATTCATCTTTTTCGCCAAATTTTCTCCGTTTTTACTGTTTTTCGTGATTTTTCAGTTTTACACAAAATTTCTCCATTTTCAAACCATATGCCACCTAAGTATCTTTAAAATCACATATAACATTTCATAAATTAATTTCTTGCATACCCATATAAAATAAAAAGCTTAAAAAACCCTAAACTAATAAAACTTACAAGAAAAAAGAGAAAGAGAAAAAACAAAAAAAACACATATTTCCTTACTTTCATCTAATAAGAAAAAAGATAAAATTTTTACCTGATTTTAGTTTGAGATATGAGAAAATACAAAAAAATGAGAGTGAGAGGCGATGAGATGCAAAGAGTGACCTTAAAGAAACCCCACGAACGGCTGTGTAGAAACCCCACCCCCACGAACGGCTGTGTAGAGGAAGAAAGGAAAGGGTGTAAAAAAAACCATTTGCGTAATTTTCAATTTTATCAAGAGTATTTTTGTCCCAAGGTGGCTAGTTTTTTTAAAAAAAATTTTTTTTGTTATTTTTCTAAAATAAAGTTGTAAGGTGGCTATTTATTGAAAAAACCCTCTCTATATTGCTCTCATCGACACTTCATATCAGGGACAGGTCCAGATGTGGGCCCTACTGGGCCATGGCCTCCCCTCCCATTTTCAATTCTTTTTGACCTTTTAAATTTATTTATATAAAATATGTAAAATTAATGAGGAAAAAATAAATTGGCCCCCAGATATAATATCAAATTGATTTTTTTTTAAGTAAAATACCTAAAATTATGTATTTATAGTTATAACTATAGTTGCCGCACAACTTCTAATCAAATAAACAGATTGTATTTAATTCCTAATGATAATATATTCAATTAATAATTTAATCTCTTTTTCTTATAAACTTGTTATTAATCAATATTTTAGTTTTGAGTTTTAATCTCTTTTTCTGTTTGATAATTGATATAATATTTTTAAATAGTTGCTTCCTATTAAATGTATTTATTACTTGCAATACTCACATTTTGTTAATTTTGTTTGAAATAATCACATTAACGTTTCACTAAATATTAAAAATTGTTACAGTATTGCAAAGTTGTCTAAATAATGTATACTACATATTTTTTTCAACGACTTTCTTTGTAAAGTATTTTTACTCTGTACTCATATTAATTTTTTTTTTATGTATAATAAATTATTTTATATGTGATAATTATTTTATTCTTATTAAATCCTATATACCATAATGAACTAATCTAATTCGGTCCGTAAGCATATACTCCTCTATAGACTTTTGCTTCAAACCATGCTTCCAGCGTTTCCCTCTTTTACCTTTTTATTTTTTTTTATTTTTTTTATTTTTTTAATTTGGGTTTTCACTTATTGGAGTTTCTCACTCAGCTCAAACTCCACATCAGCCTCTACATCCGCTATTTTCTGTTTTTAAATTTTGTTTCAAGCTAGTTTGGTAGTTAACAATGTTTGTTAATTAGTTGCCCAGCTGTCTTAATTTGATTGGTCTAGTCTTCTTTGTATCTGTATAAGCAAGCTTATATATATATATATATATAGGAGGGCTTAGCTTTGTTTCGATGGTCATTGTAAGTTTCTGAGAACTTTCTCAGGAGAAAAACAGTAGCAAGAAGATAAAATTCATTATCTTCAAATTTCTTTTTCTTAATTTGGTATCAGAGCAGAGAAATCTTCAACAATTGCAGATCAAGTTCCACATCCTCTGCCATCTAATTTTCTTAATACATCAAAGGTGGATCTTGTGCGCACTGATCTGATTGTTGTTTCAGCGTTTCCCAGCATAATACTCAAGCTTGATGCTTCAAGTCCTGCCGATTCTCAGAGGCCATAAGCTGGAAAAATTTGTGCTAAAAAATGAACCACCGTTTATGCAAGAAATTGGTGCCCTAGAGTACAAAATTGATGAAAAGATTCTTAATTGTTACTCTTCGGAACACATCTCTGGATTCTACACGATTAATTGCTTCAAGGTTGGGTTGTAGCAGCAATTTTGCCTTCTATAGCTAGATTGGTGATAGGTTTGAAAACTTCTCATCGAATTTGGCGAGTTCTTGAGCTGAATTTTGCTTCCAAATCAAAGATGAACTTGCTGCAGATGTGTATTTAGTTGTAGAATATGAAAAAGGGATCGGACAATATAGCTTCATATTTCTTGAAGATGATGTCTATGGTTGATCAAATGACAGCTGAAGGAGGTCATGTTCTAGAAGAAGATCTTGTTTCCTACATCTTAGGAAGTCTTGGACCAGAGTATGAAATGCTAATAGTCAGTCTGCAAACACGTTCAAAACCCCCAAGTCTTGAGGAGGTAAAACAACATCTTATTTACCATGAAGATCGTCTTAAAGTTCAAAATTCTGCTACATGGTAAAATTCGTGGTTTACCCTCAAATCCTATGTCTAATTCTACCTCTATTTTTATTGCCACCCTTTTGGTGAATAAAAATTCTCTGAATGGTAGTACCAATTTGTTACTGGTTAGCCCTTCTTCCTCTGTAATTACAACAAATGCTTTTGATGTTTCAAATGATTTTGTTGCTTCAAAGTCTAAAAGCAAGAATAAATTCTGAAATGGAAGACTTCAATGTCAAATTTGTAAGCGAATGGGACACACTGCTGATGTTTGCTATTTTAGACATAACAAATCACCTCAATCTATGACGGGTTCAACTGTGCCACCATTTGCCATGAGCAATCTATTTCAATTTTCAGGATATGGGACATCATCACCTTTGCAATATGGTACAGCATTTAAGAATCAATTTGGGCATCAAATGAGAAATTCAGCCTTTGTGCTACCTAGTTTTGTTCTATCAACTAGTCAGACTTTCGTTCCTACCATGCCACAATGGCATCCTTACCCAAGACCAGTTCACAGGTTATTTCACCCTCACAAATTGAACCACCAAGAGACAATGAATCTTTTGGGAATTATTCAACACTCTTTACTACTCTTCTTTTGGTTGAAGACACAAATTGGTATCTTGATAGTGGAGCTACAAATCATGTAGCAGCTACAAGCACTGGCTTGCTCCAACACTTTGATTATACTAGTAATAACAAGTTATTGATAAGAAATGGTCGAGGTATTGATATTGTTGGCAATGGCAATACTATAGTTACTTGTGAATCTGGTTATTCAATACTTCTCAAAGATATTCTCATTGTTCCTAAAACTGCTAAGAATGTACTTAGTATTTCAAGGTTGACTTGTGATAATGATATTGTGGTGGAATTTCATGCTAATTATTGCTTGCTTAAGGATAAGCAGCTAGGAGTGATTGTTCTTAAAGGAATTTTTGATGCTGGACTATACAAATTGAAATTGCCATGGTCAAACTCTGCTGTGATTCAAGAAGATGCTGATCAAAAGAAGTTTTATCCTTTTCAACAAGTTTAAGCCACTGAGATTTCCAATAAGAAGCCTCTATATAATCAACAAGTTGCAGATGTTGGACTTCCAACTTGTTCTAAAATGAAGCCTTGTGTTAACCAGTCAGCATCTTAGAGTTGTTTTCCTTTTAAGAATAACTCTCTATGACTGTTTCTTCCAGTTCAAGAGATAATCTGTCTTATGTTTCTTGTAATGCTTTTGCTATCAATAGTAATAAGAATGTTGATGGCAATCTTTATGTTTTACATCAGAGGTTAAGACATCCTTTAGTTGTATTACCATAGGAAGTGTTAACTCTTTGTAATAAGTCTTTTTCTAATAAAAAGATTCTTCATTTTTGTGAAGCTTGTCATTTTCGTAGTCATGGGATACTTGATTTGGTGCATACTGATTTGTGGGGTCCAGCACCTATTTTGTCTAGAGATGGTTATAAATATTATATCCATTTTGTTGATGATCACACCAGATATACTTGGATTTATCCTTTAAAGCTAAAGTCAATGCACTATCATGTTTTATTCACTTTCATCGGATGGTAAGAGACAATTTGGTGTAAAGTTGAAATGTTTACAGTCAGATTGGGGTGGAAAATTTTGTAGTTTTACTCCATATCTTCAGCGGTGTTGAATTCTTTTTAGGCATCTTTGTCCGCATGCTCATGCTCAAAATGGAAAACAGAGAGCAAGCACCAACACATTACTAAGGCAGGTTTGAGTTCATTAGCTTATGCTCATCTGACTCTAACGCACCAGCGGGAAGCATTTAGTTTTGTTGTTTATTTAATTAACAGAACTCCCCAGTAGTGTTAGATTACAAAAGTCCTTTTCAGAAGCTATATAATCAAGTGCCAAACTATGGTTTTCTTAAAGTTCTTGGTTGTGCTTGCTATCCATATCTAAGACCATATCACAATCAAAAGCTTCATTTTTGAATTTCGAAGTGTATTTTTATTGGTTATTCAACTGAACACAAGGTATACAATTGTCCACCTCCCTCTAGAAGACTTTATATTGACAAAAGTGTTGAGTTTAATGAGTTTTACTTCTCCTTTGCTGAAGATTCTATTTCAAAAAATCAATCTGTTGAGATTTCTTTCTCTTGTCCACATGATCAGTATTCAAATACATCATTGTTCAAAGTCAATACTACACCCATAACTCCAACAGGCTCTAAATGTTGTCTACAAGTGAGCATATATTATTAAGACTTTCTAATCTCAATCTTAGTTCTCTACTCCTACAAATTCTTTTGATTCTACTTCCATAATTCCTCATAGTCAGTCTACAAGATCACAAGAGAACTCACATGAGCTAAGTCAATGATCTTCAGTTTCAAAGTCTTGTTCAGATCATGATGTTCTTTCTATATCTACTATTGCTTCTACTGTAGATCAGTCATGTTTGCCTTTACAATCTCAAAAGTCAGTATTTCAACTTCTTCTGGAATTGACATTTATGTTGACTTAGTTACAGCATAATAAGCACCCCATGCAGACTCGTTCTAAAAGTGGTATTACAAAGCCGAAGGTGTATGTCTCAGCCAAGGAAAATTCAGATACAACAATTGAAAATAAAGCTTCAGTTTTTTCAGTTTTCGAGCCTTGTACTGTCAGTGTAGCTTTACAAAGTCCGGAATGGAAAAAGTGCTATGGATGCTGAGTTTAATGCGCTTATTCATAATAATGCATGGACTCTAGTTCCTTATTTTTCAAACATGAATGTTATTGGAAACAAGTGGGTGTATAAAGTTAAGTATAGTGCAGATGGTTCTATTTAACGATATAAAGTAAGGGCTTGTAGGCAAAGGTTTTCATCAAAAACTAGGTTTTGATTATTTTGAAACCTCTAATCCAGTGGTCAGACCCACTTCTATTCGAGTGATTCTCACACTTGCTTTATCCTATAATTGGCCCATACGTCAATTGAACTTCAATAATGCATTTTTAAATGGTGATCTACAAGAAAATATGTATATGACACAACCTGAAGGATGTATAAGTGCTCAATTTCCCGATTATGTTTGTAGGTTGAATAAAGCTTTGTTTGGTCTGAAGCAAACTCCTTGAGCTTGACTTGATAAACTTAAGACAGCTTTATTTGAACGTGGGTTTATTAATTCTGTGGCAGACAGTTCTCTTTTCATTCTCAAGACTCAATAGTTCATATGTTCGTTCTGGTATATGTGGATGATCTTGTTAACATAGTTTCAAGTTTAGAATTAGTTACTACTCTTATTACCCAACTTAGTTTAGAATTAGTTACTACTCTTATTACTCAACTTCACAGAGAGTTTTCACTCAAAGATATTGGAGATTTATCTTACTTCCTTGGTTTAGAAGTAAAAAGAACAAAAAATGGCATATTTATGTCTCAGACAAAATACCTTTAAGATTTACTTGCTAGAACCAAAATAGATACAGCTAAAGCTTACTCCATTCCTATGCTCTCTTCTAAACATTAGTTTTTATATGATGGTGATATTCTTCTTCAACCTAAGCAATATCGGAGTACTGTTGGTGCTTTATAGTATCTCACTATTACCCACCTTGAGATAGTCTTCACTGTCAACAAGTTGTGTCAGTTTGTACACTCACCTCGTACTACACATTGGGAAGCCTGCAAACGCCTTGTAAGGTATCTCAGAGGACTCTGAATCATGGTTTGTTCTTAAAAAAAGTTTGGTTTTTCATGGTTTTGCAGACAGTAATTGGGCAAGCAATCTTGATGACTGGTGATCATGTAGTGGATGATACTGTGTATTTTTTGGTCTTAACCTTTTTAGTTGGAGTTCTAAGAAGCAATCTGTTGTTGCTCATTCTCGTATTAAAGCTGAATTTCATCCCTTGAATCTGTTGCTCATTCTAGTATTAAAGCTGAATTTCGTGCCTTGGCTCACATCACTTGTGAACTTAGTTGGTTAACTCATCTAGCTTATGAGTTACAACTTGAATTACCATCTCCCATTGTCTGATTAGATAATATTAGTGCTGCAGCATTTGCTTCAAATTCAGTTTTTCATGCTCGGATAAAACACATTGAGATTGATATTTACTTTGTTCGTGATAAAATTTTGAATAAAGAGTTGGAAATTCATTATGTTCCCACAGCAGAACAAACGCTAATATTTTCACAAAGGCTTTAGGAACCACTCCTTTTCTTTTCTTAAGAAACAAATTTCGTGTGGTACCTATTACTTAGTTACTTTCTCTCAAGCTTCTTCCAGTTTCTTGTTTAAAGGGAGGGTCTTGGAGTTTAATTCTATTTCAACTAACGTACTTAGTTAACAGTGTTTGTTAATTAGTTGGCCAGCTATCTTAATTTAATTGGTTTAGTCTTCTTTGTGTCTGTATAAGCAAGCTTCTATGATAGGAGAGCTTAGCTCTGTTTCGATGGTCTTTGTAAGTTTCTGTGAACTTTCTCAGGAGACAAACAGTAGCAAGAAAATAAAATTGATTATCTTCAACTTTCTTTTTCATAATTTATTATTGTCTTATTTTTTTATTCATATAGATGAACTTAGCTCTGTTTCGATGGTCTTTCTTAGTTTATGAGAACTTCCTCAGGAGACAAACAGTAGCAAGAAAATAAAATTGATTATCTTCAACTTTCTTTTTCATAATTTATTATTGTCTCATTTTTTTATTCTTATAGGTGAGCTTAGCTCTGTTTCGATGGTCTTTCTAAGTTTCTGAGAACTTTCTGAGGAGATAAACAGTAGCAAGAAAATAAAATTGATTATCTTCAACTTTTTTTTTTTTTTTTTTCATAATTTATTATTGTCTCATTTATTTTATTCTTTTCTTTGGAAAAATGTCAAAAGAGGACCCCAATTCAGTTTCTACTTTGTAATTTCTATTTCGGTCGTTTCTATCTAGCTTTGGTTTGATCAATCATTTCCTCTCCAACCCTTGTTTTTTGGGTTTTTTGCTTTTGCGTTGCATATCATTTCTACTTCCTGAAAATATTTAAGAAACTGAAAAGAAAAAAAGAAAAAGGAAAAAAGAAAATCCGTTTGTTGTTTGGTACTTTGTGTCGACGAGATTACCAGAGGGATTACAGATTTGTTCTGTACATGGTGTAAGAGAAGGACCTGGAAGAGCAACTATCTATAGCTTGATTTGTGACCGAAAGCGACAAAAGTAAGGCTTTCGATTAGTTATTTGATTTCACTTACGTTTAATGCTATCCTGCGATATTATATTTATCTTATTGCTCTGTCGCCTGACAGTTCAAAAATTTTGATTGCTTATTTGGTTTATAATTTCTTTGTATCTGACAGTTCCACAAAAAAAAAAAAAAAAAAAAAAAAAAAAAAAAAAAGAAAAGAAAAAGAAAAAGAAAAACATATAGTTGAAAAATTGTGAAAGTGAGCATGGACTTTTTGCCCATAATTGTTAAAAGAACTGTTGAAAAAATTGTTGACTACATTATAGAACCGGTTGTTCGGCACGTGGGTTACGTAATAAACTTGAAAAGCAATGTTGAGAACCTAAAGAGTGAAGTTGACAACTTAGTTGATGCTAAAGGAAGGGTCCAGCACTCTGTTGATGAAGCATTAAGAAAAGGCCACAAAATGGAAGCTGACGTTGAGAGGTGGATGAAAAAGGTGGATGAGATGATTGGAGAGGCAAATGAATTCTTGAAAGATGAAAACCAATGGAAGAAGAACAAGTCTCTATTGGGGTTGTGTCCAAGTTTGATTTCATCCCGTTATCGTCCAAGCCGGAAAGCAGCAAAAATTGCACAAGTAGTTGTTGAAATCCGACAAGGGGGAGACTTTCCTAGTGGTGTCTCATATGCCAGTCCTCCAAAGGACGTATGGACAACTGCTGGGTACCTAGCTTTTGAATCGAGGGTTTCTTTTGCAACTCAAATTATAAAGGAACTCACAGATTCTAATATCCACATGATTGGAGTATTTGGAATGGCTGGTGTTGGAAAGACCACACTTGTCAAAGAAATTGGCAGGAGAGCAGAAGAGGAGAAGTTATTTGATAATGTGGCCAAAGTAGAAGTGAGACATAATCCAGATTTGAAGAGAATTCAAAGAGAAATTGCGGAAAAATTTGGTGTGGAGATTGATGAAAATCTGACCATAGCAGGACGTGCGCGCCTTCTAAGTGACTACATAAGAAACAAGACTATTCTTGTAATTCTGGATGACGTTTGGGAAATGCTTGACTTGGAAACGTTGGGACTTCCATTTGGGATATGTAAAGTTCTGTTGACTTCAAGAAAACGAGACGTATTGTCCTCCGAGATTGGCACGCAGAAGGAGTTTCGACTGGAAGTTTTAGACGAAAAAGAAACTTGGAGTTTGTTTGAGAATATAGTAGGTGATGCTGTTAAAGACCCTGATATTCGAGACATAGCACTTCAAATAGCCAAAAGATGTTCAGGCTTGCCAATTTTGGTTGTGACACTTGCAAAAGCATTGAAAGGTAAAAGTTCACACTCATGGAAAGACGCTCTGAGACTTCAAAAAATGTGTGAAGGAAAAGAAATGCAGGAAAAAGCGTACTCGGGGATAGAGTGGAGTTACAATCAGTTGGAAGGTGAGGAGGTGCAATCATTGTTTTTGATCTGTGGTATGGTTGGGGGATACAATTATGTTGAAGACTTGTTCGAATATGCAAAGGGTTTGGGTTTTAGTTTGTTTCAAGGCATCAATACAATGGAAGAAGAACGTAGTAGATTGTATTCATTGGTTGATAAACTCAAAGATTCTTGTTTGTTGCTAGATACTTCTCCAAATGACTTTGCCACAATGCATGATCTTACACGTGACATTGCCAGAAAAATTGCTTCTAGAGATCAGCATTTCTTATCACTAATAGATGGAGACGAATTCAAGGAATGGCCAAACAAAGAATTCCTTGAAAAGTGCACCTTATTATCTTTCCATTGGATCAACATTCCCAAACTTCCTGAGCAGTTAGAATGCCCAAAGCTACAACTCTTCAAATTGTATGCTGCACAAAAATCACTGTCAATTCCCCACAACTTTTTCAAGGAGGTGAGAGAACTCAAAGTTTTAGATTTAACCTGTACCTGTATTCCCTCACTGCCTCCATCTATTCTTTTTTTAACAAATCTGCAAACATTATGTCTAGATGACTGCGAATTGAGAAGTATAGCTATGGTTGGTGAGCTAAGAAGCTTGGAAATTCTTAGCTTGGTGCATTCCAAGTTTAAACTGTTACCCAAAGAGCTTAGTCAGTTGACTCGACTACGGCTGTTGGATGTGAATGGTTGCCCTGAACTTGAAGTGATTCATCCGAATGTCATATCCCGCTTGACAAGATTAGAAATTTTGAGGATGGATAACAACTTCATCAACTGGGAGATTGAACAAGTAAGCAATGACAATGAAAGATGTAATGCTAGCCTTTCAGAGCTAAAGCATTTGTCTAAGTTGACCACATTATACGTAAATTTTAAGGATGCTAGCCAGTTACCAATCAATTGTTTTTCTGAGAAGTTGGTATATTTCAAGATATCTATTGTTGGTGAAGTTTGGATGGGGTCTGGTCCAAACTTAACTCCCAAGTCGTTGAAACTTAAGCTCTCTCAAACCAATCAATTGGACCAAGGTCTTCAAACACTGATGAAAAAATCTGAAGATTTGTACTTGGATGTGTTGGAGGGAGTTAATGATGTTGTTTACCAACTAGACATGGATGGTTTTCCGCGACTGATAAATCTCCATGTCCAAAATAATCCTGAAATTTTGCAGATTGTAAACTGCTGGAGTTCTTCGAATATTGCCTTCCCCGTCTTAGAAGCATTATTTCTATGCAACCTCGTTAGTTTGGAAAGTGTATGCTCTGGGGAACTGCCACGTGGGTCTTTTAAACACTTAACAATCATACAAGTGGAAAAGTGTCCCAAATTGAAGAACCTCTTTTCCTTTTCTACTGCCCTGCACTTTTTGCAGCTTCAAGAAATAAAAGTGGTTGATTGCAATAACATGAAAGAGATTGTTGTTGATGAAAATGAAGAAAATTTTGAGGCTCAAGTAAATATTGATCGCATTGAATTTCTTCAGCTACGATCTTTGACAATGGAAAGTCTACCAAAGCTTGCTTGTTTCTTCTCAAATAATGATAGAAATATAACAAGGTTCAAAGAACTCATTCAGACTGATGGAATCGTTAGTTCCTTGGAATTTTTCAGTCATAAGGTATGATTTTTTATTCCAACATGATATATATATATATATATATATTTATTTATTTATTTTCACTAGCATTTCTCATATACACAATTATTTTTGTACGTAATGTAATTAAGGTACATTTGATAAATACATGGATATGTATGAGCATAAAAATACAAATATGATTGTATCACCAACTTTGTTTACGGTCCAATTTTATTTGTCAAGGGATGTGACAAATAACATCTTGTAGTTGTGCTGAGTTTTTCTTATCCATTTTAGGTTTCCAATTATTCATGTTTATGGTATTTTTTTAACACCTAATATATTGACACATCATATGATAATAATGATATATAAAAGAAGAAGAATAACAAAAGCCAAAAACGAACACATGTTTTCCCGTACCAAAAACCTCTCATAACTATTAGTATAATACATATGAATTGTTGGGGTAAAATCACTTATATTATATTAATGAGTTATACAAGAAAAATACATAGACAACATCATAAAACACTCATACATTCAGCGGGACTCACACCATACAAACCTTTGGGACACTAAACATCTAACAAGCCTATTACTTAGACACTCTTCCCACTAGCTCTCACAAACAGACAGACTAACTTACCTGAGAGCTCATGCACTCTTCCTAGTAGCTCTCACAAACAGACCCACTAACTTACTTGAGAGCTTATATTTGCCGACTAAGATGATTGTAGGTTGGCCGTGGACCAAAGATTTTTACTGCTGATTTTTTTATCAATTTCCAATTTTTACGTGCTCTCTAAGTCTTCATGAAGGTAATAATAGAATATTATAGATTATTCTAGAATCCTAAATCAGTGTTGATATCCTCAACATGAATGATGTATGTTTGCAACATCGCATGGAATTTCAGTGTGAGTTTGACTAAAGAAGATAGCCTCATCAATATATATTAAATACATTGAATTACTTAATTTCTTAACATCAATTGTTCTTATACACAAAAAACAGGAACAGGTTGCGTTCCCAAAGCTTGTTGAAAACTTAACAAACTTGATCGTGGATGGCTGTGCTGGTTTAACTTTCTTGTCTTCATCTTCCATGGCTAAAAACTTTGTGCAACTCAAAAAGCTTCGGATATGCAGATGCCAAAATATGGTGGAGATAATATCAACAGAAGAATATAATGGCATTGAAGAAAATATTGATAACAATATTTTTGCTAATCTAGAATCTCTGGAGCTCAATACTCTTGCAAACTTGGAAACATTCTGCTCATCAGCAACTTACCTCAAATTTTCAAGTTTGAATTCCTTGGATATAAAGGATTGCACTAAGCTGGGGCCATTCATCCATGGTCGCATGAGCAAAAATATAAGAGATGATGCTCTACACTATTTGTTTGACGAAAAGGTGAGGATATGCTTGTATTAGTTTCAGAACTATATATATCTATACACACACACACACACATATATATTTGGATATATATAACTGGATGTTCTCAATAAATAAAACTTGTTATGGATCATATAGGTTGGTTTTCCTAGCTTGGAGAAATTGGTTATCGAAGGCTTGCATAAGTTGCGGACAATATGGCACACCCAACTTGATCCAAATTCGTTTTGCAAACTCACCGAAATCCAGGTTGATGCTTGCCAAAGTTTAATACATATTCTTGAGCCCTGTATACTCCAAAGATTGGACAGTAATGTGAAGGTTTTAGATATAAGGAACTGTGATTCATTGCAAGCGGTCTTTAGTGATTCATTATTAGCGCCTCATCATTCGGAAATGTTCAGCTGTCGAAATCTTTGTGAAGTTTATATTCGCAACTGTAGAAATCTGAAAAATGTATTCCCAGCATACATGGCCAGAAATAGAAATCTTAAGAAGCTACAGACGTTGTGGATTCACCATTGTGAGACACTGGAGGAAATCATTGGTGAAGAAGTGGGAGTAGAAGAAGCAACCATGCCTAAGTTTGTGTTTCCAAGTGCAAAGGATGTATGCCTCTACAATCTGCCGCAGCTCAGTAGTTTCTATCCGGGGATGCATACTTCCAAGTGGCCCTCACTCACTGAATTTTTGGTATATAGATGTGACAAACTAGAGATGCTGGCTGCGGAATCTTCATGTTTGCAGCAGCAACATCATCACTTGGGCATACCAACCTATAAACAAGTATTCTTTTTATTCGAGAAGGTAAATACACTAAAACCTCTATAAATAAATATATATGGTACTATAAAAAATTATTCATTTAAAACGGTTATTTATTTATTGATAAATGAATAATTTATTAATTTATTGTTAAATAAATTTTTATCAATTTAAAAAAGAATTTTATATTATTTTTGAAAAATAATTTTACTAATTATTTAATATATATTAATAAATAAAAAACTAATTACACTTGATCAAATCTAAAATCACGGATTGATCACAACTCAATTAACAAGTAAAAAAAATAATTAATAGGGAATTTCACCATACAAATAAGCCTACTAATGGAAGGAATAAAAGTTCTTAAGTAAAATTTTTTTATTATGTATTGTAAATGTTTATATATTTTATTTATTTTCTTATAAGTTTAATCAATTATTAATTTATATATTCAATGGGTTTTAAATTTTTTCTAAAAATTACTATATATACCGGTTCAAGTTGCAATCAAACATTTTTATTTATTTAGTGAGATTATTCATTTATGTAACATTTATTTATCTAGGTTAATTTTGCTATACCAAAGATAACCCTTTTACTCTAGTCACTCCTAAACCTAACTCTTTTATTTATTTATTTTCCCAAATCACATAGTTATAGAATAAATTCTAAAAATTATGCATTAATTTGTTAACGTGATCAAAATTTATGCATTATATTATAATTAAACTCAACTAATTAAAAAAAATAAAGATTGTCTAAAACTTTAAGAAGAATAATTATAATGTGCTAATTAATTAGCTAGCTTATCTTTATAACTTTGGTCAAAAAGTTTATCTTTTAACATGTTGGTAATATATATGACAGCTTTCTTTCTCCAATTTGAAAACCTTGGCGTTGGACATGAAGGAGACATCGTATGGTTCACTCCCGGTAGAGTTTTTTAAAATTAAGTTTCTCATCGTTTTTTGCCGACACATTACATCAACTGTTCCTCCATCTATTTTATTTCAAAAATGTCACAATCTTGAAACACTTTATGTATTATATGGAAATATTGAAGAAATATTTATCCAAGAAGGATCTTTGGATGGGGAACTACATCTAGGTTGGACTCAGCTGACACACTTAAAAACTCTCAAAATTGCTATGATGCAAAAGCTGAAGCATGTATGGAAAGGCAACTCTCATTTTGGAGGTCCAGTTTTCCCTAATTTGGAAACTCTACAAGTGGAGGATTGTCCAAGACTAAAGAATATAGTTTCATCTGCTATTTCCTTCAGTAATATTGTGGAATTGGAAGTAGCCAACTGTAATGGAATGAAGCATTTAATCACATATTCAGTGGCTAAAAGCTTCATCAATCTTGTGAAGATGAAAGTTCAAAACTGTCAAAGAATGATAGAAATTGTTGCATGTGATGACGACCATGGGGGTATTATTGATGAAGAAAATGAAATTACTTTCAGTCGGCTGCAATATTTGAAACTTTCTGACCTACCAAATCTCAAAGGCTTTTGCTCTTGGAATTACAATGTCAGATTCCCATTCCATATTACTTTGTCAGTGTCTAAATGCCTAGAGATGAATATTTCTCATGATGGAGTACTCTTAGATGATTCCAAACGAGAAAGAGTACCAATAATTGAAGAAGAAGAAGAAGAAGAAGATGATGATGATGATGATGATGACACAGGTACGTAGGGTTTTTCAAGTATTTTGTTTTTCCAAAAAAGGTTTTTACTTGCTGCTCTTTTTTATTTTTATTTCTATTTTTATTGTTATTAAGGTTTTTCATGTTGGTTGGCATTATTATCATTATTATTATTTTAACTTATTGATGACATGTTCTTTTTTATTTTTTTATTTTTCTATGCTAAAAGATGACAAGTTCAGTAAATATGATGAAGAAGAAAAAATAAGGTGGCGGTGCTCAACGGTGCAAGGCAATGAACCAAGATGGCGGTAAGCACTCCACGCATGCATCAAATTTAGAGATATTTTCAATAGGCCACGATGAAAAATATATATTTTTTGGCCAATGAAACCTTCTGGCTTATGATATATATATATATATATATATATTTTCTCTTTTATTTTTTTGAAGGCTGAGATTCAAATTTAGAGTTGATACATGAAAAACAACAACGGACATTCTTTGCCATAACACTATCTCCGAACTCCGAAGTTGGAATAGGTGATCGAGTAGTCAAAACAAAGTCACTGCATGGATGAGCTCCCACCTTTTCGTGAGTATTATTACTTCGTTATTGACACACGTCAATGCATTCATTTATTTCAATCTTCAACATATTTTTTGTACCCAATTTGTATGCGTACTTACTTTTTTTGTAATAGCTCAGACCACCCGCATGCAATATTATTCGCTTTGGGCTCCGTCCGTACGGTTTTGTCAAAACATATCGCAAGGGAAATGTATCCACACTATCTTATAAGATGTGCTTCGTTCTCCTTTCCAACCGATGTGGGATTTCACAATCCTCTCCCCTTGGCTCCCAGTGTTCTTGCTGGCACACCGATCCGGATACTGGCTCTGATACCAACGGTAATAGCCTAGACCACCCGCATGCGATATTGTCTGCTTTGGACCCTGCCCGCACAGTTTTGTCAAAATGCATCATAAGGGAAAGGTATCCATACCACCTTATAAGGCGTGCTTCATTCCCCTTTCCAACCGATGTGGGACTTCACATTTTTTCGTTTTTTTTTGGGACATTATTTTACTTAAAGTTTCCTATTTGTTGTTAGTGTTGTTTTTCACTTATGTTGACTATTTGCCTTTGTCTCTTATGACAAGTTGTTACTCCTACCATCATTTGATAGCAATCAAGCATATATTAAATAAATCACTAACATGGTTTACCCTAATATAACATGATCTAAACATCATTAACAAAAGGTGCATTGATTGACTAAAAAATATAGTTGGAATATGAAGCCCCTACAAGAAATTAACATCTACAATATGGTACAAGGAGAAGAACCATCTGCGTAGATTACAATCAGCAAATAGTTATATTTGCTAATGATGTAACACCCCATCCCAAAGTACACCGGAAATTTCTTAAGTTGATCGAAGTTGATCGTCGTTGATCTAGAATGGTCAAATGTTGACTTTTTGATTCGGTAAGAATTCTAGGTTGACCAAGGCACCATTGCGAAGTATGCATCGACCCCGAGTATGTAGACTAGTAGCATGTCGAAAACAGAGCTACAGTTTGAAAGTTATGAGTAAAACAAGTTGAGGTCCGAACTGTTCGAGAGTGCCAGAGTTGACTTTTTATTCTTGTAAAATTGAGGTTTGACTTATGTATGATTGTGAAATACTCGTCGATACGAGTTTGTGACTAGCGGCATGCCTGATTTGAACATACGGTTGGAAAGTTACGGACCTGTAAAGTTTTTCCGAGATTGTTGTTACTATTCATCGATCTGTGAGCGCGCGTGAACAGCAATGCCATGTGTAACATTATAAAGGGTGCCATGTGTCATGACAAGAAAATGTCACATTTCAGACAATTAACTATTACATTATTTTATTATTATTATTTTATTATTTTATATTATATTATTAGTTTAATATTATTTTATATATTTATTTAATTATTTTCTTTTTCTTTTCTTCTCCCCCACGTGGGAAAATATCATGGGAGTTTATTCTTCCTTTCTTCTTCTTCTTCTTCTTCTTCTTCTTCTCCTCTCTTCCTCTCTCCCTCCCGTCGGTCCCTCTCTCTCTGTCTGCATCTTTTTCGAATGTCAAGCGACCACATGAGCCAGCCGCTGGGATGGCCCACGGCTAGGCGAGCCCAGCCGTCGAATCTCCTGCCAGTTGGTCGACGGACAAGCTAGGATAGGTGCCCAGCACCAGCGATCGGCGTCCTCCCTGTTAGCCAGTTTTTCGGTAGATACTAGCCATGTGATGGGTTTTTTTCCATAAATTTGGGCCCTCTTGAGTCCATTTCCAATCTTAGATTGGCTCAAATCTTGCTCATTCGAGAGATATGACAAGAGCCCATTTCGGCAGCAATTTCACGATAGGATTCCGACGACCTTTGGTGGTGATTGGACTAATTGAAGGTATATTATTAATGTTCTCATGATAAGCTTCAATTTGGTACTTAGAATGTGAATTTTAGTTGAATATTTAGAAAGTTGCCACTGATGGAGGTAGGATTTATGTTTATGTTGAAATTGGATAGAAATTGAGCAAGTTTTTACTAATTGTTGCTACAATTAAGTTATTGATGATTGTTGGGAGTTAAAGAAATGATCAATTTGAATTAATTGTCAAAATATTGAAAAATCCCAAATTTGCAGTTTAGGCCATACGGGTTCATCTTGTATTTTATCAAATTAGGGTGGACAATGTTGATAATATTAAACAGAAGGTGTAAAAGATCGTTATAGATTTTGTGAGTTTGCTTGTATGTTGATTGGAATTATTATACGAAAATTATAATTAGCATGTGTATAGATTGATATATGTATATATATACATGTACTGTGAACATGTGATGCATATATGTATGTATATTCATATATATATATATATATATTGTTGAAGCTTTGGGTATATATATAAATATATATACATATAATGTGTGATTTTATATGAAAATATATAATTATATACATTTGAAAGGAAGTATTTAATCCAGCTGTGCTTATGAGATTTTGATATTTGAAAATATATGATTTATTGGATGATATTTAATCTTATGTATTTAACTATATATAACTTTTTATATGGCTTCACTAATAACATTTTTAGTATAAATTGAATTGAAGGTTTGAGGAATTGATTATATTGACTTGTTGTGATCAAAATTATATTTTTTGGAATTTTGTGAATTTGATAAAAGTGCATAAATTTAAGTGTATCTTATAAAAATTCAAATTTTATAATATTATAAATTATTTTATCGATTTTCGATGCACCATACACGTACCGGTGTTCTGTAGTTGTGGATGTGATTAGCGTGCAGATGCATATGGATGTGATTAGCGCACAGGTTGATTTATAGAGTTGTCCTGTGGTTGCCATCGGACTGAGGGTAGGCAAGATATAATGCACAGTGAGCATCATCCACCCCCCTCCATGGCTAGGACACCTGTTAGTAGGGGTGCGGTGAGATGCCATGCGACCGTATGCCGGTTTCTCTCTTTAACCTCCCCGTCAAACTGTGCTTTGAGACGCTAGGCACTGTAGGACACCACTGGTATATAGTATGTGCATCAAGTATCTTTTGTATTTATATATATATATATATATATATGTATATTTTATATTTGTATGTATCACATCGTACGGGGACAGCGATTTGATATGGTCCATCAAGAGCTAGCCTCGTAACTATGTTACCTACGAGTCCAGGGGATTGGACGGCCAATCTAGGCAACCATCCCGGACTGTATTGGTAGCAAGATGCCGGCGACAATTGGAATCATAAATTGCACAACATATTGAATGGTATCGTTTGTACCCCTAATACGAGTGTATATTTCATAATATATTTTGAATTTTAAAATATTATTTGACCTCGCACTATTCTATCTATTCATAACTTGATTTTCTAACATTATACTTAATTGCTTTTATTGTCATTACTATTATTAATATTATTCTTGTTATTAATATTGCAATTATTATTTATCAGAATTATATTTACAATTATTTTTATTATTACTAATATTATCATCATCATTATGATTATTATTATTATTGCCATTATTTATTATTATTATTATTATCTGGACAAGTATCACAGCCTACGGGCAAGAAAGATAGTCATTGGGCAAGTATATAGTCCTTGGACAAGTGGTAGCCTTTGGACAGGTGAGATAATCCTTGTGACAGGTGTAATTATGTGATAGCCCTTGGACAAGTGATTACCTTTGGGTAAATATGACAAATGATATTAATACTATTTTTACCATGAAAACGACTGTTATTATTATTATTGTTGTTGATGTGATGATTGTTTTACTTTTCTTCCTATATTACACATCGTTATATTTTGTAACATGATATTTGAAATGTAAGGAAATAAGTGGGTGGTGTGGGCGGACATGAATGATTAAAGGTATTTTTGGTTGTTTATTTAGTTGATTATTCTTATTGCATATATATGTGTGTTTTATACAAATTGTTATCGAAGTGCTGCCATCGTGGAAATTATTGTAGTAAGGTGGGAGGAATAAGGTGATACATACAGGAGTGCATTTTTGTACAGGTAAATTTTATGGTAAGTCCTTCCCTTAGGAGAGATGCTGCCGGATTTTCCATTGAAGGGTTCGGTGGTGTTTCTTTGGGATCAGGGCTTGTCTAGAGTTCTGGTGAGGGGTCTTGGACGGGTCCTAGCCTTCCCCAAAGGAGCCCAGAAAGGCCTTTCTGACAGAGACATATTTAAAACCATGAGGGGAAGGTTTGGATTCACCACGTTGCTTCCAAAGCGGACAGTATCTCGTTTGGACCTGGGAGGTCCAGGCTAGTGGGACTGGCAGATGAAGGGGTGGGACTTCTAATCATAGAGACGCATTTTATTGTGAAGTCCCACATCGGTTGGAAAGGGGAGTGAAACACTCCTTATAAGTGGGTGTGGATACTTTTCCCTTGAGAGGCCTTTTAAAATCTTGAGGGTTGGATTGTAAGAGGATTTTCTAGGCCCAAAGAGGATAATATCTCATGCGGGTGATCTGAGCTGTTACAGATGGTATCAGAGCCAGTACCTGGATCGGTGTGCCAGCGAAGATGCTGGGCCCCAAGTGGGGAGGATTGTGAAGTCCCACATCGGTTTGAAAGGGGAACGAAACACTCCTTATAAGTGGGTGTGGATACCTTTCTCTTAAAAGGCCTTTTAAAACCTTGAGGGCTGGATTGTAAGAGAATTCCACAGGTCCAAAAAGGACAATATCTCATGCGAGTAGTCTGGGCTGTTACAAATGAGATCATGAAGCCTCCATTGGTTCAACTCTGATTTTGTTTTATATAAGGTATCACAAGTTTGTTTTTCTATTCTTGGTCAATTCTCGTCAGATTTCTACATACAACAAGATACTGAGATTTACAAAATTAGATAAGCAGCTATAGATTCATTATTGTCTTCTCTTTTACATGTCAACAATGGAACTATCCTTTTCTTTCTTATATATCCTCCTCCATATCTTCACCAAGACCAATGTGAGAATCTTCTTTAGTTGCCATACCATTCAAATCACTAACAGCACTTCTGCTTGTTAATGCAATGCCCTCCTCATCTAATTCATCCCCTCCCTCCTCTGAGTATGCATATCTCTACATGTTCCACACCAATGACGCAAACATTTTGCAGTCCTTATAAGAAACCCAAAAGTTTATGTTTGTCAGATGAATTATCAGTACTTTCCATCATCAAATGAAAATTGTTTTAAGCCATGCAACAACTCCTATTGCATACATAAAAAACAACATAGTTATACTTTTGAAATAAATCATTACTACAAAGAAACAAAGGTAACTTTCAAAATAAATACCAAGCAGGTGATAAGGCTATGTAACTGTATTATCCTAAAAGCTGTTCTTTGTAGTTTGTACTGATATGTATCATTAGTTAGGCTTATCATGTGTGCTTATCCTTTCTTCTTGTATCAAGTTGTGTATATATTTGCCAAACCTTTACATGGTATCAGAGCAATTCTTTACTCCATCGAGTTCTTCCTTTCAAAATTGATATCATGTCTAATCCAACAACACTTATTTCCAAACTTTCAACCTCGGCTACACCTATACCAATTATCACTGAACCTATCTTCATTAATCGTACACTTGTAGTGATAAATATTGCTACCCAAGCCCCATTAGAACTTACTGAGAATACTTATTTTCCATGGAAAAAGTAATTTGATGCTCTTCTCATCGGTTATGACTTATATGGGTTTATTGATGGAACCCTTCCCTATCCTTCACAGACTCTCCTTGACAACTCTTCAAATTCGAATTATCTTTTTTGGATCTGTTAAGACTCATTACTTCTTTGTGCTCTTCTTGCTTCTTTATCACCTGATATTCATCGTTTTGTTTTAGTCGCAGAAACATTAAAGGAAGCTTGGTAGAAACTTGCATCAGTTTTTGCTAAACCTTCGCGATCTTGGATTCTTCGCTTGCAGGAGCGGCTTATCAGATCTCAAGGCACTCGGTTGGTTTTGGAATTTTTGAATGATGTAAAAATCGCAGCTGATGAGCTCATTTTGATTGATATACCTGTGATAGATGAGGATCTTACTCTTTATATTCTCAATGGCTTGTCATCTGATTATGAAAGTATTTTTGCCGCTTTTCAATCTCAGGATACTCCTATCAGCTTTGAAAAGTTATATGAAAAGATTGTTGAACACTAAAACCATATCACAGGGCATGAGACCAAATTAATTGACTCACCAATTACTGCCAACACGGCAAACAGGTTCCGTCCATCCTCCTCTTCCTCTATTTCCAAACCTATCATTCCTCATCCACAACCAAGAAGGCAACACTATTCTCCTTCCAGTGGTTATAAAGGCCGCTGTCAGCTTTGTACTCAACAAGGTTGTAACACCCCGACTTAAGAAAATGTCCAAGTTTGACCAAGGTTGATTGGGGTTGACCAAATGGGTTTCATGGTTGACTTTTTATTATGAGTGGAATTTCATGTTGATCGATGTACCATGATAAAGTATTCATCGACACGAGTTCATAGAATAGTAGTATGCAAAAATCAAAGCTAAGAGTAGAAAGTTATGGTAAAAAAAAGATGCGATTCGAACTGGTCAATAAGTCTGGAGTTGAATTTTTATTTACATAGATTTTAGCATTGACCCATACGTTATATGAAAGTGCTCATTGATACGAGTTCGTAAATTGATGACACGTCTAATTTGGACCTTTGATTGAAAAATTATGAGTTTGTAAAGTTATATTCATGTATTCTAAAACTAGTTTTTATAGATAGTAAAGTAATTGAGAAAGTTCTTAAATTGTGCCATATGTCACTACTTGAAAGTACCACGTGTCATGTCATGAGGAAAAAGAGCCATGTGTTGTGATAGAAATGTGCAACGTGTCACATAATTTAATAATAAAAGTATCAATAAAAATATATGTTTATTTTATATTTATTTTATTATTATTTTCTCTCTCTCTCTCTCTTTTTCTTTTTCTTTTTCTTTTTCCCTCTCCCTCTTTCACACACACGTGCCCTCTCTCTTCTCCCTTTTCTTCCCGTCTACTACCACTATCTAGGGCTGCTTTAATTATTTTATTTTTATTAAATTCTTATATGTATTATGGCTATTTCCTTCGAAAAGTTTTCGGCTGTTCTTCCGAGCGGACCTGACCTAACCTGATTTTCATTTTTAATTTGGGTCGATTTTCTATAGACATGAAATTATAAAAACATGGAATATGAAGATCAAAATTAAATACAAAGCCATTAGATGATTCAAAGACCACAAATACCAGGCTTAAGAGGATAAATGTCTATGTTGCATCAAAGAATATTATGGTGGATTTCATCAAGTTTGCCCCAACAAGCATCAAGGACTTGTTATTTTTCTTTTCTGATTCATCCTTTATTTGGGTCTGGGGAAAAATATTTATTGAACTTTTTTATGATTCCATTTTAGTTTTGCTTCTCCTTTCCTTTGGATTTGCATTAGTCGTGTCGACTTTTAGAAAAATTCCTGCATTTGAAATATTTTACTCTGTCATTTGCAGTAGAAAAAGATCCAATAATAGAAGAAACAACCATCAGATGTGCGATGAGTTTGCAGGTTTTTGTTCTTTATCGGCACTACGGCAATTTTCTTTTTTCTGACAAAATTTTATCAGTTAGGCTTAAGCTTTTTAAATTGACGCTGCTTAATTTTTCCATTGGTGGTACGGAACCCGGACAGGATTTTAGATCAGAGGCTTTTCAAAAGGTGCCCTAGATAATGGCAGTAGATGGCATAAAACAAACCCTAGATAATGGTAGTAGACGGCATAAAACAAACAAATAAAGGGGGAAAAAAAAGTTATCGATGTAAAAATATATGGAAAAGTGGGGGCATCTCTAATAAAAATATAGATTATGAGAATAGATATAATAAATAAACAATGTAGACAATATTTAAATAAAAAATTATTTTTCAATGATAATATTTTATTTTAAATGTTAAGGCGTAAACATTGTCAAAGAATATTTATTTTTAAAGCATGTTTAAAGATAAATATAAATTGTTATCTACATGACATAAGAATTAATATCATATTGATATAAATATAGAAATTAAGGCAATATTGGTTAAAGTTATGATAAAATGTAAAAGATATCAGATGGGTTAACCATTTTTTTTTTTAAATTTAAATTTTCAATAGAAATGTATCAAATATAGCTGATGTAAGCGGAAGTGATGGGGATTTTTTATTATAGTGAATGTAAGCTGGAGGGATTGAAATTTATTAATATATTATCATTATTTAATTTGTGTTGGAGTTCAAAATAGATGGACATGCCCTGTAAATTTTATAATACACAAAATAATGAAACAATCGAGGGTGTTGTTTTTCATGTGAATATATAGCAAAACATTAATAAAGCAGAGCAAAATGATAGCTTGCCTGCCTGCCTGTCCAGAAACATGTATTATTGTATAATTTGAGCACAAAATAATATATTTAATTGGCTCAATGCATTTAGTATTTTATTACATATTTCTTGGTCTTGTAATTAGGAGTTGAAACGAGTCTGGTCGAGCTGAGTATTGACATTTTTAAGATTGGCTAGCATGTTTTTAAGGTGTTTAAGATCAGTTTAAATTCACAAGATTTTAAAATTAATTGCTCAAACTCGATTTGATTCACTTATAAAAAGCTCAAGTTTAATTCGGTTCTATTCGTTATATTATAAAAATTTTAAAACTTAAATTTTTATTTTTTTTCATAATAAAAATTTTAACATTAATAATTAATAAATTTCATTTATAAAATTAATTTAATTTTACAAAATTTTATAAATTTAAAATATAAAATTATTATTTATATATTATAAATACACAATATATTTAGATTCAAAATACATCTAAATATATATATATATATATATAAACGATAATTTTTTTTTAGAAAAAAAAATATATATATATATATATCTATATAAACGATAAAATAAATTTAATTTTTTTTTTCTCAAATTTAGCTCGTGAGATTTATTTCTTATTAAAACTCGACTCAAAGTAAAGTTGAAACAATTTAAAAATTGAGCGAAACTCGATCCAATTACGAGCTGCTAGAGCTTATTTGCCGTCAAAATGTAATACATATACACATCTATCATTAAGTATTGGTCTTGTAATGCAAAATAATTTTGGGCCTATTAGTCCATGAAAATTAGGGTCCAGCATAGAGGGCCTTTGAAATCTTATTAGGCCTTATACAACCTCGAATCACAATTTGTATATGGGCGGGAACCTACAACGTGCCACAAGCTGTTGCTTGTTTTTTTTTGGAGGAATTTGGCCCAATACCCCTATCGAAAGCCTTCTAAGGAAATTTACCCCTTCGGTTTCAATATTTTTTGTTTTGCTCTTTTATTTTTCAATATTCCTAACTTATCCTTTCAAAAGAAAGATTAATGAAAGGGTATGTGTATTCTATTTTTCCCCTGAACCTGAACGACATGAACGGAGTACAAAGAAAAGAGGAAGAGAAAGTGAGACAGAATGCCGAACAGAGCTTGGGAGAGAGATGATTTGTGTAATGGGTAATGCAATTTTTAAAGTCTTTAAACTCAAGAGCGAGGGAAAATGACTTATTCTGGGAAGATCATCAGCTTGACTCCTTAATCCCTAAAGAGGAAGAGACCCATGTCTGTTTCAGCGATTTGAGCTCGAATGGTGCTTCATTGATGGCTCGGAAAGAATCTGTGGACTGGATTTTGACTGTTAAGGCGCACTATAGGTTATCTACTGTGGCCGTTGTTCTTGCCATGAACATCTCCAGTAGAAGCGTTCTTCGTCTTCTTCTTCTTCTTCGAGCTTCGGCCTTTTCTGTAATTCTTCCAACACAAAGAAGCATTTTGGGTGAGTTTTCGTTTCATGACGAAAAAAAAAAAAAAACAGATAACACTTTCTGTTTACCTCCCCATTTCTTGTCTTTCCTGCTCTTCTTTTATCTTTTGTTGTCCAACATTTTGTTTGAACCATGGCCATTTTGGGCTACTTTGTCCCCTGGTATCTCTTTAAATATCTGTAATTTCTCATCGATTTCTCACTTGAATTGGGTATTTTTTCAAAAAATTTCAAAAACCCACCATTTTTTTTAAGGGCATGGAAATAAGAGAAAGTGTGATTTATTATTAGCACTTTTGGTATTGTGCACTTTTGGTATTGTGCAGTTTTGGTATTTTTGCAGTCATTCAGGAAATTAGACCCAGAAGATGAGAGCATAGACTTGTATATGTGCAGAAATATTTAGGACAAATACCCTAATTTCAAATTTGAGTATACACTTGATTCAAACAACCAACTATAAAACATTGTCTGGTCATATGCAACTTCTGTCAAGTCATATAAGATCTTTAGTGATGCAGTGGTGTTTGATACAACTCATTGCTTGACTGTATTTGATATGCCACTTGGGATATGGGTTGGAATGAATAATTATGGTATGCCTTGCTTCTTTGGTTGCTTGCTTCTGCGAGAAGAAAATCTGAGGTCTTTTGATGGGCATTGAAGGTAATAGAGTGAAAGTAGAGTACAATACAAATATATTCTATTAGTCATTTTGTGTAGAAAGGAAGTGGGGTTATTGGTCATTTTGTGTAGAAATTATGATAATACAAATTTTCGGTAATTATGATAATATAAATTTTTTTGTTAGTCAAACCATCTATTGTATGGCTTGTGGGTGTAATTGCTATTTTGAAGGATAAGACGTGAGGTTCCTCATTCTCATGACTAAATTTTATATTGATTACTCATATGACTTTATGGAACTAGGTTAATTAATCTTTAGACAAGCATGTATTCTATCAAACTGTTCTAATAGTATCATCACCGCTTGCTTATTTCTTTCTCTTTCTGTTATGAAGAGAAAACTAATTTCTGCTTATACATTTGTTATGTCATTTAATTTTATTTTTCCAAAGCCTACTTGACAAATAATCTGTTTTACTATTTGTGAAAATATTAGTCATCTTTGTAAAAGTCATAAACTTCATATTTCATTTGATTATTGTAATGTTTTACGCTTTGATATGTTCTTTTGCAGTTGGGTTACACATTATTGATTGATATTTATCATTCTCTTGTTTCATTTGGATATGTTATTTTGCAATTGGGTTAAACATTATTGATAAATATTTATCATTCTCTTGTTTTTGATTGGATATTTTTTAGTGTTGACGAGTTAAGGAAGCTTTTGTTTGACAAGGATGCATACCATCAATTTTTACTTTCGCTCGATCAAGTTAAAATTCAAAATAATGTACGTACATAAGCTTTTTCTCTTATTTGGGAATCTGTCTGTAGTACTTAAGTGCATAAAGTGCATGCATCAACCCCTTTTTAAAATGCTTGTTAGTGAATATTGGGTATTGTGCTAATACAATGACTTTTGTGCTTGATTTATATGGTTTATTAATGAGCATGGTGGTTTATGCCTTCCCAATATATAGTAGTTTCGCTATTGTGATACTTGAGTCTATGTTCTGATTATTTTTCCTAGATATTTTTTTGCAACTTGACAATTATCAGCTTAGAGATGAAATTCGCAAAGAAACACTGTAGCTAGCGAGTTATTCTTTTCTTGTTATCTGCTAGTTTTTGTTATATTAGTCATGCACAATTGGATTATGCATGGAGAAATCTGCTAGTTCTTTTTTTTTTTTTTTTTAAATTATATATATATATATATCAGTCAAGCACAATTGAATTATGCATGGAGAAACAGATCCTAAATTTATTTAAACTCACAGGGGAGAACTTGAAAAATGAACCACGCATTATGGAGCTTAGAAATCAGGTAATATTTATCTTGCTTTCTTTAGGTAGTGTCAAATTTATTGTGTTGATTGTGAAACATTTTCTCCTGTTTGTATGGTCACAGTGCAGAATTATTAGAACAACAGAGTTGGCTGCTACATAGGAGAAGCTACATGATCTTGAGAGACAAAAGGAAGAAATGTTGAGGTTCGGTTCCCCTTCTTCCCTTCTCCAAAGGCTTCAAGGTATAGAATATGATAATTTATAGTTGGAAATCTACATTGTGTAGTTTCTTTGTGCTCAAGCACATGTTGTATTCTATTGTTTTGTACCTAGTGGCTATGCTTAAGCATAAAAGAATTAATGTAGAGAAGCCAAATTTGATAATAAGCTAGTTTATCTTAATTACTTTTAACCTTTATTTTACTGGTGTTTGTTTGCAGATGCAATGAACAAAACCGATGAGGAATCTGAAAATCTGCACAAGCAGCTTCTTGATAGGGAGATCGAGCTCGGTCCTTTTGTGCAGATATACAAGAAGCTTCGCACCACTTAAGCGAGCACTCATTCATCTTGCAGCTAAAACAAATTCACTTAGTTGAATTGATATTATAGAAAGATATATACTTGGAACACACTGAAATCTTACTTGCAGTTTCAATGCATTGGCTAGATAAACATGATTGTCTGTGTATTATTTGGTTAAATATTTTCTCTTTGCTAGTATATCAGTTTTGACAGCACTTGTTCATGTACGTTCAACATTCATCGTGGTATAGTATTGTAAAGTTACAATTTTATCAGTTTTTGCCATAATTACATTTACATTTATGATTTTTAACTTGAAAAAGCAGACGAATGCAGTCTATTGCATGTTTGATGACATATCATTCCGTGTTCAGTTTTTGGTTCAGTTGTTTGTATGTTTCTTACTATTGCATGGATGATATTACTGCCCAATGGTAATGACCGATGCATCGTTGAGAATTGACATTTGTACACCATCGTAAAAGAATCACCACAATTCCATCCGACAATTTCAATCATGTGTGTTCCAACCAATAACATGCTAAATGTAGCCTTATTAATGATAAATTCTAACAAAGTAAGTGATCAAACGACATTAAAAAATGACAATGTTCAATTTGTTTTTGATTCAAAAATTACCGAAAGTTCGTCGGTAATTATCAAAACCTCTATGGCAATCACATTTTATCAATTTTTTGGGCCCCACAAGTCCCAATACGTGTGTTAAATGAAAAAAACATGCAACATATGGATTATAAAATGATCTTAAGGAGAGAAAATCCCAAAATTGCTTAAAAATTTCTCAAATTGGCCAAAAAATTATGATGACTGTAGACTTTCGGTAATTCCCGATGAAATCCTCGGTAACCAACATATACCCTCTAGAAAAATTATCGAAGGTTTCGTCGGTAATTACCGAAACCCCTATGGCAATCACATTTTACCAATCTTTTGGGCCCCATAAGTCCCCTTACGTGTGTTAAATGAAAAAACATGCAACATATGGGTTATAAAATGATCTTAAGGAGAGAAAATCCCAAAATTGCTTAAAAATTTCTCAAATTTTCCAAAAAAAATACGATAACTGTACACTTTCGGTAATTTCCGATGAAACCGTCGGTAACCAACACATACCCTCTGGAAAAGTTACCCAAGGTTTCGTCGGTAATTACCGAAACCCCTATGGTAATCAGCTTTTACCAATTTTTTGGGCCCCACAAGTCCCATAATGTGTGTTAATGCAAAAACATGCAAAATATGGATTCTAAAATTATCCTAAGGAGAGAAAATCCCAAAATTGCTTAAAAATTTCTCAAATTTTCCAAAAAAAATACGATGACTGTACACTTTCGGTAATTCCCGATGAAACCGTCGGTAACCAACATATACCCTTTGGAAAAATTACCTAAGGTTTCGTCGGTAATTACTGAAACTCCTATGGCAATCATATTTTACCAATTTTTTGGGCCCCACAAGTCCCAAAATGTGTGTTAAATGCAAAAACATGCAAAATATGGATTCTAAAATTAACCAACAGCACCATTCAACTGAAGGACCATAAATCGCTCTACGCTATATTAAGACAATGGGGGCATGTTATGCAGTATGCGTGTGTTATGTAATGTAGTAAGGAATGCAATTAGTAGCTCAACTGCGTAACATGTGTTTTGGCATAATAGACATTGGTTTTATGTGTTGTTTTGTTGGCAAAGTCATCTGTTGTATTGTGTTTCTAAAATATCACTTTGTGTTCAGTTTTTGTTCAGTTTTTTGTAGGTTTCTTATTGTTTCACGGATGCTATTACTGCCCAGTGGTAATTACCGATGCATCATCGGTAATTGACATTTGTCCACCGTTGTAAGAGAATCACCACAATTCCATCCAACAACTTCAATCGTGTGTGTTTCCACCAAGAACATGCTAAATATAGCTTTATTGATGATAAATGTTGACAAAGTAAGAGAAAAAATGACATTAATAAGTGAAAACATTCAATTTGTAATTGGTTGAAATATTACCGTAGATTTCATCGGTAATTACCGAAACCCTTATGGTAATCACATTTTACCAAATTTTTAGCCCCCACAAGTCCCTTAATGTGTGTTAAATGCAACAACATGCAAAATATACATTTTTCAATGATACAAGAAGAAAAAACCCCAAATGTTATGAAAAAGTTTTCAAATTGGCAAAAAAACTTGATTACCGTAGGGCCTTCGGTAATTACCGATGAAACCGACAGTAATCAGTTTAAGCTTGCTGGAAAAATTACCAACAATTTCATCGGTAATTATCGAAGGCTCTACAGTAATCACATTTGACACCTTTTTTGGCCCCCACAAGTCTCCTAATGTGTGTTAAATGCAAAAACATGCAAAATAAATATTTTTTGCCAATTTGAGAACTTTTTCCTAACGTTTGGGATTTTTTCTTCTTGGTATCATTGAAAAATGTATATTTTGCATGTTGTTGCATTTAACACACATTAAGGTACTTGTGGGGGCCAAAAAAGTTGTTAAATGTGATTACTGTAGGGCTTTCGGTAATTACCGATGAAATCGTCGGTAATTTTTCCAGCAAGTTTAAACTGAGGCCCTACGGTAATCATGTTTTTTTGCCAATTTGAAAACTTTTTTCTAACGTTTGGGGTTTTTTCTCCTTAGAATCATTGAAGAATATATATTTTGCATGTTTTTGCATTTAACACACATTAGGAGACTTGTGGGGGCCAAAAAAGTTGTCAAATGTACCGTAGAGCCTTCGGTAATTACCAATAAAATCTTTGGTAAATTTTCTAGCTAGTTTAAACGGATTACCGTAGTTTTCATTCGTAATTACCGAAGATTCTACGGTAATCAAGTATTTTTTGCCAATTTGAGAACTTTTTCCTAACGTTTGGGATTTTTTCTCTTGAGAATCATTGAAGAACGTATATTTTGCATGTTGTTGCATTTGACACTCATTAGGGGACTTTTGGGGGCCAAAAAATTGATAAAATGCGATTAACACTAGGGTTTCGGTAATTACCGATGAAACCTACGGTAATCAAATTTTTTTGCCAATTTGAGAACTTTTTCCAAAGTTTTGGGGTTTTTTTTGTTTAGGGTCAGTGATGAATGTATATTTTGCATGTTGTTGTCGGAAACACGCATTAGTGGACTCTTTGGAGTCAAAAAATATGTGAATTGATGTTACCGAAAGCGTATCGGTAATCATCTTTGTTTGAATTTTTATCACTACCAAGGGTCTTCTTTTCTCTTGTTTTGTCAACGGTTATCATTACTAAAGCTAGATTCTGCATATTAAGATACCATTAATATAGGATGTCATAATATTAAACGTACGATCTACATTGAAAATTTATTTAAGCACAAGTCAACAGCATATTTTTTTCTAAACAAGCTAATGTCTTCCGGGCCAAATAAAAGGTTCTCCTCACTGCTCTTGTATTCAATAAGTTTCAAAGTGAAGATGCCACAATCACCCTTACAGAATAGCAGTAATGAATAGCATTAATGAAAACCAACCACGTGAATTTCCATACGTAAGCATAATTAAACAGCAGCAATAGAAGTGGTTGCAAATGACAACACATTCTTACCCATTATCTTGGCAGGGTGCATCTTTGATCATGGTCATCGTGAATGGCTCTAAAGTGGGAAGCACTTCCGGATTCTTCTCGTAATATCCCCCATACCTCAATAGGTAAGGCAGCATATACTTAAGGCATTTCGCATTGTCCAACTCTTTATTCTGGACATATTTATTTCCCATATTTGGATCGTATAAATCAATATGTTGAGCCTTCAAGTCCACACATGCTGCCAACCAATGGGTACCTCCATTGTTGACAGGGATGTACACCTGAAAATTAGAACGTAATGTCATTATCCACAAATTGGGAAACTTAGTCAGAATTTTTTTAAATATATGTATAGACTTACATAATCGCATCTCCACCACGGCACGCTAAGTTTGGGTGACTTCCCACGCACATAGCTACGAAGTGTTGAATCACATGAATATGTGCTTCAAGATGCCTCCCATATGGGATAACGGCCTTTGATGGATGACTGCTAAATAATTAAATAGATACAATATAAAATGTCATCAATATAACATTCATGAATAAATACCGACAGATGTATTATCACTTACCGCACCAAACTACATAAATGAATATAAAACTTACCATCTCAGATGAGGAAGAGGAGAGTGGAACGTGCCTTGGAAGTTTGGTGGTTTCTTTCTCAGCTTTGGATTGTTGCCTAGTAGTTCGTCGACGCTTAGAGTTGGGTGCTGATATGCTGCCACCGCGTCTCTTAGTTTGCATTTTCTTAACTCCCTTCTTCTATTGAGATCGCAAATTCCTTTTTGGTGCCATTATCAAATACAACCTATAAATGTAACTTGACAACATTAATAACTTTTTAACTACCTTTAGCCACATAGTCAACTATGTATGCATATGTAAATAACCATAATCCTAAATTACGAATACATAATTTATATAATTCTAAACAATACAAAATAACCATTTCAATTTAAATTGCCAATGTTGCTCTTTTCCATCTACATTTAAAGTGTATATATATGTATATATATATAACTACGTATAAACAACTTAAAATAACATAAAATTTGATCAAACACATTTATTTATCCAAGCAATTCCACAATTTTTATCACTTCCAAAATTAATTTATATCAGTTTTAATTTTTAAGCTTATGCCAAACTATAAACCTTAATCAACTCCATATTTACCATATTTTTTTCTCCTTTTGAACCCCAAAACTCTTTATTAAAAAAAAAAAAAAGGGCTGACATCATCGATTACGTCAGCAAAACGGCAAGTAGTCCGTTACACATGCACAAAAATGACACGTCGTTTCTAATTAACGACATGTCGTATTAATAGGACGACGTGTCGTAGGGGCTGGCCAACCGAACGACATGTCATTAGTAAAATACGACACGTCGTTCGCTTCTCCTTCAACCTCCAGTCGGTCGACCCGAACCCGCCCGAACCGGGTCTTGTACCCGAATTATGACTCGGAATTTTCTCCCACCTCCGGCCACCGTTTTAGGCCAAACCGGTCCCATTTTTTTCGTCTCTTCATTTCCTACTGATACCCAGTGTCAGTCTATCCTAAAACTTAGATTTTAATAACTTCCATATAAAAACCTTAATCTAACATAAATTTTTAACCGGTTTTAAACATCAATAAAGCAATTCACATTCCTAAACATATCACATTGTACTCAAAAAATGTTATATATTCTTAAAATTCCAAGTATTTGATGTAAATATGAAATCCACAATATATATATATCACACACGGCAATAAAAAAAAAAATTAACTGATGATGCTTATAAGTAGATTAAAAAATAGAAAAAAAATAGATTTTTCTTTTTTAGTTGAAAAGTTAAAAGGATTTTTCGTGATGTGGAATGTGGGATATGATGTGGAATGGGGTGAGGTAAAAGTTTTTGTAGAAATAGATTGGAAATTAATATAACAGGATATGAATGTCTTTTAAAATTATTTTAAGGTTATAATTGATATTAAAGGGTAGAAAAAAAAAATGAAAGAGAGGGGGGTATATTTCGTTACCGCCTTGCCAAGGAGGGTAAAGGACCAAATTCCCCCTTTTTTTTTTTTTAAATTTTAAAACAAAGCTTCAAACTTTCATTAACCAGAAACTGAATTACAAACATGATTGAAATAAAACAGAAATTTGTCTACGGGCTTTGTATTTTCATCCAGCTTTGCCTAACACATTTCTTCTCTCATTGGAACTTTTCTGAGTTTAATCGATCCATCCAAAAAAATCTAAAAAATTATGACAATTGAATAAACGGAAATTAAATTAAATATTCAAAAGGAGAAGACAAGTTCAAGCAAGAAAATGGATTTCTGGATTTATTAGCAGAGATGGTCAAAATGATTTGGTCGAAGAATGATAAGGAGCGCAAGTTTTTTTTTTTTTTTTGTTTTTTTCTGAGGGGATTGAGCCATTCAAGATACAAGTGGCAAAAAGATTAATTTTTTAGGCCTGGAGGAGCACAAAGAATATTGAAAATTCAAGTTTATCATTTTTTTAAAAATTTTTTTTTTATGAATTTGGTTTGGTCATGGTTTTTCTATAGATTATGTATTTTTTTTAATTATGTTTATTACCAGATTAATTCTATACGTTTAACGTCTGTTAAGGGATTGAATATTTGGAGCAACATGGCAAACTTTTATTGGAGGAACAGATAACAATTTGGTAACAAAGGATATCAATCCATTAAGCAAGAAACTGAATTACATAGATCATTAAAAACTTGTCAGAAGCTTGATTATATTTTTTTCTATTTTAGCAAACATTTATATTTTCTAATAATAATTGCTATAAAAATAACCTATTGCCTATCAAATGTTAGATGATCTGAGAATACATTATTGATATATATAAAAGTGATTTAAAAATTTATCTTGATTTATATATATATATATATAGAGTAATTCTACGCGCAGACTGTCTGCATGCGGACCGCATTCAAAGTCGGTACTTTTTGAAAAAAAGCGTATATGTACACAGTAAAACTGATGGTTTTTTGAAAAAACCATTGATTTTGGGTATGGTCTGTATGCGGACGATCCGCCCGTAGTCTTTCTCTCTCTCTCTCTCTCTCTCTATATATATATATATATAGATAGATATTAGTGATTTAAAATTTTATCTCCAAACCATCTCCATTGCGGGATAATATGGTCTTCAAGGAACCTTGCTCAAAACCAATGAGTCCTCCGAACCTGTGTCATTTCTTGAATTGAGATCCCTTAGTCTTAGGCAAATATTGAAACTGAAACATGATTCAACAGCCGAGTACAATGGCAGTCAATCACTAACAGTGCTCACCACAATGTCTTTTTGTGGCGGCTCTCAAATGAGTACTTCCTTACCGAGGTCAAATGGGGCTGGTGGTTCAGTTTGGGCGAGGAGCGAAGTTGTACATATGTCAACTACTTCTTACCTTAGACTATTGCTACTCTGCATTTTTAAAGGCATTATTTCTTTGCAATCTTATTAGTTTGGAAAGTCTATGCTCTGGCCAACTTCCACTTGTGTCTTCTAGACAATTAAAAATCATAGAATGGAAAAGTGTCCCAAATTGAAGAACCTCTTTTTGTTTTCTATGGTCTTGTAGTTTTTGCAACTGTAAAAATAAAGGTGGTTGTTGACTGCACTAGCATGAAAGAGATTGTTGTTGAAGAAAAAAGAAAATTTTGTTAATTATGATATTTGACATTGCAAAAGTCTAATAGAGCTTACTTGTTTTTCCTTAAAAAGTACTAGGAATATATCAAGGTTCAAAGAGATCATTCCAAAGAATGAGATTGTTAGCATGGGACTTTTCAATCATAAGATATGCTTATTTATTTCAACTTTATATGTTTTTTTTTTTTACTAGCATTTCTCATATCCATAGTCATTTTAGTACGTAATATAGTTAAGATACGTTTCATAATTTTTTTTAGCGTAAAAAATAATTTAAATTAGTATTAATGATAATGCTACAAGCACCAACTTGTTTAGCAACTCTGTCTATTTATCAAAATACAAGAGACATTATATACATTTTCAGCTGAGAGTCCTGAATAACAATAAGATATTGATTAGGTGGTTACATACATGTTTGCATAGTCGCCTCGGAGTTGGCAATACAAATCAGCTCCTTATTTTCCACCACATCATCTTTATGTGAACTAGACAATGGTTTACCACGTAGATCACATGACAGTAATTGATCGCGAGTCGAATATGGATCGCTTGGTTATGGTGGTGATGTACCACATGGCAATGATGGTGATTGATCAAATAATGATGGTGATGGTGGTCTGATGGTTGAGCTGGTGGCTGTCTATAATGCTGAGATGATGGATTATGTGGTGGTAATAGTGGTGGTGGTGGTGGAGTTGGAGGTGGTGGTACCTGTCACACATACAAAGTTGAAGGTTAGGTTAAGGTCAAGGTATTTAACAAAGAACCACTTTAAATAGTAATATTCATGCATACCTGACTGTTTAATTTATCAATTATAACCACAGACATGGTCTCCAACCTGTTTAAATGGTGTTCAATATGTTAGGAATAATTTAGAGCAGGAAGAGGGAGAAAGGAGATAGGGATTTTCTAGTTAATTTTTCTCCCCTTTTCATTACTGGTTCCCCTTATTTGTAATTAACTTCAACAACCAATTACTAAAATCAAGGAAATAGTGCACCCACTCACATCCGAGTGGTTTCAACAAATTGGAACATAAACAAATAAAAACAGAACAACAGCAATCAAATAACAAACTTATTTCCAAGGACCTAGTCCACTCAAGGACCAAGTCTTCCTAAGTCTCATCATGTACGCCATGCATGCAGGAACCACATCATTCAAGAACACCCGTAACAGTCCACTCCCCTTAAGAATCCTTGACCGCAAGGATAAAATCTAGATAGGATCAAGACATCCGCCTGGCACTCTCCCAGGTAGCATCCTCTACTGGAGCCCCTTTCCATTTCACTCATACCTCTTCTCGTGGGTGATACCTTCCCTTCCGAGCCACTCAGGGGTCCAATATAGTTTTAGGTTGTGGAACACCACAAGTCAGCTCTTCTTCAATAATTGGCAAAGGCTCTGACTCAGCTAGTATTGGCCCTACATATTTTCATAGTAAGCTAACATGTAAGCCATCATGGGTTTTGGATCTAGGTGGAATAGCCAAACAATAAGCAATAAAACTGCTTTTCTCTTTGATTTCATGAGGCCCATAGAATCTAGGAGTTAGCTTCTGCGAATGGCAGAGAACAACAAAAGTTTGATGATAAGGTTAGAGTTTGAGGTACACCTAACCTTCGATCGTAAAAGAAACATCTCGTCGGTGTTGGTAAGCATCACTTCGCATACGATCTCGAGCACATTTAAGGTTGTTATGCAAAGCCTGCAGAATGGAATCTCTAATTATCCACTGTAGTAACTTGGGTTGTGCTAGGAACATATGCTAGTAAAGAAGGAGGTGGGATACCGTAAACTGCTTCAAAAGGAGTCATCTGTGTAAAAGAATGGACTGATGTATTGTAGCTATACTGATACTAACCTAGAATGACCTGCTCTTAAACCCGTATCATATTAGCTTGCATCTTAATTAAGTTCAAGTACTAATGGAATTGACCACAACTCCTAACCAACCTGTAATTAGAAACCTGGGTATAATGTAGATGCTACAATAAGGGATGGAAAACCTATTGATAAGTCAAGCTAAAACAACCAATTCTCTAATGGTGTTTTAGGTGTTCTCAAAGAACAAAGAGATAATTAATCTCACAAGTATTTTCTCAATCAAATCAAAGTTGTATTCTTATTGAAAATAAGCCTTCAAATAGGCTTTGAAAAAAATAAAATAAACCTTAAAAATCCTAGGAAAAACCGGCCACACAATGAAGAATTCTAGCTTGACCGAATCTTTCCTTTTCCTAATCTAATTAATTAATTCCCTCATTTTCAATTAGGAATTAATTAATTTACAATAAAAATAATAAAATAATAACTTTTCTAAACTTATTTGTCCAGCAAATAAATAAATAAAAACCCAAAAAAAAGTCAAACACAAATTAGAAAATGAGTTTACTAGTTTGACAACTAAGCTGACTTATGTCTGATGTCCGAGCTAACTTATGTCTGCCTGATGTCCAAACTAAGTTATGTCTGTCTGAGCTAACTTATGTTTGCCTGATGTTCGAACTAAGTTATGTCTATCCGAGCTAACTTATGTCTGTCTGAGCTAACTTATGTCTGGTTGATGTCCAAAGTCCGAGGTTAGATGTCCGAGGCATGGGTGTCCGATATAAAATGTCCGATGTATGGGTATCCGATATAAAATGTCCGATGTATCAGCCTTCACCATTTGGATGCTTAAAACAGGCTTTGTATCTTCAATTATGGACAAGCTCTGTTGAGAATTGATTACCCCCTGTATAAATGCTCCAGGTTGTCCTTAAATCTCTTAAGTTGAGCTCTTGTGATTGGCCTGGTCTTCATCCGTGTCGGGTTAGCACCCCAGCAGGTTATTGGCTAAGCGGGCTCGGGCGGAATCACATTATTCCCCTCCTTTTGAAAAGGATTTGTCTTCAAATCAAGATCATCATCTGCAGCAAAAGGAGTTAAATTAGCAACATTAAATGCAGCAGTAACACTATACTCACCTATTAAATTAAGTTTGTAAGGATTCTCATTAATCCACTCCATAACTTGAAAAAGTCCATCCATAGGCGGCATGAGCTTTGACTTTCTTTGTTTAGGAAACCTTTCCTTTCGTAAGTGCAACCAAACCAATTCTCCTGGGTCAAACACTATTACAACAAAATCTAGAAATACATGCTCATTACGGTAAAAATTACACTTTTTAAAGTTAGCAAACAATATTTCCCAAATTTTCAAATTTCCACTAAGTAAAGCTCTCAACAATGCAGAGAAAGTTCTATGCAACAAAAACATCTTTATATAAGTATCTTTAAAATTCATGACGAGCAATGATTTCTTATTCATAGTTACTTTATTAACATCATCAAAGCTAAGATAAAAAATTTTATTTTATTTTTCTCTTTCCTTTCTTTTTCTTTCCCACTCACGGTTCGCATTTGTTTTCTCTCACACTCGGTTTTTTCTCTCACTTTGTCTCTCTCGGGTTTGTTAAAATATTTCCACTCAACCTGGGTTTTAGAGGACTGACCTTGGACAGCAAGCTCACCTTTCTCCTCTTGAATGGATGGTGGAGTCGTTGGTGTCATACTAGCCCTCTCCTTGAGCCTCTCGGCTTCCCTTATTTGTTGCATTTGAAGTTGATCGCTAAATACTTCCTTTGAATAATGGCTCCAGCTTAAACTTTTTCCCTTCAAATTTAAATACAATGCTATTATCTCTACCATAATGGATAGCATCTTTATCAAATTGCCATGGCCTACCCAACAAAATATGACCCACATGCATAGGAACAACATCACACAATACAACATCCACATATGTATCAATGCTGAATTTTACTTTGGCTTGTTTATTTACTTTTATCTCACCACTATCATTAAGCCACTGTAATCTGTATGGTACTGGATGTTTAATGATTGTTAATCCTTATTTATCAACTACCATACTACTAATTACATTACCACAACTTCCATTATCAATTATCATACCACTTACATTACCTTGAAGTTTACATTGGGTATGGAAGATGTTTTCTCTTTGAACTTGATCCTCATCCTTGTAAACACTCAACATTCTCCTTGCCACCAAGCTCAATTCAGAATTGGAAACCTTTAGGGTTTTGGCTTCATCCTCAATTCCTTCCGCTTTATGCACGGTCTCAATTTCAGCTTCATCACTATTGGACTCCAACTCACCATTGTCCTTCAGCACCATGATTCTTCGATTTGGCCATTGGTTGGCAATATGTCCTCGACCCTGAAACTTAAAGCAAACAATTTCTCTTGATCTTGACGGTTTAGGATCAAATTTTACCTCATTATTATGTGCTTGGACATATTCGGCTTTAAGCTCCTTTCTTGGCCGATTGGTGCTTTTTTCTCCCACCTTTGGCTTTGGCTTGCTTTCATAGGTTGGATTGTTTCTCCAGTCACTTGGAGTTGATCTTCCACTGTTGGAAACTCCTTCAAACTGTGAGCCTGCACCCCTCCTCTTGAATTAATGTTCCAATTTAATAGCCACATGCAACATCTTCTCAAATTCCACATATTGTTGCAATTCTAGTTGGTTGGCTATCTCACGATTCAAACCACCAAGGAACCTTGCCATGGTTGCTTCTCTATCCTCATTCATGTTTAATCTCATCAAAAGCATCTCCATCTCCTCGTAATAATCTTTCACGGACATACTTCCTTGAGATAGGAATTGAAGCCTTTGATGCAGCAACCTATGATAATGTGATGGTACGAACCGCTTCCTCATGGCTCCCTTCATTTGGCGCCATGTAGTGATCAAGTCATCACCAACTCTCCTTCAGGTGTTTTGCTCATTGGTCCACCATTAGAGTGTGCAATGACCAAACTCCATTGCTGCCATCTTCACCTTCTTGACTCCGAATAATGATGACAATCGAAAATCATCTCCATTCTCTCTTCCCATTCCAAATATGCTTCTGGATCACTTTTACCTATAAATGGTGGGATATTTACCTTGATGTTGCCAAGATCATCATCTTCATTCCTTGTTGGTCTCCCATGGATTAGCCTTTCTTGAGGTTCAAAAATTTCATCAAACCCTTCATCCAAGTCATCTCCATAGTTACTTCTCCCAAATTCCTCTCTTGGTCGCCCTCGGCCTCCTCAACCTTGACCTCCATGATCATCCTACCTTATATTGGGCACTCTTTGGGATGTTTCTAACCTGTCCATCTTTTGATTTAAGTGGTCAAATCGGGCATTCATCCACAGTAATTGCTCCAATATAGCCCTCATGTCCGTTTGTTCACCACTCCCCAAAGCTCGAAAATCACCTTTAAATCCTATGGACTCCTCTTCATTAATTCTCAAAGGTGGATCTCCTCTTCTCACCCTTGAATCTGCCATGTTAGTATGAATAATACAAAAATAAAATAAATTCTCACCAGGTTCACTCCCTCACGTGTTTTACTCAATATAAGAACTCGACACTCATGTTTGCACACTAATTTCGGCTTTTAACCTTTTTTTGTGCTCACACTCTCTTGTCTTTTTCCTCTCAATGAATTATCTCAAAGTTCTAATTAAAACACCTATAAAATAGGAATTAGATCACAAGTATGTTTTAATTAAACTTATCAACAAAACAGTACCTAAAAGTAGGCAATACCGAAGAATTCAACAAAACCTAGTTTTCGGCTTTTCTAGGTGAAATAAAGCAAATTAATGAGAAAACTTTGGAATTTTGAAGAACTGGACCAGATGGTAATATATTATGAGTTCAAGAATAAAATTCTAGAAAAAGAAATTCAAATACGAACAAGAATCAAAGAGAACAAAAATATAGAAAAGTTGTTGGTTGTTGATATTTGTAATTCAAGTTTTTGTATCAAATCCTTTAACTAATTTTAATCCAAATAATTTAGCACTCAAACTCAAATATCCAGCAGCAAAAATGACTCTCCAGAAACTCCAAATATGAAATAAATAATCAACAAAGCAGCAGTTACAAGAAATTTCCAGCAACAAACTTCAACAAACCGATTTTTTTTTTTGTTTTTTTATTCGGCTTTACCTCTTCTTTTTTTTTTTTCTTTCACTCACAGAACATAAATAAACTGCAGTAGCAAAGATCAACACCAAAAATTACAATTCCACACCAAAAATCCACCAAACCCGTGGCCTCCAACAAAAACAAAAGTGCAGGTTTTTTTTTTAATTCTTTTTTTTAATATGTTGCCGCAAACCCTTCTTTTTTGTTTTTTTGGGAATAAATGAATGCAAATATTTAAGACTAAAACAGCGAAGAAAAATCAACAAAAACCAAAACTAACAAGAACAACGATGAAAAACAACCAATAAATTAGAAAACAAAAATACGATAAAACTAGGAAATCCTAATTCAACTAGGAATGAATTTTTTTTTTTAAATGATGCAGAACGTGTATGATGATAGAAGCAACCTTAACCTAATGCTAAAATTGTAGATTAACACAAAAATAAATAAAGCAAATAAAGATAGATCAAACCTGAACAAAATTTGGCTCTAATACCAAATGATACAAATCTAGGACGACCTGCTCCTAAACCCGTATTATATTAGTCCGGATCTTAATTAAGTTCAAGTTCTAATAGAATTGACCTCAACCTCTAACCAACCTGTGGTTAGAAACCTTGGTATAATGTAGACGCACAATAGGGGATGGAAAACCTATTGATAAGTCAAGCTAAAACAACCAATCTTCTAATGGTGTTTTAGGTGTTCTCAAAGAACAAAGAGATAATTAATCTCACAAGTATTTTCTCAATCAAATCAAAGTTGTATTCTTATTGAAATTAAGCCTTTAAATAGGCTTTGAAGGAAATAAAATAAACCTTAAAAACCCTAGGAAAAACTGGCCACATAATGAAGAATTCGATCTTGACCGAATCTTTCCTTTTCCTAATCTAATTAGTTAATTTCCTTATTTTCAATTAGAAAATAATTAATTTACAATGAAAATAATAAAATAATAACTTTCCTAAACTTATTTGTCCAGTAAATAAATAAATAAAAACCCAAAAAAAAGTCAAATGCAAATTAGAAAACAAGTTGACTAGTTTGACAACTAAGCTGACTTATGTCTGATGTCCGAGCTAACTTATGTCTGCCTGATGTCCGAACTAAGTTATGTCTGTCCGAGCTAACTTATGTTTGCCTGATGTTCGAACTAAGTTATGTCTATCCGAGCTAACTTATGTCTGTCTGAGCTAACTTATGTCTGCTTGATGTCCAAAGTCCGAGGTCAGATGTCCGAGGCATGGGTGTCCAATATAAAATGTCCGATGTATGGGTGTCCGATATAAAATGTCCGATGTATGGGTGTCCGATATAAAATGTCCGATATATCAGCCTCCACCAGTTGGATGCTTAAAATAGGCTTTGTATCTTCAATTATGGACAAGCTCTGCTAAGAATTGATTACCCCCTGTATAAATGCTCCAGGTTATCCTTAAATCTCTTAATTTGAGCTCTTGTGATTGGCTTGGTCTTCATCCCTGTCGGGTCAGCACCCCAGCAGGTTATCGGTTGAGCGGGCTTGGGTGGAATCGCATTATTTGGATAAGCCATTTTGAGAATGAATTACTTTCTGGATAAAGGCAGCAAGGTTGTCCTTAAATATCTTAATTTGAGCTCTTGTGATTGGCCTGGTCTTCATCCATGTTGGGTTAGTAACCCAGCAGGTTATCAATTAAGCAGGCTGGGGCGGAATCACATTATATACTCAGCCCAAGGAAGCTAGCGCATCCATTGACTTGGTTGCTCCCCTGCAAAGCATCTCAAATATTGTTCTAGAATTCGGTTGATGGCTTTGGTTTGGACATCCGTGTCAGGACCCGTCCAGAATTCCTTCCCCGGAACCCTAGACAGCCCTGATCCCAGGAAAACCCTACCGGACCCTCCAACGGAAAATCCGACAGAGTCTCCCCTAAGGGATTTACTTACCACAAACTACCTGCACTGAAAACACACTTCTATAAACATCCCCTTATTCCTCCCACAACTACAAATTGTTCCACAAATTTCAGCACTTCAAAAATAAAACAACAGCAGCAACCCAGTGCATAAAAACAACGACACGTCCAATACAGTATACAGAGCATTATACGACAAATGTGGAATTTATAAAAATAACAGATAAAGAAGCAATACAGGATAGAGAGGAAAAAGGGAAGAAAAACTTCTTGAACCTTCGGCAACGAACTGAGACGTTGGGCTCGCCCCGGACAATCAACGTCTCCAACCTGGACCTAGGGGAACGGAATTTAAGAGTGTGAGATGCTAATCATCTCAGTGAGTGACCCTATCTACTATACAATATAATACCACGGTAATACAGTAGATAGATAATAATTAAATGGGAAAATAATAATTTCTCTCAAAACCCTTACAATTCTCTCAGTTGGAAAAGTTCCCCTTTTAAACATTTTCACAAAACCCTTGTACGTACTTCCCAAAAACCAAGGAACCAAACAAATTAATAAACAACAAATAAACAAATAAATACATAAATACCCCAAATATAAATAACTGCAATAAATTATAATAAATAATTTTTTTGAACACCTTTGGGGTTTTAAACTTTAATTGCAATTTACACCGACAATTACACCTGACGCACCACACCATATACCGGTGATGCCCTCCGATACCCAGCGTCCCGAGCACCGACTGGCGGGAGGTTAAAGAGAGAAACCTGCAGTGGTCACTTCGGCGTCCCGACAGTACCGACTGCTAAAAACCATCACCCGGCCAAGGAGGGGGGCGGCTGTGCACAACAATAACCTTGCCTGCCCACGGTCCAATGGCAACTCACGGGTGAAGTAATAACCGCACGCTAAACCATATAACAACCGCGTGCTAAACCACGTGTCCATACACCATACACCATAACACCAATACTGTATGAGTGCGTCTAAAAATAAACATAAACAACCAACCGTACCGTTTTTCCAAAAACCACCGTGGGAAGTATACCAAAATTTCACAAAACACCATCCCACATATTTTATCCAATCACCCGGTACGAAACAGCGATAACAACAAACCACAATTTTCTCGAAATACAAAATGCAACCATAAAAATACCGCGGGCATAATTTATAAAATTTAACCAAATATTTTCATAAAATATTTAACCTAATTATGCCCGAGAAATCACATTTGAAACCACGTGAAATTAATACCGAAACATACCTTGCTCATGCATAACAAATAATTTAATTTAAACCGCATTAAAATCATAATTAAACCACACCACATGAGCATAATTAAATACTAAATTAAATACCAATTAAATTTAATTAATTGCCCAAAATAATTTTTGAAGGTGGGTCACTCACCTGGAGCACGTAATTAACCCATGATCCACCACGGGATCAATTCTACGACTCACCGGTGCTCCTAGAACAAAATTCACAGACAGTCAAATAAATTAATATTTTAATCGGGTAAATAATACCCGGTACCCGGGGGCTTAAACGCAAACGTTAACCAAAATGGTCGAATGATATACCGAATCGAAGCTCGTGGAACGAGGATCACCAATCCGGTCTCCGTCGACCCCAATTCCGCCGGAGGTGGCCGGAATTTGGTCGGAAAGGTTCGGCCGGTGTTCACTTCCCCATATCTCGCAAACCGCTTCGAATTTCTGGGATTGGAGGCCATTTTTGGATTCAGAGGACCCAAAATAGGGGGATAGGAGGCTCAATTGGGAGTGGGCTGGCCGGAAAACACAAGAAAAGAGGAGAGAGAAACTTGGCCGGCCGGCGGCTTCTCCGGCCCGATCGGCGCGCGTCCGGCGGCGGCTGGCCGTGAAACTTGGCGGCCAAGCTCGCGAGGTGGCGGGCTTCCTTGGTGGTTGGCGCGTGAGGGCTATGGGTGGCCGGAATTCAAAAACACGGGAGAGAGAGAGGGACGGCCGGGAGAGAAGAAAGAAAAGCTGCGTGTGTGTGTGTATTTCGGGGAAGAAGAAGGAAAAAAGAAAAAAAAGAAAAAGAAAAAGAAAAAGAAAGGATTGGTGTTTTCCCACGTGGGGAAAAGAAAAGAAAAAGAAAAAGAAAAAGAAAAAGAAAAAGATAAAGGAAAAGAAAAAGAAATAATTAAATAATATTAATAATAATATTATTATTCAAAAATAATAAAATAATTTGATTTTTTTCACATGGTTGACATGTGGCATTTCACCATGGTGACACATGGCCACCTTCATTGAGTCACACGTGGCACCTCGTTATGCGTGTAAAAATAATATTAAAATAATACAGTATTTGAAAAACTTTACAGGTCCATAACTTTCAAACCACATGTCCAAATCGGACGTGCCGCTAGTCTACGGACTCGTATCGACGAGCACTTCACAACCATGCATGAGTTAACACTCAACCTTGCATGAATAAAAAGTCAACTCCGGCACCCCTTGGACAGTTTGGACCTCAACTTGTTTTGCTCAAAACTTTCAAACCGTAGCTCCGTTTTCAACGTGCTACCAGTCTACGAACTCGTGCCAACGTGTACTCCGTAACGGTACCTCAGTCAACCTAGAATTCCAACCGGATCAAAAAGTCAACTTTTGACCCCTTCGGTCAACGGTCAACAGTCAACCTCGGTTAACGTGCAAAAATTTCCGACATGGTTCGGGACGGGGTGTTACATCCGTCTGCGGATGGTAACTGGAGCTCATGTTTAAAGTATTTCTTTGCAATTGGAAAAGAGGCTCCAAAATGAGCTGATGAAGATCCGATCCCAATCACTAAAAATAGAAGTGGGAATCCCATGCTATCGCAAAATATTAGCAACAAAAGCTTTGGCCACCGAATGATCTGTAGAGGGGCGGAATAGAGAAACAAAGTGAGTGTATTTGTACAAACGGTCTACGACCACCATAATGACTGTAAAACCATTGCAGGGAGGTAGTCCCTTATAAAATGCATAGAGATTTCTACCCAAATATGATCTGGAATTGGCAAAGGTTGTAGGAGTTCTGCAGGCTTCATGCTATCTGATTTGAATTGTTGGCATATAGTGCAATTGTGTATAAATTCCTTTACGAATTTCTAAGGACTTGACCAATGAAAGGTGCGACGGGGTTGGGAGAGAGTCTTATGAAACCCAAAATATCCACCCTTGGGTGAAGCATGGCATTACATGATAATCAGTGGAACCAAAGAAGAAGAAGGGTTCAAGTAGAGCTTACCTTGATAGAACTAGATGCCATCATATAGAGAATAATGAGGACTCTTTGATAGCTTTTCGTAGAAGGAATCATGCGTTACTTCTTCCTAAAGATGCGGCCACCAATCCTCGTGTGGCATTGACACAGAGAGAAACTAAAACTCAACTACACGAGAAAGAGAATCTACAGCTTGATTGTCGGGACCCTTCTTGTATTCAATAACATAATCATAACCCATTAGTTTTGGAAGCCAACGGGTTTGCACTAGAGTAGTAATGCATTGCTCCAATAGATATTTAAGACTTCACTGTTTAGTTTACACAATAAAAGGTTGACCCAACAAATATGGTCGCCACTTCCTTACCGCCTTGATAATAGCAAGCATCTCCTTCTCATAAGTAGATAGTGATAAAGCAGCACCTTTGAGAGCTTCACTAAAGAAGGCAATAGGTCGATGTTCCTGAGATAGTACTGCATCGAGGTCAACTCAACTAGCATCACACTCTAGCACAAAGGGTTGGGAAAAATCAGAAGGTCATAATATAAGGGTAGATGTAAGAGCTTCCTTAAAATGCTGAAAAGAAGTGGCGGCTTCCTTATTCTAGTGAAACCCATTCTTAGATAATAAATGATTAAAAGAAACTACGATGCTACCAAAATTCTGAATGAATTTGTAGTAATATTCGACTAAGCCGAGGAATCTATGTACCCCTTTAACTGACGTTAGTTTTGGCCACATTTGAATGGCCTCAATTTTAGATGGATCAACAGCCACTCCCTCTTCAGAAATCACAATGCTAAGAGAGCCTATTGAAGAGATGCCAAACCTGCATTTTGACTTCTTGACAAATAGCTGATTTTCAGTTAGAATAGAAAAAATAGTGGCTAAGTGTGCTACGTGGTCCTCCTAAGAGTTGGAATAAAGAAGGATATCATAAAAGAAATAAATAAAATTTCGTACGTGAGACCGAAAGAAGTCATTCATCAGACTTTGAAAAGTGGCCGGTACATCAGTGAGACCAAAAGGTGTCACGAAAAACTCGTAGTGTCCCTCATGGGTACGGAAGGTAGTCTTAGGAATGTTAGATTCATGGACTCGAATCTGGTGGTATCGAGCTCGGAGGTCCAGTTTGGAGAAGAAACAAGCCCCATTAAGTTCATCCAACAATTCATCTATAACTGAGATTGGAAACTTGTCTTTGATTTCTTGAGATTTAAGGCTTGGGAATCAACACAGAAGCACCATTCATCGTCAACTCTTTTGACGAGAAGGATTGGTGAAGAGAAAGAGCTACGACTGGGCTGTACTAATCCAGCTTGCAGAAGCTCCGTGACTTGCTTTTTAATTTCTATTTTGTGGTAATATGGGTATCTATACGGTTGCACGCTCACAGGGGTGATTCCTGGTTGCAATGGTATTTGGTGGTCATGGTTACGTGTAGGAGGCTATTTCATGGATTTCTTAAAGAGTGCTGAAAATCTAGTGAGTAGGCAATCCAGATCAGTTAGAATGTGATTGGATTGTACTTCAAGTTCGGAGGAACTTAGTTGAAGGAAGAAGGTAGTGCCGCGCAAACTAAGTCCACGTATCTCGTGGAAATCCTTTTGAGATGAGACTTCTATCTCTTGTTGAGTTATTCCCTGGAAGGTATGTGGAACCCCATCTTTGCGTGAAAGACATAGTGAGAGGGGAATAATTGGTCTCAATGGACCTGAGTGTGGCAAGCCATTGTACCTCGAGGATAACTAGGCAAGTTACGACATGTAATACATAAAAATCCACTGTCGTTGAAGTCCTTTGAATTTCGACAGTGAGCGATTGGCATAACCCTGCACACTCGATCTTCTCCTTATTGGCCACCATGACTTGGAACTTCTTGCTGCGAGTTATAGGTAACCCAAATCTGGAGACAACGGCCTGATCAAAGAAGTTATGGGTACTTCCACCATTGATGAGTATTGTCAAGTCTTTGTTCCTTAACTTCTTGTAAATCTAAATAGTTTAAAGATGGCATGCACTGGCTATTGCATGGAAAGGTATCTCCACCACTACATCAAGTTGTTCTTCAGTGGGTAAGTATTCCTTCTTATTAGAGCCTGAATATTCAATTGTGAACAGCTGGGGTCTCTCACATCGATGTACAAGTATGAACTTTTCATCACAGTAATAGCAAAGTCCTTTCTCTCTCCGCTCATGTGCTTCTTGGTTTAAGTTTCATTGGATTCCAGGAACCGTTGAGTTTTTTTGCAAGCTGGGAGGGGGTCCTAATATGATAGAATTTAGGTCGGTTTTTATGCGTGTGATAATTGACGAGACCTATGTTCAATATACAAAAGGAGTCTTTTTCTGTAACAGATTCTTTTCTTCAATTAATCGTGATACCTCAATAGCCTTAGCCAATGTAGTTGGATGCTTAATTTTGACATCCAAATGGATGTTGTCATGGAGCCTCGCAATGAAGCACCCAATCAAAAATTTCTCTGGTAACCCATCTACTCAGTGGGAGAGTTTCTCAAATAGCTCCTGGTAAGCAGACATTGTCGTGGTTTGTCGTAATTGAGTGAAGGCTTAAGATGGATCCTCAAAATCAGTTAGGTCGAATCGGAGAAGGACCATTTTGGTCAATTCTGGCCTCGCCAGTGGTTCACAAAATTTTGTGAATCATTGATGCCACTAAAGAGCAATTCCCTTCAAATGTTAACTGGACCTGTTGTTCTGGCGGAATTCCTTTGAAATCATAGTACTGTTCTGTCTTATAGATCCATCCCGATGGGTCTTCACCATCAAATTTCGAAAAAGAAAGTTTGAGGTGGGGGTTTTAGGCCTCACTGTGGTTATTGGAAGATTCTCCTACAGAAAATGGATTGATTTCTGGTTGGACCAATTGTGGACTCCGCATCATACGTAAAGCCTGGAGTTTGGATAACACTTGTTGCATAGAGGCATGCACTTGATCGAGACTTGCTTCATGCCTAGACAAGGTCTCATTCACTTCATTAAACTATTTTGCATTAGTCTTACCTCGTGTATCCATGGGGAAAAAAAAACTGGAACCTATGGGTAAATCTAGGCTTTAATACCAACTGTTAGGAATAATTTAGAACAGGAAGAGGAAGAAAGGAGATAGGGATTTTCTGGTTAATTTTTCTCCCCTTTTCATTACTAGTCCCCCTTATTTATAATTAAAATGCACCCACTCACATCTGAGTGGTTTCAACAAATTGGAACGTAAACAAATAAATAGAACAACAGCAATCAAATAACAAACTTATTAGCAATGACCCAGTCCATTTAAGGACCAAGTCTTCCTAAGCCTCATCACGTACGCATCCATACAGGAACCACATCATGCAATAACACCCGTAACACAATACGATCTAGACGTCCATAGATGATATCCATCTGTTATATACCCATTAGCAAAATTAAACAACACGTAAGTGTATTATCTGTGTTCACCCTGCCTCATTAGGTTGGGGTACATTGTTTCATTTCGAGGGTTTGTTCACCCTAACCTACATGAGGGCGAACACAATGTTTCTTTTTATGGGTTCGTCCACCCCGACCCATTGTAATTATCCCATTCCATAGTAGGGACCTCCCCCTAATTAAGGTTGGGTATGACACAAAGATAACATTTAGTCACAAGTACTTTTTTAAGTTCAAAACTAGAAGAAAAATGTTTTAATTAATTCATTGATACGAATCTAAGATGACCTGCTCCTAAATCTGTATTATATTAGCTCGGATCGAAAAATTAATTACAAATTATTATGGAAACCTTAACCCTAACCAACCTATGATTAGAAACCTTGATATAATGAAGACACCACAATAGGTTATGGATGCCCTATTGATATTGATAAGTTAAACCAAAACACTCGTTCTCTAACGGTATTTTAGGTATTCAAAGAGAACAAAGAGAAATTCTATCTCACAAATAATTTTCTAAATAATATTAAAGGTGTGTTCTTCTTGAAAAATAAGCTCTTAAATAGGCTAAAATCATAAAGCAATAAAAACTAAAAAACTAAGACAAAAACGGCCAAGCATGCAAGAATCCTAATGTGGCCAAATTTGTATTCTTCCTATTCTAAATTGGATTAATTGATTTTCTTATTTTGATTTAAGAATTAATTAATTTACAACAAAAATAATAAAATAAAAAATTTCCTAAGTTGATTTGTCTAGCAAATAAACAAATAAAAACTAAATAAATGACTAACTTTCTAAAACAAAAAGTCAAAGTCAAATTAGGAAACTAATTGACCATCTTTCAAACTAAGCTATCTTTGACCAATCAGTGACTAATTTAAGCTCAAAATCAGCTTTCATAAGCCATGTAAGATGCCAAATAGGATTAATATTGGTTCCCACACGTTACCCTTGATTGAAATAAGTCAAACTTGCTTAATCATCAAATGTAGTCAAAGCCAGCGGCAAAACTTGTCATTTTCAGCCAAATTTTAGTGGTGTGCGCACAAGCTGGTTTTGGGTGCCTTAGCTGCTGCCTTGTCATGAATCCATGGCCTCTTGGTGATATCAATTGAGTTCAAAAAATGTTGAACTCATTTTGTGTTGCCCGGAGTTCATATTTGCATTAAAACAGCTACCTGGGTCTATATTGGCCTCCACCACTTAGATGCTTAAAACATGTTTTGAATCTTTGGGTATTGACAAGCCCCTTTGAGAATTGATAACTCTTTGTAAAAATGCAGCCAAGTTGTCCTTAAATATCTTAGCTTGAGCTCTAGTGAATGGCCCGATCTTCATTTGTATTGGATCAGCATCCCAGTGGGTAGTCGATTGTGAGGGCATGGGCGGATTCTCATCATTCTCCCCCTTTTGAAAATGATTTGCCCTCAAATCAAAATCATCACCTGTAGAAAAAGGAGATAAGTCAGCAACAATAAATGTAGCATTAACATTATATTCACCCGGTAAGTCAAGTTTGTAAGCATTTTCATTAATCCACTTTAAAACTTGAAAGGTTCCATCGCTAAGCGGCATAAGCTTCGACTTTTTTTGCTCGGGAAACCTCTCATTCTTTAAATGCAACCAAATTCAACCTCCAGGTTAAAAAACATGTTTTCGGCCTTGATTGGCATTCCTTGCATATTGCTCAGTCCTCCTCTCAATATTAACCTTAGTCTTTTCATGAATCTGCTTCACAAAATTAGCTTTTTGCTTTCCATCTAGATTAGCATGTTCACTTAAAGGTAAATGTGTTAAATCTAATGGAGTCAAAGGATTAAAACCATAAACAATCTCAAATGGTCTATATTTAGTCACTGAATACAAAGATCTATTATAAGTAAATTCAACATGTGGCAAACATTCTTCCCATGTTTTTAAGTTTCTACTAATTAAAGTCCGTAACAATGCAAACAAAGTTCTGTTTACTACTTCAGTTTGTTAATCAGTTTGTGGATGATAAGTAGTTGAAAATAAAAGTTTAGTTCCTAACTTAGCTCACAAAACTTTTCAAAAATAACTTAAGAACTTATCATCCTTACCCGAAACAATAGTTCTAGGCATACCATGCAACTTTACAATTTCCTTGAAGAATAAGTTAGCAACATTAGATGCATCATCAATTTTATTGCATGCAATAAAATGTGCCATCTTAGAAAATCTCTCCATAACAATAAAAATTGAATCTTTACATGTTTTAGACCTACGTAAACTAAGAAAAAAATCCATAGATAAATATACCCAAGGAAAGGTTGAAATCGACAAAGGATGATATAAACCATGCGACTTCAATTTAGACTTGGCTTTTCATCATTTCAAGCATTTTCACATATTCTCTCCACATCCCTTCTCATGTTAGGCCAATAAATATGTTTTTGCAGTAAGGATAAAGTTTTTAAAACACTAAAATGACCCATTAAACTACCACCATGACCTTCCCTCACTAAAACTTTCCTACTGCTACAATTAGGTACACAAAGTTGATTTTTCCTAAACAAATATCCCTTAAAGATGTAAAATTTATTAAACCCATGTTTTGTACAGCTCCTAAATATTTTTTCAAGGTCATTATCATGCTCATAAATTTCTTTCAACTGTTCAAATCCAAGCAGTCTAGCATCTAAGGTAGAAAATATTACATACCTTCGGGATAATGCATCGGCAACCATATTTTTTTTTATCTTTTTTGTAGCGGATGACGAAAAGAAAGGTGTCAGGACCCGTCCAAAGTTCCCCACCGGAACCCTAGACAAGCCCTGATCCCAGGGAAACCCTACCGGACCCTTCTGTGGAAGATCCGGCAGAACCTCCCCTAAGGGATGAACTTACCACAAAATTTCCTGCACTGAAAACACACTTCTATAATTGTTCCCTTATTCCTCCCACAGTACGACGAACTGGTTCCACAAATTTCAGCACTCCAAAATAAAAATACAGTAATCCAGTGCAATACAAATACATAAGTGTCCCATACAGTATACAGAGCTTTATGAAGTACTACAAAATACAGAATACAGTAAAAGTGAAAGAAATAGTACAACTGCAGTAAAAGAAGAACAAGGTACTGCACGAACAAATACAGCGAGGAAGATCGAGTCCGCTCCGAGTGAACACCGACTACCTGGTACCTAGAGGAACGAAATTTAAGAGTGTGAGATGCTAATCATCTCAGTGAGCGACCCTACTACTCTACACTATCATACCACGGTAATAGGTATATAAATAATAATTATTTGGAAATAATAATGTCTCTCAAAACCCTTACAATTCTCTCAGTTGGAAAGGTTCCCCTTTTAAAACATTTTCACAAAACCCTTTATTCATATTTCCCGAAAACCAAGACATCAATTAAATACCAGAACAGTAATATTATATTTTTAATTCCAATACAGTTTCCAAACATTTTATTTTTAAAACACAGTTCTGAAAATCATTTGATGCACCCACTATATACCAGTGGCGCCAACAGTACCCAGCGTCCCAAGGTACCGCCAGACAGGAGGTTATAGAAAGAAACCGGCATACGGTCGCGTGGCGTCCCACAGCGCCGCTGCTAACCTGGTGTCCCGGCCAAAGGGGGGTGGCCGCCCTCTCCGATGGCATCCACAGGACACCCTCATAATATCAACCGCGCGCTACTCACACCCACCTGCGCGCTAATCACAACCGTGTGCACACTAACCATATCACATATACCATATCACATAATCAGAACACCAGTACGTGCACGGTGCATCTAAAAATTATAAAATTCATAAATTTAAATCATAAAACAAATTTCACATTTTTCATAAGCATAGCGGGCATAATCCATCCGCTTGAACCGGGAAATTCTCCACAATTTCCTTATAATCCATACCATAAATTCCATGATTTTCAAATCCACCAACTCCCAAATCCATCAATTCAAATATCCACATTTTTTCCAAGCATAAATAATTTCTCGAAATATCATAATCAAATCCCATAATATTTTATGGGCATATTTCATAAAAATTGAAATCACCAACATAACCAAATATTTTCCTTGAAATATTTGAAAATCGAATCGTGCCCAATTTACCATTAAAACCACACCAATTTCAAAATCCTCAAAACCATAAATTAATTTCACATGGCATAAATTGGTGAAATACACATTTTTTTTAAATCCGATAAATTCACAAATAATTCCACCATAAATCAAATAAATATTTGGCACATAAAAATTAAATTCCAAATATTTAAATCACACATAATATATTCACCAATTAAATTTCCCAAAATTAAATTGAAGGTGGGTCACTCACCTTGTGCACGTATCTCAATCAAGATCCTCCGCAGGATCGACTCCGCTACTTGCACGTGCACCTAAAACATCCACAGTACCAAAACCACAAATATTAATATTTTATTCGGGTAATCCCCAAATGGGTACCCGGGGAGCGAACACCAAACGATAACTAAAATTTACGAATTATATACCGAATCGAAGCTCGAGTGATGCTAATCACAGATCCGGTCTTAATTTCCGATGATCGTACCCGACGGGGTCGGAATTTTATCGGGAAGCTTTTCGGGTTTCGGCTCCGCAATTCTCCTAAACCGTCGCGAATTGGTGGAAACGGAAGTCGGATTTGGGTTCAGGAGGTCGAACACTGCGGACTGGAGCTGGCCGGAATTTTCGGGGTACTCGCCGGAACAGTGATTTCCGGCGGCCGCCACGTCACCGGCAACCGTCGCCGGAACAGTAATTTCCGACGGTGGCCGTTTGCTGTGAAATTTTGCAGATTTGTAGATCGTGAGGAGAGCAATCCAACGGGACCGACGGTGAGCAAAACGGAGGTCGGACGGCGGAGAAATCACCGTTTGAAGATTTTCGACCCCTCGCCGGAAAACGCTCCGATCCCGGCGCGTCGGTGGTCCGATGGCCGTGATTTTTGGTGGGTAGGCCGGACTTGAGGAGAGGATGCTGGGTGTATGGCGCGTGTACTGTATATCGGCCGGAATAGTGCCGATTCGCGGTGGCCGGCGGTGGAGGGGAAAAATCGCCGCCAAACTTCGGACGTCCGATCCGGGCGCGTCCGGCGGCCGTTCGCCGTGAAATTTGGAGGTTTTGCCGGAAATGAGGTGGGCAAGCTTTCTGTCCGGCGCGTGTACAGTAACTCGGCCGGAACAGTGACAAAATCCGGTGGCCGGCGGTGGCTCTTTCTCTCTCCTCTCTCTCTTTCTCTCTCTTCTCTCTCTTCCCCGAGTGTTTTAACAAATAAAACCCCTGCATGACACTGTTCATGCCACGTGGACCAATCAGAAACTGACACGTGGCGTTTCACTGTTCACCGACCCAAAAAAAATATTAAAATAATACGGTATCCGGTAAACTTCAAACGTCCATAACTTTTTAACCGGATGTCCGATTTAAGCGTGCCGCTAGTCTATGAACTCGTATCGACGAGTACTTTACAACCATACAAGAGTCAACTCACAATTACATCACAAGAAAAAGTCAACTCCCGGCACCTTTTAGACAGTTTACACTTCAACTTGTTTTGCCCATAACTTTCAAACCGTAGCTCCGTTTTCGACGTGCTACTAGTCTACGAACTCAGGGCGTCATGCACTTCGCCACGGTACCCTGGTCAAGTCGAAATTCCCACCGAGTCAAAAAGTCAACTTTGACCCCTTCGGTCAACGATCAACGGTCAACCTCGGTCAACGTGCACGGATTCCGGTGCGATTCGGGACGGGGTGTTACAGCCTTCCCCCCTTACAAAAATTTCGTCCTCGAAATTTCCGCATGTCACTGGAACAGATACGGGTACTGCTCACGCATCTGTGCTTCGGGTTCCCACGTTGCTTCCTCGACCAAGTGGTTCCGCCATAAGACTTTAACTAGAGGAATAGTCTTGTTGCGTAGCGTGCGTTCCTCGCGATCCAAAATCTGTATTGGCTGCTCCACATACGAAAGATCTTCCCTTATCTCTATATCCGGACTCTCGAGTACGTGCGAAGGGTCTGCAATATACTTCCGTAGCATCGACACATGAAACACGTTGTGTACTCGAGCTAGCTCTTTCGGTAACACCAACCTATACGCCACCGGGCCAATCCTCTCCGTAACCTCGTAAGGCCCAATATAACGAGGACCCAACTTACCTCGTCGTCCAAAACGTACTACTCCTTTCCATGGAGATAGTTTTAGGAATACCCAATCTCCTACCTCGAATTCCAAATCCTTTCTACGCACATCGGCGTAACTCTTCTGTCTATCTTGGGCAACCTTCAATCGATCCCTAACGATCTTCACCTTGTCCAAGGTCATCCTTAAATACTCAGATCCGACCGCATTAGTTGTTGCAAGGAGCCTCTCTTCTCCTACCTCACTCCAACACAAAGGTGTCCGACACTGCCTTCCATATAAAGCTTCATACGGGGACATTCCAGTACTCGCTTGATAACTGTTGTTGTAGACAAACTCTATCAGTGGCAGTTGTTCATCCCAGCTACCGCTAAATTGCATAATGCAAGACCTTAGCATGTCTTCTAATGTCTGGATTGTGCGCTCTGCTTGTCCATCAGATTGTGGGTGAAAAGCGGTGCTGTAGTTAAGTCTTGCTCCTAGTGCTAATGCATCATTACCAAATATATTCAACGTACCTGCCACGACGTCCGGTGTAGCTAGGGCCTCCTGCTGCGTCATCGCAAACACTCGACCCTGCCCTGTCTGCTGGGGCCTCCGTCCTCTACCCCTGCTCGGTCCAACAGGCTGTGGGACTGATCCCGATGAACCTCCTACTGCATAACTCCCTCGGGAACTCTGACCCCGCGATCCACTGGCCTGATGTGATGGTGGGCTCGCCCCTAACACTCCCGCCTCTCCATAAGGGCAATTTCTCTTAATATGTCCCGCCTGTCCACACTGAAAGCACACACCCTCAAACTGGCAAATCCCATGGTGTGCTCTATTGCAACGTCTGCAGAATGGCTTGGGGCTAAACCCAGAGTGCTGATATGAGCTCGTGCCGCCGCTGATGGAATGGCGCGGTGGTTGGGGCATACGATAGCCGCCTCTCCTCTGAAATCTGCCTCGAGGGCTGAACCCACCACTGTCTGAGCCTGAACTATGACTCTTCTTAGATGCCCCCTGTCGAGGTACCCCGCTGTACGAACCTTCGAACGGTCTGCGCCTCGAGGGTCTGTGTATCTCCGCCTGTCTCTCTAGCTCGAGCGCTGCATCCCTGGCGGACTGATAGGTGGGGTGTACTGACCCAGAAAGGGTGTAGCCGATGCTCTCGTTCAACCCGTCTATGAACCTCACCTTCTTCGCGTGATCGTCGGGAATCAAGTGCATGCAGAACTCTGACAGCTCCCGGAACCTCCTCTCGTACTCTGTCACCATCATGTTTCCCTGGCGCAGTCCCTCGAACTCTCTCCTTCTCGCCTCACGGTAGGCAGGAGGACAGAACTCAGTAGAGAAGGCAATCTTGAACTGGTCCCACGTATGCCTTCTGCGGGTCTTCTCCATTTGCCACCACTTCCGGGCGTCTCCCTCTAACATGAACCCAGAAATCCTCACCATATCCTCATCGGGGCACTGCATCCCCTCTTCCAAGATTTTCTCCATGCTGGATAGCCACTTCAAGGCTGCAGCTGGGCCTTGGCTTCCATCGAACTCCACGGCTCCTAAACGTCGAGCCTGATCCACGGATCGGTTACTAGAGCTTGAACCTCCTAAGGCTCTAGTTAGCTGAGAGACCAGATCTCTAAGGCTTGATCGACTCCCGGAACTCTCAGCCGAGCGTTCCCGAGTTCTACGTGTGTCCCGCCGACTCATCGTAGTCGATTACTGAAGAAACAAACAAGAGTTTAGAAACAGGGACACTTAAGCACGATTACAAAAGGAAGGAATTTACGGATGGGCTGTACAGCAATGCACAGTCCCTTAGGATTACAAGAACCTATGCTCTGATACCAACTGTCAGGACCCGTCCAAAGTTCCCCACCGGAACCCTAGACAAGCCCTGATCCCAGGGAAACCCTACCGGACCCTTCTGTGGAAGATCCGGCAGAACCTCCCCTAAGGGATGAACTTACCACAAAATTTCCTGCACTGAAAACACACTTCTATAATTGTTCCCTTATTCCTCCCACAGTACGACGAACTGGTTCCACAAATTTCAGCACTCCAAAATAAAAATACAGTAATCCAGTGCAATACAAATACATAAGTGTCCCATACAGTATACAGAGCTTTATGAAGTACTACAAAATACAGAATACAGTAAAAGTGAAAGAAATAGTACAACTGCAGTAAAAGAAGAACAAGGTACTGCACGAACAAATACAGCGAGGAAGATCGAGTCCGCTCCGAGTGAACACCGACTACCTGGTACCTAGAGGAACGAAATTTAAGAGTGTGAGATGCTAATCATCTCAGTGAGCGACCCTACTACTCTACACTATCATACCACGGTAATAGGTATATAAATAATAATTATTTGGAAATAATAATGTCTCTCAAAACCCTTACAATTCTCTCAGTTGGAAAGGTTCCCCTTTTAAAACATTTTCACAAAACCCTTTATTCATATTTCCCGAAAACCAAGACATCAATTAAATACCAGAACAGTAATATTATATTTTTAATTCCAATACAGTTTCCAAACATTTTATTTTTAAAACACAGTTCTGAAAATCATTTGATGCACCCACTATATACCAGTGGCGCCAACAGTACCCAGCGTCCCAAGGTACCGCCAGACAGGAGGTTATAGAAAGAAACCGGCATACGGTCGCGTGGCGTCCCACAGCGCCGCTGCTAACCTGGTGTCCCGGCCAAAGGGGGGTGGCCGCCCTCTCCGATGGCATCCACAGGACACCCTCATAATATCAACCGCGCGCTACTCACACCCACCTGCGCGCTAATCACAACCGTGTGCACACTAACCATATCACATATACCATATCACATAATCAGAACACCAGTACGTGCACGGTGCATCTAAAAATTATAAAATCCATAAATTTAAATCATAAAACAAATTTCACATTTTTCATAAGCATAGCCGGCATAATCCATCCGCTTGAACCGGGAAATTCTCCACAATTTCCTTATAATCCATACCATAAATTCCATGATTTTCAAATCCACCAACTCCCAAATCCATCAATTCAAATATCCACATTTTTTCCAAGCATAAATAATTTCTCGAAATATCATAATCAAATCCCATAATATTTTATGGGCATATTTCATAAAAATTGAAATCACCAACATAACCAAATATTTTCCTTGAAATATTTGAAAATCGAATCGTGCCCAATTTACCATTAAAACCACACCAATTTCAAAATCCTCAAAACCATAAATTAATTTCACATGGCATAAATTGGTGAAATACACATTTTTTTTAAATCCGATAAATTCACAAATAATTCCACCATAAATCAAATAAATATTTGGCACATAAAAATTAAATTCCAAATATTTAAATCACACATAATATATTCACCAATTAAATTTCCCAAAATTAAATTGAAGGTGGGTCACTCACCTTGTGCACGTATCTCAATCAAGATCCTCCGCAGGATCGACTCCGCTACTTGCACGTGCACCTAAAACATCCACAGTACCAAAACCACAAATATTAATATTTTATTCGGGTAATCCCCAAATGGGTACCCGGGGAGCGAACACCAAACGATAACTAAAATTTACGAATTATATACCGAATCGAAGCTCGAGTGATGCTAATCACAGATCCGGTCTTAATTTCCGATGATCGTACCCGACGGGGTCGGAATTTTATCGGGAAGCTTTTCGGGTTTCGGCTCCGCAATTCTCCCAAACCGTCGCGAATTGGTGGAAACGGAAGTCGGATTTGGGTTCAGGAGGTCGAACACTGCGGACTGGAGCTGGCCGGAATTTTCGGGGTACTCGCCGGAACAGTGATTTCCGGCGGCCGCCACGTCACCGGCAACCGTCGCCGGAACAGTAATTTCCGACGGTGGCCGTTTGCTGTGAAATTTTGCAGGTTTTGCCGGAAATGAGGTGGGCAAGCTTTCTGTCCGGCGCGTGTACAGTAACTCGGCCGGAACAGTGACAAAATCCGGTGGCCGGCGGTGGCTCTTTCTCTCTCCTCTCTCTCTTTCTCTCTCTTCTCTCTCTTTCTCTCTCTTCCCCGAGTGTTTTAACAAATAAAACCCCTGCATGACACTGTTCATGCCACGTGGACCAATCAGAAACTGACACGTGGCGTTTCACTGTTCACCGACCCAAAAAAAATATTAAAATAATACGGTATCCGGTAAACTTCAAACGTCCATAACTTTTTAACCGGATGTCCGATTTAAGCGTGCCGCTAGTCTATGAACTCGTATCGACGAGTACTTTACAACCATACAAGAGTCAACTCACAATTACATCACAAGAAAAAGTCAACTCCCGGCACCTTTTAGACAGTTTACACTTCAACTTGTTTTGCCCATAACTTTCAAACCGTAGCTCCGTTTTCGACGTGCTACTAGTCTACGAACTCAGGGCGTCATGCACTTCGCCACGGTACCCTGGTCAACTCGAAATTCCCACCGAGTCAAAAAGTCAACTTTGACCCCTTCGGTCAACGGTCAACGGTCAACCTCGGTCAACGTGCACGGATTCCGGTGCGATTCGGGACGGGGTGTTACAAAAGGTTTCAATGAATTCAATCCATTAGCATGCCTTCAGTTGAGCCTCCTTGACCTTTTATGTGCTTCAAAGTTTCATGATCAGTATGAATCATAAATTATTTTGGCATTAAGTAATGCTGCCAACAAAAATCTCACCAAAGCATACATCTCTTTGTCATAGGATGGGTAGTTTAGTGCAGCTCCATTCAATTTCTAAATAAAGTAGGCTATGAGTCTTCCTTCTTGCATTAAAACAGCTTAAATACCTACACTTAAAGTATCACATTCAATTTCAAAAGTCTTAAAAAATTTGGTAAAACTAATAAAGGTGCATTGGTTAATTTTTCTTTTAGCAAATTAAAAGATTTTTCTTGTGCTTCCCTCATTTGAAGCCAACATTCTTCTTTACAACTTCGGTCAAAGGTGTTGCAATGGTGCTAAAATTTTTGAAAAATCTTCGATAAAAACTAGCCAAACCATGAAAGCTCCTCACTTAGGAAATGGAGGTGGGTTTCGGCCACTCTTGGATTGCTTGCACCTTAGATTGATCAACTTTAATTACTGCAGCATTTACAACAAATCCTAAGAAAACAAGTTCATCTTTGCAAAAATCATACTTTTTCAAGGTAGCAAATAACCTTTCTTTCCAAAGAATGTTTAAAACTTGCCTAAAATGTCTTACATGCTTATCAAGGTTTTGGCTATATACTAAAATATCATCAAAATATATAACCACAAATTTACCAATAAATAGACGCATGACATGATTCATTAATCTTATTAAAGTATTAGGTGCATTAGTTAAACCACAAGGCATCACTAACCATTCATATAATTCATACTTAGTTTTAAATGCAGTTTTCCATTCATCACTCTCTTTCATCCTAACTTGATGATACCCACTTCTAAGATCAATTTTTGAAAACATGCAAGCACCATGCAATTTATCAAGCATATCATCTAACCTACAAATTGGATGTCTATACTTAATGGTAATGTTATTTATGACTCTACAATAAACACATATGCACCATGTCCCATCTTTCTTAGGAACTAATAAAACAGGAACAGCACATGAACTCATACTCTCACGAATGTAACCTTTGTCAAGAAATTCACTTACTTGCCTTTGTATCTCCTTTGTCTCATTAAGATTACTCCTATATGCAGGCCTATTAGGAAATTGCAGCTCGCGGTACAAAATCAATTTGATGTTCAATCTCTCGGATAGGTGGTAAACAATTAGGAATTTTATCCGAAAAGACATCATCAAATTCCTGCAAAAAAGAAAAAATAGAACTTGGTAATTCAAGTTCTTCAAAGTTTAGCTTGGTCATTTAAATATGCATTATTATAAATCATGACCAGTAATGGTTTCTTACTCAAAATGGCTTTATTAACATCTCCAAAGCTTGGATAAAATTTTTTAGTTTTCTTCTCTTTCCTCTCTTTTTCTTTCTCTCTCACGGCCATTGCTTTTTTTCCTTGATTCTCGAGTTTCTCACTATTCCTCTCGGCTTTCTCAAGCTTCTTCTCACTCTAAAGTTTGCCTTGTTTTTTCCAATCAATTTGGGTTCTAGAATGGGTGTTGAAGTCGTAAATGCCACACTTGTCCTTTCTTTGAGCTTTTTGGCCTCCCTCCTTTGTTGTATTTGAAGTTGGTCTCTAAATATCTCCTAGGAAGTCAATGGTTTCAACTTGACCCTTTTACATTTAACTCTAAAAACAATAGCATTCTCTCGACCATAATGTATAATATCTTTATCAAATTACCATGGTCTACATAATAAAATATATCCGGCATGCATAGGCATAACATCACACAAAACAACATCCACATATTTATCAATGCTGAATTTTGCTTTGACTTGGTAGTTTACTTTCATTTCATCACTATCATTAAGCCATTGTAAGCTATATGGTTCGAGATGTTTAATTGTTGCTAAGCCTAATTTTTCAACCACAAGATTACTAATTACATTTGCACAACTTGCACTATCAATTATCATACTACAAACCTTACCTTGGATTTCATGAATGTGGAAGATGTTCTCTCTTTGTCTTTGATTCTTCTCTTTGTACACGGTTAAGACTCTCCTAGTCACCAAGCTCAATTCGACATTTAAATCATTTAAGGTCTCGTCTTCATCTTCAAGTTCTTCCTCTTCTTGCTTGGTTTCACCTTCACTTTCTTCACTTTCAGATTCTAACTTACCATTACCTTTCATCACCATGATCCTCCTATTCGGACATTGACTAGCAATATGTCCTTGTCCCTAGCACTTAAAACACATAATGTCATGAGTTCTAAAAAGTTTACGATAAAATTTACCTTCATTCTTTGGTGCTTGGACAGATTCTTCCTTGGCTTCCCTTTTTGGCCAATTGATGCTTTCCTCACCTAGCTTCGGTTTTGGCTTGTTGTCATATGCGGGATTGCTTCTCCAAACACTTGTATTTGACCTCCCGCTGCTTGTAGCACTTCTAAACCATGAGCTTGAACCCCTCATCTTAAATTGATTTTTAAGTTTGATAGCCACATGCAACATCTCTTCCAACTCCACATATTGTTATAATTCCAATTGATTGGCTATTTCTCGATTCAACCCACCTAGAAACCATGCCATAGTTGCTTCTCTATCTTCATTCATGCTCAATCTCATCATGAACATCTCCATCTTTTTGTAGTAATCCTCCATGGTGCTACTGCCTTGTGTTAATGATTGGAATATTTGATGTAGCAACCTATGGTAATGAGTCGGTACAAATTGCTTCCTCATGGCTCCTTTCATTTGTCGCCAAGTAGTAATCAATTCATCATTTATTCTTCTTCTGGTACTTTGCTCATTTGTCTACCATTGGATTGCATAATGACCAAATTCCCAAGCTGCCAATTTAATTTTCTTAGACTCTGAATAATTATGATAGTCGAATATCATCTCCATTTGCTTCTCCCACTCTAAGTAAGCCTCCAGACCACTTTTTCCCAAAAAAGGTGGTACGTTGACCTTAATATTTCTAAGATCATCATCTTCATTCCTTTCTGGTCTCCACAGGTTCTCCTTCCTTGGAGTGCAAAAAATCATCAACCTCCTCTTCAAATTCATCTCCAAAGTTACCTTTCCTGAATTCTTCTCTAGGTCACCCGGCCTCTTCGATCTCGACTTCGGCCTCCATGTAAGTCAAACTTTGGATTTGGCCCACCTTGAGAATTTTCCACTCTGTCCAATCTTTAATTTAGGTGATCAAAATGAGCATTCATCCATTGGAGTTATGCCATGATCGCCATCATATCGGTATGTTTGCCTTTAATTCCGGTTGCTCTTGAATCACCTTTGAACCCCACGAATTCTTCTTCATTAATTCTTAATGATCCATCTCCTCTCATCATCCTTGAATCTGCCATGTTAATAAAAACAATACAAAAATCCTCACCAAATTCACTCCCTCACGTGTTTCACTCAAACAAGGTCTCGACACTCGTGTTTGTACACTAGTTTTGGCTTTTACCCTCTTTTAAGCTCATACTCTCTTATATTTTTCCACTCAAAGAATTATCTCAAAGTTCTAATTAAAACACATACAAAATAGCAACTAAATCACAAGTATGTTGTAATTAAACTTATTAACAAAACAGTAGCAAAAAGCAAGCAATACCAAGTGAATTAATAAAAACTAGTTCTCGGCTTTTTCTAGCAAAAACAAGGTAAATCAATAAGAAAATTTTCAAAATGAATAAAAAGCTAACCAAAATATTAATAAACCAATAATTCAAGGATAAAATATAGAAAAGAGATTCAAACAATGAGCAAGAATCAGTTTGAACAAAATAGGGAATAATTGTTGATTGGTGTTATTGTAATTTAAGTTTTTGTGTCAAATCCTTTATCAATTTTAATCCAAATAATTTAAGCAATCAATATTCAAATATCCAGCAGAAAAATTGAATTTCTAGCAACTCCAAATTTCACAATTCAAAATTTCCAACTCAAACAAATTCAAACTCCCAAATTTCAACAAACTGACCTTTTCTTTTCTTTTTTTTCATTCACAGAACTTAAACACAACTCCAGCAGGCAGAATCACAACAAAAATTGCAATACCAAGACAAAATTCCACCAAATCTGAGACCTCACTCTAATAATAACAAATTGCACAATTTTTAGGTTTTATGCAATATGCTTTCAAAACTTTTTCTTTTTTGAATATATGAATGCAACTAATTAAGATTAAAACAGCAAATAAAAATCAACAATAAACCAAATTAACAAGAACTATAATGAAAAACAATCAACAAACTAGGAAACAAAAATATGGTAAAACAAGGAAAACATAATTTGACTAGAAATGAGATTTTTTTTTTTATAAATATGTAGATCGTGTAGCATAGATGCAAACTTAACCTAATGCTAAAACTGTAGATTAACACAAAACAAAATAAAGCAAATAAGATAGATCAAACCTGAACAAAATCTTGTTTTTGATACCAAATGATACGAGCTTAGGACGACCTGCTCCTAAACGTGTATTATATTAGCCCAGATCAAAAAAATTAAATTTAAGTTATTATGGAAACCTTAACCTCTAACCAACCTATGATTAGAAACATTGGTATAATGAATATGCCATAATAGGTTGTGGATGTCCTATTGATAAGTCAAACTAAAACATTCACTTTCTAATGATGTTTTAAGTGTTCAAAGAGAATAAAGAGAAATTCTATCTCACAAATAATTTTCTGAATAATATTAAAGGTGTGTTTTTCATGAAAAATAAGCCCTTAAATAGGCTAAAGTTACAAAGCAATAAACCCTAAAAAACTAAGACAAAATCGACCAAACATGGAAGAATCCTAATGTGGCCGAATTTAGATTCTTCCTATTCTAAATTGGATTAATTAATTCCCTTATTTTGAATTAGAAATTAATTAATTTACAATGAAAATAATAAAATAAAAACTTTCCTAAGTTAATTTGTCCAGCGAATAAACAAATAAAAACCAAATAAAAGACTAATTTTCTAAAATGAAAAGTCAAAGTCAAATTAGGAAACTAATTGACTATCTTTCAAACTAAGTTATCTTTGGCCAATCATTGACTAATTTAAGCTCCAAATCAGCTTTCATAAGCCATGCAGGATGCCAAATAGGATTAATATTGGTTCCCACGCATTGCTTTTGATTGAAATAAGTCAAACTTGCTTAATCATCAAATGTAGTCAAAGCCAGCGGCAAAACTTATCATTTTTGGCCAAATTTTAGTGGTGTGTGCACAAGCTGGTTTTACATGCCTTAGCTACTGCCTTTTCATGAATCCATGGCCTTTTGGTGATATCAATTGAGATCAAAAAGTGTTGAACCCATTTCATGTCGCTTGGAGTCCATATTTGCACTAAAACGGCTATCCAGATCCATATCGGCCTCCACCACTTGGATGCTTAAAACAGGTTTTGAATTTTCAGGTGTTGACAAGCCCCTTTGAGAATTGATAACTCCTTTTATAAAGGCAAACAAGTTGTCCTTAAATCTCTGAGCTTGAGCTTTAGTGATCGGTCCAGCCTTCATCCGTATTGGATCATCATCCTAGTAGATAGTCGGTTGTGCAGGTAAGGATGGATTTTCATCATTCACTGCCAAAGAAAATTCAAGTTTTTAGCACATGAACATATGTATGTTTAATCGAATTGCAAAAAGAAACCAATAGCTTTCAACAGCATTGATATTTAATTACTATTTAACTAATTCGTCATTTAGTTATTGACACCATATTATGTCGTAAATGTCATATAGAATATGACACTTACATTAGCATCATGAGGCTCCTAGGATGACAATGACAGTCTTAGTTGGGCATTGTCCATATGTATTGATCGAGCTGCAGTAGAAGCCACCACATGTGCTTCAACTTGCTCCACAATTGGCGGGGATTGGTATTGTAGTTTATAATGACCACGAGTCCATAAGCTCATATAGTCCTTCAACAACTCATCATCACTTAGCTCTAAAGTTCAACATGCATCAAGCTGCAGTGTACATATTTGTAAATAAATATTATAGTTGAATCATGTTTTTCCAAATATTATATTTTTAAGAGATTGTTAATCAAGATATGTCATAAGTTTCCATCCCAATTTCTGAGGGATGTATTGCATATCCTTTTTATCCTTCGTTCTAATACCATGCTTCTGTAGCTCGGGAATAGTCTTGTAAGTCCGCACCTACAACAACAACTTCAAATTAACCATAACATGCAAATACAGATTGCTGACCTACAATAGGATTTCATATGCATATAAATGTATCTTTACACACACAAATCCAAATATCTTAGTTGAAAAGCTAAAGGCGAACCCTTAAGATCAATGGTGTTAGATGGATTTAGCATTACATCAGTATCAGATTTGATGAAGATGCCATGCAGTGCTTTAATAGTCAGCTTGCATATTTAGCTCCTCGATGGATAATTATTGAACTTGTCCAAATCCTCAACAAGATTAACAAAACTCATGTTAGTATTGGTTTTGCAAGGAATTCCTAATAGCCTAATGTTCAATAATATTAGCAAGGCTATCTTATATGCATCTTTGTTATTCTCGAAAACTGCATCCTCAAAATAAACTTACAAACCCTTTTTAGAGAGCAAGCTTGACTTATTTAGGTATTTCGTCTAGATATCATCTATATTTTTATCTCAAAGATCAAGATTATGGACAACAAAATTGGCACTGAACTTCAACTAAGTTACCAGTGTAAAATCTCATTCTATGAAACACACACCGTTACCATTAAAGTTGAACTCCATAACATTGTGGTCATTACACTTGATCATCCTAAATCCAACGTGATGTATCAATTGGCCCTAGTTCTCAAGCTTTTACATATTCAAGAACTACCCAAAGCACGTGTTTTCAAACTCCTATAGCTATAACATGTGTAGCTGACCTTAATGCATTGAATTGCCTTCCTCATATTAGCATATGACGAAACTTTATTGTACAATTTGTCATTGTCACTATAAAGATGCTTTTGAACTTGGGAATAACATATTATAATATATGTAACAACAATAACAATACAAACAAACGAAATAAAAAAAAAACTTAACAAACAATGATATTGAAATGCTTGTAAAATTTTATTAACAAAAAGGTGGGTATGAGACAGAGCTTTGCAACAGTACCTTGCCCCAGGGGACGAGGTTCGAAATTTTGAAGCAAGGTAGTTAATGGAGGTGGGTGCTGGACAAAACCTTAATTTGTTTCTCCTTCTCCTTGGATTGCTCCTTCACTTGCTTTGTTGATTGTTCCTTGGGTTGATCTTTAGGTTGCTTGTTTAATTACTCAGTGGGATGCACAGAGGCAGTCCGTACTTGTGTGGTTGGCTGTTGATGGGCATTTGGCTCATTATTGGCGTTTCTCTTCTTCTTCTCTATAAGTTTTTTTTTTTTTTTTAGTTTTTTGATTTGGTTAGAAGTTTTCTTAATCCTTGTCATTGTTTACGCTGCTGTAGAATATGAAAAAGAGATATAGTAGTAAAGGTGAGAGAGAGAGAGAGAGAGATTGGGGTGATCCTTGGGGGAGTGAATTATCAAAATTCTAAAGAATATAAAGTAACAAGGATGGGAGGGGTATAATTAATATTTGATTGGTTAAGGCAAATACAAAGTAGGCAAAATTATAAATTTTGAGAGGGGTGGACATATTTCAACACTTTTATTAAGATGTGGGCAACTGTAACAAATATCCCTAAAAGCATTGGCTCAATCCAAACTGATCCAAAGTCTCTGTCCAGTCCAAAAAGGCTTAATACAAACTTAAGTAAGCCTGGCTTATTTTTGGATTTGAGCAGGGGTTTTTTTGAAAAATGGCCACCCCATAAATCCATTTTTGAAAAATAGCAAATTCTTTTTTTTTTTCAAAAAACTAGCTAACTATGGACAAAAATACCCTTGGTTAAATTGAAAATTACGAAATACCTTTTTTGTTACCCTTTCTTTTTTCCTTCTTTCTCAAATAACCTGTGCATTTCATCTGCTCTCATCCATGCATTTCATCTGCTAGTGAGTTTGTTCTCGTTGGCATTTCATTTGCTCTCACTTTTTTTTTTTTTTTGTATTTTCTCACTTTTGAAGCTAAAGCCACGTAATTTTTTTTTTCTCTTTTTCTCTTCTTCCCATATTTTCTCAATTTTGTATTTTTTAAGTTTTTTTAACATGGGTATGTAATAAATTAGTTTGCGAGCTGTTATATTTGAGTTTAAAGATACTTAGGTGATAATGGTGTGGAAATGGAGGAAAAATTATGTAGAAATGAAAAATCGTAAAAACCAGTAAAATCGTAGGAAAATTGGCAAAAAAGATGAACTTCCACCATTTTTCTCCAGTTTGTTAGTTTTCGTAAATTTTCTGCTAATTTTTCACTAGTTTTCCGCTAGTTTTTTGCTTATTTTCCGCCAGTAGGAAAACACTATATTTGATCCAAAAAAAAAAAAATAGAATCGACTTTTTTAGAACAATTAATATGTTTGTTTAGTATTATTCATATTTTTACATATTTATTGATTTTGTTTAACGTTATTCATTTAATTTTGTAGTAAAATGGAAGATGATGACATTGTAATTGCAGTTTTATACAATGGAACATTCATACAAAATGATGGTGGTAATTGCGAGTATCGAAATGGTAAAAATATAATGGTTTCCATCAACAAAAGATGCACAAAATCAGAGTTAGAAGATGAGATTTTCAATTCTATTGAGATAGACTGAAATAAATATTTGTTAAAGCTAAAATGGATATATGGACGATATGCAAAAAAATTAGATCCTACAAAAATACACAGTGATAGGGATGTGAAATGCTTTATTTAAGAAGTGAGGAATGGAGAGATGACAATGATGCGGCGTCCATTGTATGTTGAGGTCATTTCAAAAATTGAACATGTATCTAGAAATATTCATCAAACAACCTTTGCTTTGGATAATAGGAGTAATTATCATTCTTTTGCTCGTCCTCCAATTGGCATTAATCTACCATAAGCTCCCGATGCTGATTACTAGCAATTTTTTTTTTAAGTGGTTATTGATTTTAAAAGTCAATACATTATTTGTTAAATCTATTATCATCTTATATATTAATTGTCGGTAAGACATAATATATATATATATATATATTATGTCATATCCTATTTTAAAGAAATATCAATAATACATGTAACAATGTATGACACCAAAAGATTTTATAGATAATAAATCCATTGGACTTTCATTCGTTAGGTTTATGACGTATTTTGCCTCCACTCTCATTTTTTTTCACTCCAATATTAATTTACTCATCTATTGGAATTTGATTTAACTGGAGAAAATTAGTTTTTGACAGGAGGAAAACGTTTCCAATGGGAGGAAAAAATTTCCGATAGTAGGAAAATGTTTCCGCTTGGAGGAAAAATTTTCCGACAAGCAAAAAAATTTACAGAAGCTGCAATTGAGCTAGATGTAAGAGCTTTGTGCATAATAGAATTTTAATAAACATGGCAAATTTTCTATAAGGTAAATTAGTTATCTATACATCAAAACACATCATTATCTTCATTAAATGAATATCATAAGCCATCATTATCTTTACAATTAAAAGCCTAATATAGGAAAAAGATGCATCTATATTGATCATATTGTTTAATTATTTATTGATCATATTGTTTAATGCCATATGCAAGTCCATGTTAAAATCAAAAAGATCTACTACATACAAGCCACTAACAAACAGAAACAAATGGAACACGTGTATGTCTAATGGCTTCATTCTTGGCCATGTAGTGGGCCATGCCTTTCAGATAGATGTCTTAATAACAAATCATCATAGCCAAATGTCAAGACAACTCCAGTAATTGGTTTATTTTTTTAGGGAACCAGCAACAACACCTTATTTATTGCAATTAACTACTTTTTTTTCATGACCACTCCAAGAGAGCCACATATAATCACAAAGCACTTTTCAACCTATTAATATTCCAAAGAACCTGTAATACACCACCTGTTAATATTTATAATTTTCAGCATGAAAAGAATTAGAAACAGCAATTTCAGTTTTATTTTACAATTGTTGCCACCTCATAAAAATTATATCACATTTAAGAATGAATTTGGCCAAAAAAATAAAAATAAAAGTAAAATAAAAGTGAGGTTTAGAAATAGGGCTACACAAATGCAAGAGGATGAAGACAAGAAGGTTATGTATTACCTAAGACCTACAAATGAACAATTCAAGGAAAAGAACAAATCATAGCCGTTTTTACCTACGTATAGATGATAGTAATAAAATGAGATATTGAAGAATTTCACATGTGTAAAGTGATCTTTGTTTGAATATGGATTTTCACCGCAGAGTAACTTTCAAGAACAACAGAAAAGAAAGCTTGTGAACTTGATTTTCACACATGAAACTTCCAGAAAAATAGAAAAATTTATGATGCTTGATTATTCAAATTTGGCACTTTACATTTCCTCAAGACATTAGATATGAGGGCTTGGCACAAAAAGATTTGAATTTTAGTCATTAACATGAAGGTCTGGTCTTGTAAGGGGAAGAATAGCATGAATTGCAAAAACAAAGAAGTGTTGAAGTGTGGCAATTTTGCCATTTGATGGTGCATGTCACCGGCTAGCATGCACACCTTGGTATCAAATCCTTTCCTTTTATGAGTTTATATTTTTTGTATGTTTTAAATTGATTCAAGGTATATTTTGATAATGTTTTGTGCCTAAGTTATGTATGCAAAATTATAGGCAAAATTATGCACAAAAGAGTAGGAATGTTATGCTTGAAGTGCCTATGGTGCTGGATTCATAATTTCCAGCAACATAGTTCCACTATTTATCTTATATCTCAGGTTGCAAATGGATTTTTGGGCTGCAATTTTGAGGGATGTCTACAGACATATATAGAAGACTATGGTTTAAATTTCAGGTCGAAATGACATGGGAAAGTCCATTTTCTATTCCAAACAGATTGCTGTATTTGATGGGCCCAGTATGCAGAGTATGGGCCAGTTTTGGAGCTGTTTGGCCCATGATCCGGTTCCAGAACTTTCCTAGCTCTTGGAACAATATTTATTGATGACCAAGGATGCTTCAAACCAAGTTTCATAAGCAGATACAAAGGGGAACTAAGTAGGTGAAGCTAGTTTGGTTGTTTACCCAAACTAGTTAAACAATAGGAACTTAGTTCAAACCATGTGCCACTTTTTACTATATTTGGAATAGACATGTTGCAGCTGGTTTTTGACTCTTTTGTGTATGAAAAGTTAGGTGTTGACCATTTTACTTTTTAAATTTCAAATACTTTACTCATTTTGTAAGCTCACATGCTTGGCATGTGTGAACTAGTTGTAATTTCAAGCTTATATTGTAAAATGAATGAAATGGCTACACATTTTAAGCCTTATTTTCAAAAGCCAACGTGTTCCTCTTCTTCTTATCTCTTCTTCAACACCTTAGAACACTTTAGGAACCCTAAAAACCAGAAAACACCATAACCAAAACCTAAAAACACAACTCACACACAACCATTCCCAAGAGCATCACCAAAAGCTTGCTTGTTGCTAACACTTCAAGCTAGCTTGCTCTTGGTCATAACCTTCTCACCCCAACAAATTGGTATCAGAGCAAGGCATATTTTTTGTGAGATTTGTGAGGTTTTTGGGCTGGTTCATTCCTTGAGAGTGAAGAGATACTTGAAATCACAAATATATTTTCATATTCCTTCATACTAGAAAGAAACATTCACATGGCTTCTTCAAGTTTTTCAACTCCTTCTCCTCCTATCTTCAATGGGGAGAACTACAACATTTGGAGTATCAAGATGCAAGCCTACTTGAAGGCTTATGGTCTTTGGGAGGTCACCATAAATCCCCAAGAACCCGAGCCTTTGAGACAAGGGGCAACGGTCAACCAAATCAAGCACCATGAGGAGGAATTGGCTAAAGGTTTCAAGGCTCTCACCGCCATTCATTCTTGTATTAGTGATACCATTTTCACAAGGATAATGGCATGTGAGAGTGCCAAAGAAGCTTGGGACAAACTTCAAGATGAGTTCCAAGGGAGTGCAAGGACAAGGCAAATGCAAATCCTTAACCTAAGGAGGGAGTTTGAGACTATCAAGATGAAAGACAAAGAAACGGTTAAGGAGTTCACCATAAGGCTTCTTAATGTGGTGAATCAAATTAGGGTGCTAGGTGAAAGATTAAGTGACCAAAGGATTGTGGAGAAGGTGTTGGTCTCCTTGCCCGAGAGGTTTGAAGCTAAGATATCTTCATTGGAGGAGTCAAGGAACCTAAATGAAATTTCCTTGACCGAGTTGGTGAATGCCTTGCAAGCTACGGAGCAAAGGAGGATTAGACATGAAGAATCAATGGAGGCTGCATTTGTGTCTAATCAACATCAAAAGACACATAATCAAAAGAAGAACAAGCTTAGGGTCATAAAGGAGAAAGGTGAAACTAGCAAACCCGAGAGGAAGTCCTATGAACCTTGTCACCATTGCAAGAAGAAAGGTCATCATCCAAGAAGGTGTTGGTGGAGGCCGGATGCATTTTGCCATAAATGTCAACAAAAGGGTCATGTGGAGAGAGTATGCAAGGCAAACAAGAAAGATAAGCAACAAGCAACTGTTGCTAAAGATAATGCAAGTGATAGTGAATCCGAAGAGTTGTTTGTTGCTACTTGTTTTAGTAGCATCAAGAATGATGAAGGATGGATCATTGATAGTGGAGCAACACACCATATGTCTCACAAGCATGAGTGGTTCACAAACTTGGATAGGAGCAGCCACAACAAAGTCAAAATTGGAAATGGAGCCTTGATGGAAGTGAAAGGCAAAGGAGATGTGGTGATACACACCACCAAAGGTATCAAAACTATCCATGATGTTCTCTATGTACCTTCTTTATGTGAGAACTTACTTAGTGTAGGTCAAATGCTTGAGAACAAATATGCATTACACTTCTCAAACATGACATGCAATATAGTTGATCCACATGGAAATGAATTAATGTGTGTTGGAATGAAGAACAAGAATTTTAGGTTGAATATGGATGAAAATGGTGCATCGGTTGCATTAAACACCAAAGTTGAGAACATCTCTCAACTTTGGCATAAAAGACTAGGCCATGCTAGCTTTAAGTCATTGGTAGGCACACATGAACTTGTTAGAGACATGCCATTGGTGGAGAAGCAAGAACATGTGTGTGAAGTGTGTCAAAAAGGAAAGCATACTAGGCTAGCATTTCAATCTTGTTCTTGGAGATCAAAGGAGAAGTTAGGACTTATACATTCGGATATTTGTGGTCCTATGAGTGTTCCATCCTTAAATGGCAGCAAGTATTTCATAACTTTCATTGATGATTACTCAAGAATGTGTTGGGTGTATTTCTTTGAAAGAAAATCACAAGCTTTGGAGAAGTTTGTAGAATTTATGAAGTTAGTGCAAAATCAATCCGGTTGCACTATAAAGGTGTTAAGGACGGACAATGGTGGGGAATACACAAGTGAGGCTTTCAAACAACTTTGTAAGGATCATGGTATAGTTCATCAATTCACTACACCATACACACCACAACAAAATGGTGTATGTGAAAGGAAAAACCGTACCATCATGGAGATGACTAGATGTTTGTTGTTTGAAAGTGGCTTGCCAAAGAAGTTTTGGGCCGAAGGAGTTAATACATCCATCTACATCCAAAATAGGCTTTACTCCAAGTCTTTGAGGAGTAAAACCCCATTTGAGCTTTGGTTTGGATATAAGCCTTCTCTTGATCATCTAAGGGTATTTGGAAGCATTTGTTACATCCTAGTACCACAAGAGAAGAGAGGAAAGCTTGATGAAAGGTCACAAGTTGACGTCTTGGTTGGCTATAGTGATGTGACCAAGGGATATAGAGTGTATAACTTGGAAACCAAGAAACTTGTGATAAGTAGAGATGTGAAAGTTGATGAGGAAGCTAAATGGGTTTGTGGTAAGGAGGAGTTGGCTAGTATGGATGAAGACAATCGGCTTGAAGCTCATGATAACGATGAGGAACAAGGAAATGATGAAGGTGCTGCCCATGATGATGAATATAATGAGAATGAGCTAGAAACCTCCATAGGGGCTGATTTGGAGATTGGTGATGGTGTGAGAGGCACAAGACCTCTTAATGATATTTATGAAAGGTGTAATGTGGCATTGAGTGATCCAATCAATGTCCATGAGGCTATGGCAAGAAAAGAGTGGAGACAAGTCATGCAAGATGAAATCGATGTGATAAACAAGAATGACACTTGGAGCTTGGTAACAAAACCGAAGGGAAAGAATGCTATTGGGGTGAAGTGGATTTTTAGGACCAAGTACAATCCGGATGGGTCCATAAATAAGCACAAGGCAAGGCTTGTTGTCAAAGGATATGCATAAGAAGCCGGTGTGGATTATGGAGAGACTTTTGCACCGGTTGCAAGGATGGAAACCATAAGACTTCTTCTTGCAATTTCGGCACAAAAGTCTTGGAAAGTATATCACCTTGATGTGAAGTCAGCCTTCTTGAATGGAATATTGAAGGAGGAGGTCTATGTTGTGCAACCCGAAGGTTTTGTGAAGAAAGAAAGTGAAGAGAAGGTATACAAGCTACACAAGGCCTTGTATGGCCTTAAACAAGCTCCTAGGGCATGGTATGCCAAGATAGATGGTTTTTTGACAAAGCATGGATTTAGGAGGAGTCCTAATGAGCCTACATTGTATATTAGGACTCATGGTTGCATGGTGTTGGTTTCTCTTTATGTTGATGACCTCCTAGTGACCGGTGGTAATGAGAAAGAAGTGAGCAACTTCAAAGGTGAGCTAGAATTGAACTTTGAGATGTCTAGCCTTGGAGAGATGAAATACTTTCTTGGAATTGAAGTTGTCCAATCATCCAAGGGCATCTTCATATCTCAAGAAATCTATGTGAAGGAGTTGCTCAAGAAGTTTGACATGGAGGATTGTAATAGCGTTGCCACACCTATGAATGAAGGCACCAAGTTGGTGAAGGATGATGATTCTCCAAAGGTAAATCCTTCCATCTATAGAAGTTTAATTGGTAGCCTTTTATATGTATGCTCTACTAGATCGGATATCATGTTTAGTGTGGCTGTTTTGTCAAGATTTATGCATAGTCCATCACAAAATCATCTTAGTTGTGCAAAAAGAATCCTAAGATATTTGAAAGGTACTAGTGATTTTGGTATATGGTACAAGGATGGCATGAATGAAGCTTTGCTTGGTTATAGTGATAGTGATTGGGCTGGTTCTTTGGATGATAGCAAGAGCACATCGGGCTACATTTACACTCTTGGAAATGGTCCTTTCTCATGGAATTCCAAGAAGCAACAAACCGTTGCACAAAGCACTGCGGAAGCCGAGTATATTGCTTGCTCAAGTTGTGCTAATCAAGGTGTTTGGCTTAGGAAATTATTGGAGGACTTGAGCTTGAAGCAAGAGGAAGCCACGGTAATATTGTGTGACAATACTTCAGCAATAGCAATTGCACAAAATCCAGTCCAACATGGGAGGACCAAGCATATACCGGTCAAGTATCATTCCTTAAGGGAATTTGAAGCACGTGGTGAAGTGAAGTTGGAGTATGTGACTTCCGAGGAGAACTTGGCGGATATCTTCACCAAGCCATTGGGAAAGAAGCGATTTGAGATGTTGAGAGGACTTCTCAATGTCTCATACAAAATTGCCAAGGAGGAGTGTTGAAGTGTGGCAATTTTGCCATTTGATGGTGCATGTCACCGGCTAGCATGCACACCTTGGTATCAAATCCTTTCCTTTTATGAGTTTATATTTTTTGTATGTTTTAAATTGATTCAAGGTATATTTTGATAATGTTTTGTGCCTAAGTTATGTATGCAAAATTATAGGCAAAATTATGCACAAAAGAGTAGGAATGTTATGCTTGAAGTGCCTATGGTGCTGGATTCATAATTTCCAGCAACATAGTTCCACTATTTATCTTATATCTCAGGTTGCAAATGGATTTTTGGGCTGCAATTTTGAGGGATGTCTACAGACATATATAGAAGACTATGGTTTAAATTTCAGGTCGAAATGACATGGGAAAGTCCATTTTCTATTCCAAACAGATTGCTGTATTTGATGGGCCCAGTATGCAGAGTATGGGCCAGTTTTGGAGCTGTTTGGCCCATGATCCGGTTCCAGAACTTTCCTAGCTCTTGGAACAATATTTATTGATGACCAAGGATGCTTCAAACCAAGTTTCATAAGCAGATACAAAGGGGAACTAAGTAGGTGAAGCTAGTTTGGTTGTTTACCCAAACTAGTTAAACAATAGGAACTTAGTTCAAACCATGTGCCACTTTTTACTATATTTGGAATAGACATGTTGCAGCTGGTTTTTGACTCTTTTGTGTATGAAAAGTTAGGTGTTGACCATTTTACTTTTTAAATTTCAAATACTTTACTCATTTTGTAAGCTCACATGCTTGGCATGTGTGAACTAGTTGTAATTTCAAGCTTATATTGTAAAATGAATGAAATGGCTACACATTTTAAGCCTTATTTTCAAAAGCCAACGTGTTCCTCTTCTTCTTATCTCTTCTTCAACACCTTAGAACACTTTAGGAACCCTAAAAACCAGAAAACACCATAACCAAAACCTAAAAACACAACTAACACACAACCATTCCCAAGAGCATCACCAAAAGCTTGCTTGTTGCTAACACTTCAAGCTAGCTTGCTCTTGGTCATAACCTTCTCACCCCAACAAGAAGCTTTAACGCCAAAATGATAATTTTAAATTCAAAGATTAATAACCTCCAACATATTTTGTAATTTCACTAACATAGTCTTTAGCTTAATAGCTCCAACTTATTTTGTAATTTCACTAACATAGTCTCTAAAGTTTTTACAACTTAATAGAAATTCAAATTTCTTTCTCCGAATTTTCTATTCAAATTCAATCTAAGAAAGATTCAAATTCCACAATCCAGCAATTCCAACATAAATCAATCTACATAAAAACCTTATTCCAAAAATCATTTCTTACAGCAATTTTAAAATGAGAAACCACGTTGAGTTTAATCAGAAAACAAAGTTTCCTTCTTCAACAATTATATAGCAGATATCAAGTGTTTTCCATTCAATCCCAACAAAATTTTAGACAAATATATCAAAGAATTATTATATTGACTCTAAAGAATACAAAGTTCATACAGAGCTGTGAGGAAACTCATGTTTCAATCAAAGACAATAAAAACACAAAAAGTAATGATTCATATGAACCAAAAAAGTAGGAAAAGAATATAGAATAGAATGAAAAATAAAAAAAATAAAATAAAACATGTACCATTTGCTGTCTCTGGAAGCACTGAAACCATTTAAATAGCTAACAATACGACCGAAAATACCCAGAAAGCATCATTGAATCTCTTAAGCTAATGAAAAAAGCTCGACCTAGAAAACAACTCATCGAAACAAGTGGGTTATTGAGAAATTCCCAACAATTCCTTATATTTTCTTGCAATCTTTATTATTATTATTATTATTTTTCTCCAAGCCAGGAAAAAAATCCCAAACAGCTTGAAAAAAGAGAAAAAGCTAGGAAGTCAGAGAGAGACTTCGATGAAACCATTTCCCAACAATTTCCTCCCTGAATCCTGGCAGTCATGCCAGCCATTAACGAACCTGGAAACCATTTGACAGAAACACAATCTCTCTCTCTCTCTCTCTCTCTCTTTGGGTGGCTCTTAATCGAACTACTCTTGTCGAGACAACGATGGGGTGAGGATGATGCCGACAAATAGGAGAAGGATTCGATGAAAATGGCGACCGAGATGATCTTTTTCAAAAAGCCCTAGCTAAGTTTTCAACTGGAAAAGTAGAGAAAATGAAAACAAAAAATAAGGAGAAAAAAAAAAAAAAAGACAAATGGCGTTTTGATAAAGAAGAGAACAAAAACAAATAATAATAAAAAAAATATAAATAAAAATACTTTAGTCCGAATGTAAAATATTGATTAGTTTTTTTATAAAAAAAAAAAATTTACTATTTTACAAATTTTAGATCGTACGGTAGCTATTTTTTAAAAAAACCCTTTGAGCAGGATTGGGCAACTCAGTTTACACCCACGCTGTTTCTCTATATTGTTCTCATTAACAGTTCATATCAGGGACAAGTCCAGATGTAGGCTTTGGTGAGCCATGGCCTCCCTCCCATTTTAAAATCCTTTTTTGGGAAAATTTGGCCCAATATCTATATATTTTGCTCTGCAATGAAATCTACCCTTTCTTCTACAAATTTTTTTCATCTATCCACCTATTCCTCATTTACTCTTGATGAAAGTAAAAAATTACGCACATGTTCTTTCAGAGTCTAGGTTGCGGGGGAGAGATCACCTTATGATCGTAGTCATTAGTTTTCTTTCATTTAAGAATTGGATAAAGGGCATTCCATCCCAACTCCCAAATTTTCCAAGAAATCCAAAAAAAGGAAAAAAAAGAAAACAAAAAAAAGAAGAATCAAAGAATAGAAACAAAGACCAGAAGGAAAAAAAGCAAAAAAATAAGAATAATGGTAAAATTATCTGGCCCTTGCAACCAGAAGAGATGGGAGGAATGACTCTTCGAATTCTAGGCTTTCAAGCATCTTCAAACTTGCATGAGAGCTATCAAATGAGTTAATAGAAATCTTGCACAGTGCACACCGATCGAAGCTATAAGGTGGGATGAAAGCCGATGAAGATTTATCAGCAGATCAGAGGTGTATTTATCAGAATGTGATGTGGGAGAGGAAAAGTTGCATCTGTTCGTTGGGAGAAAAATAAGAGGGCTCCATTCAGGTCTAGAGGAATAAAAGTGTATTTCAGGAGAGATGTGCTCTGTTCAGGTTTAGGGCAAAAAATATTTTTTTGGGGAAATTGGTGAGGAAAAGGGAAATCGGCCCTCAAATAAAATATCAAATTAATTATAACTATAAATACACTTAAAAATGTGTATTTATAGTTATAATTATAGTTACCGAACAACTTCTAATAAAATAAATAGATTGTATTTAATTCCTAATGGTAATATATTCAATTAATAATTTAATCTGTTTTTCTTATAAACTTGTTATTAATCAATATTTTATTTTTGAGTTTTAATCTATTTTTCTATTTGATAATTGATATAATATTTTTAAATAGTTGTTTTCTATTAAATGTATTGTTTACTTGCAATACTCACATTTTGTTAATTTTGTTTGCAATAATCACATTAACATTTCACTAAATATTAAAAATTGTTACAGTATTGCAAAGTTGTCTAAATAATGTATACTATATATTTTTTCAACTACTTTCTTTGTAAAGTATTTTTACTCTGCACTCATATTAATTTTTTCATATTTTTGTTCTTTCTATGTATAATAAATTATTATATATGTGATAATTATTTTATTCATATTAAATACTATACACCATAATGAACTATTCTAGTTCAGTCCGTAAACATATACTCCTCTTTAGAATTTTGCTTCAATCCTTGCTTCCAGCTTTTCCCTTCCTTTGTTTTTTTTTTCCTTTCTTTTTTTGAATAAAAGATTCATAGTCCTTGGCTCTTTTGTTTTATGGTTTTTACTTATTGGAGTTTCTCGCTCAGGTCAAACTCCACATCAACTATTTTCTGTTTTTAAATTTTGTTTCAACTTAGTTAGTTAGTTAACAATGTTTGTTAATTAGTTGGACAGCTGTCTTAATTTGATTGGTCTAGTCTTCTTTGTATCTGTATAAGCAAGCTTCTATATATAGGAGAGCTTAGCTCTGTTTCGTGGTCTTTGTAAGTTTCTGAGAACTTTCTCAAGAGAGAAATAGTAGCAAGAAGATAAAATTCATTATCTTAAAATTTCTTTTTCTTAATTTAATATCAGAGCAGAGAAATCTTCAACAGTGGCAGATAAAGTTCCACATCCTCTGCCATCTAATTTTCTTAGTATCTCAGAGGTCGATCTTGTGCGCACTGATCTGATTTCTATTTCACCGTTTCCCAACATAATACTCAAGCTTGATGCTGGTAATTTTCTGATCTGGAAGCTTCAAGTCCTGCCGATTCTGAGAGGCCATAAGCTGGACAAATTTGTGCTTAAAGATGAACCACCGTTTATGCAAGAAATTGGTGCCCTAGAGTGCAAAATTGACGAAATAAATTCTTAATCGTTACTCTTCGGAACACGTCTCTGGATTCTACATGATCAATTGCTTCAAGGTTGGATTGTAGCAGCAATTTTTTCTTTTATAGCTAGATTGGTGATAGATTTGAAAACTTCTCATCGAATTTGGTGAGTTTTTGAGCTGAATTATGCTTCCAAATCAATGATGAACTTGCTGCAGATGTGTATAGTTGCAGAATAGGAAAAAGGGATCGAACAATATAGCTTCATATTTCTTGAAGATGATGTCTATGGCTGATCAAATGGCAGCTGAAGGAGGTTTTGTTCCAGAAGAAGATCTTGTTTCTTACATCTTAAGAAGTCTTGGACCAAAGTATGAAATGCTAATAGTCAGTCTGCAACACGTTCAACACCCCCAAGTCTTGAGGAGGTAAAACAACATCTTATTTACTATGAAGATCGTCTTGAAGTTCAAAATTGTGCTGGTGTAATGGATTTTGTACCAAATCTTGCAAGCTCTCCTGTAAATTTGGTTGGATTAGATCTGTTACACAGTAAAATTCATGATTTACCCTCAAATCCTGTGTCTAATTCTACCTCTATGTTAATTGCCACACTTTTGGTGAATAAAAATTCTCTGAATGGTAGTACCAATTTGTTACCGGTTAGCCCTTCTTCCTCCGTAATTATAACAAATGCTTTTGATGTTTCAAATGATTTTGTGGTTTCAAAGTCTAAAAGCAAGAATAAATTCAGAAATAGGAGACGTTAATGTCAAATTTGTTAACGAATGGGACATACTGCTAATGTTTGCTATTTTAGACATAGCAAATCACCTCAATCTGTGACGTGTTCAACTGTACCACCATTTGCTATGAGCAGTCTACAATTTTTAGGATATGGGGCATCATCACCTTTGTAATATGGTACATCATTTAACAATCAATTTGGGCATCAAATGAGAAATTCAGCCTTTATGTTACCTAGTTTTGTACCGTCAACTGGTCAGACTTTCATTCCTACTATGCCACAATGGCATCCTCACCCATTACCAGTTTCACAGGTTGTTTCAGCCTCATAGATTGAACCACCAAGAGACAATAAATCTTTTAAGAATCATTCAGCACTATTTACTACTCCTCTTTTGGCTCGAGACACAAACTGGTATCTTGATAGTGGAGCTATAAATCATGTAGCAGCTACAAGTACTGGCTTGCTCCAATACTTTGATTATAATGGTAAGAACAAGTCCTTGATAAGAAACGATCAAGGTATTGATATTGTTGGCATTGGCAATACTATAGTTACTTGTGAATCTGGTTATTCAATACTTCTCAAAAGATATTCTCATTGTTCCTACAATTGCTAAGAATTTACTTAGTATTTCAAAGTTGACCTGTAATAACAATATTGTGGTGGAATTTCATGCTAACTATTACTTGCTTAAGGATAAGCAGCTAGGAGTGATTGTTCTTAAAGGAATTTTTGATGCTGGACTATACAAATTGGAATTGCCATGGTCAAACTCTGCTGTGATTCAAGAAGATGCTGATCAAAAGAAATTTTATCCCTTTCAAAAAGTTTAAGCCACTGAGATTTCCAATAAGAAGCCTCTATATAATCAACAAGTTGCAGATGTTGGACTTCCAGCTTTTTCTAAAATGAAGTCTTGTGATAACCAGTCAGCTTTGTAGATTTTCTTTCCTTTTAAGAAATACTCTCTGTTACTGCTTTTTCCAGTTCAAGAGATAATCTGTCTTATATTACTTGTAATGCTCTTGCTGTCAATAGTAATAAGAATGTTGATGACAACTTTAACGTTTTACATCAGAGAATAGGACATCCTTCAGTTGTATTACTATGGGAAGTGTTAACTCTTTGTAATAAGTTTTTTTCTAATAAAGAGATTCTTCAATTTTGTGAAGCTTGTCATTTTGGTAAACAACACTGGAATCTTTTCCTTCATCTTCTAATATTAGTCATGGGATACCTGATTTGCTGCATACTGATTTGTGGGGTCCATCACCCATTTTGTCTAAAGATGGTTATAAATATTATATCCATTTTGCTGATGATCACACTAGATATACTTGGATTTATCCTTTAAAGCTATAGTCGATGCTCTATCATGTTTTATTCACCTTCATCAGATGGCTGAGAGACAATTTGGTGTAAAGTTGAAATGTTTACAGTCAGATTGGTGTGGCAAATTTCATAGTTTGACTCCATATCTTCAGCGGTGTGGAATTCTTTTTAGGCATCTTTGTTCACATACTCATACTTAAAATGGCCAAGCAGAGAGAAAGCATCGACACATTACTGAGGTAGGTTTAAGTTCATTAGCTAATGCTCATATGATTCTAAAGTACTAGTGAGAAGCATTTAGTTCTGCTGTTTATTCGATTAACAGAACTCCCACAGTAGTGTTAGATTACAAAAGTCCTTTTCAGAAGCTATATAATCAAATGCCAAACTATGGTTTTCTTAAAGTTTTTGGTTGTGCTTGCTATCCATATTTGAGACTATATCACAATTAGAAGCTTCACTTTTGAACTTCAAAATGTGTTTTTGTTGGTTATTTAACTGAACACAAGGGATACAAATGTCCAGATCCCTCTAGAAAACTTTATTTTGCAAAAAGTGTTGAGTTTAATGAGTTTGACTTCCCCTTTGCTAAAGATTCTGTTTCAAAAAATCAACCTATTGAGGTTTCTTTCTCCTGTCCACATGATCAGTATTCAAATTCATCATTGTTCAAAGTCAATACTACACCCACAACTCCAATAGGCTTTTAGATGTTATCTATAGGTGAGCACATTACTAAGGCTTTCTCATCTCAATCTTAGTCCTCTACTCCTACAAATTCTTTTGATTCTACTTCCACAATTCCTCATAGTCAGTCTACAAGATCACAAAAGAACTCACATGAGCTAAGTCAATGATCTTCAGTTTTAGAGTCCTATTTAGATCATGATCTTATTTCTATGTCGACTACTGTTTCTACTGTAGATAGTCACGTTTGCCTTTACAATCTCAAAAGTCAAAATTTTCAACTTCTTTTGGAATTGACATTTATGTTGACTTACTTATTCAGCATAATAAGCACCCCATGCAGACTCGTTCTAAAAGTGGTACTATAAAGCCCAAGGTGTATGTCTCAGCCAAGGAAATTTCAGATACAACAATTGAAGATAAAGCTTCAATTTCTTCAGTTTTTGAGCCTCGTACTATCAGTGTAGCTTAACAAAGTCTAGAATGGAAAAGTGCTATGGATGTTGAGTTTAATGCACCTATTCATAATAATACATGGACTCTAGTTCCTTATTCTTCAAACATGAATGTTATTGGACATAAGTGGGTGCATAGAGTCAAGTATAATGTAGATGGTTCTATTCAACGATATAAAGTAAGGCTTGTAGGTAAAGGTCTTCATCAAAAACTAGGTTTTGATTATTTTTGAAACCTTCAGTCCAGTGGTCAAATCCACTACTATTTGAGTGATTCTCATGCTTGCTTTATCCTATAATTGGCCCACACGTCAATTGGACTTCAATAATGTATTTTTAAATGGTGATCTACAAGAAACTATGTATATGACACAACTTAAAGGATGTATAAGTGCTCAATTTCCTGATTATGTCTGTAGGTTGAATAAAGCTTTGTATGGTCTTAAGTAAGCTCCTTGTGCTTGGTTTGATAAACTTAAGAAACCTTTATTTCGACGTGGGTTTATTAATTCTGTGGTAGATAATTATCTTTTCATTCTCAAGACCTCAATCGTTCATGTGTTCGTTCTAGTATATGTGGTGATCTTGTTAACATAGTTTCAAGTTTAGAATTAGTTACTACTCTTATTACTCAAATTCATAGAGAGTTTCACGCAAAGATATTGGAGATTTATCTTACTTCCTTGGTTTAGAAGTAAAAAGGACAAAAAGTGGCATATTTATGTCTCAGACAAAATACATTTAAGATTTACTTGTTCAGATCAAAATAGATACGGCTAAAGCTTGTTCCATTCCTACGATCTCTTCTAATCATTTGTCTTTATATGATGGTGATATTCTTCTTCAACCTAAGCAATATCGGAGTACTGTTGGTGCTTTACAGTATCTCACTATTACCCACCCTGAGATAATCTTCACTGTCAATAAGTTGTGTCAATTTGTACACTCACCTCGTACTACACATTGGGAAGCCTGCAAACACCTTGTACGGTATCTCAAAGGACTCCACATCATGGTTTGTTCTTAAAGAAATTTTGGTTTTTCATGGTTATGCAGACAGTGATTGGGCAAGCAATTTTGATGATTGGCTATCATGTAGTGGATACTATGTATTTTTTGGTCTTAACGTTTTTAGTTGGAGTTCTAAGAAGCAATCTATTGTTGCTCATTCTAGTATTAAAGCTGAATTTCGTGCCTTGGCTCATATCACTTGTGAACTTAGTTGGTTGGAGTTCTAAGAAGCAATTTGTTGTTGCTCATTCTAGTATTAAAGCTGAATTTCGTGCCTTGGCTCACATCACTTATGAACTTAGTTGGTTAACTCATCTAGCTTATGAGTTACAACTTGAATTACCATCTCCAATTGTCTGATTAGATAATATTAGTGCTGCAGCATTTGCTTCAAATTCAGTTTTTCATGCTTGGACAAAACACATTGAGATTGATATTTACTTTGTTCGTGATAAAATTTCGAATAAAGAGTTGGAAATTCATTATGTTCCCACAGCAGAACAAACTGCTAATATTTTCACAAAGGCTTTAGGAACCACTCCTTTTCTTTTCTTAAGAAACAGATTTCGCGTGGTACCTATTACTTAGTTACTTTCTCTCAAGCTTCTTCCAGTTTCTTGTTTAAAGGGAGGGTCTTGGAGTGTAATTCTATTTCAACTAACGTAGTTAGTTAACAGTGTTTGTTAAGGCCAGCTATCTTAATTTAATTGGTTTAGTCTTCTTTGTGTCTGTATAAGCAAGCTTCTATATGTAGGAGAGCTTAGCTCCATTTCGATGGTCTTTGTAAGTTTCTGTGAACTTTCTCAGGAGACAAACAGTGGCAAGAAAAAAAAATTGATTATCTTCAACTTTCTTTTTCATAATTTATTATTGTCTTATTTTTTTATTCTTATAGGTCAGCTTAGCTCTGTTTTGATGGTCTTTATACGTTTATGAGAACTTTCTCAGGAGATAAACAGTAGCAAGAAAATAAAATTGATTATCTTCAACTTTCTTTTTCATAATTTATTATTGTCTCATTTTTTTATTCTTTTCTTTGGAAAAACGTCTAAAGAGGAGTCCAATAAAAGTGAAGGACTCCAGTAAACTCCCAAGACATTTCTCAAATCTATCAGTCGAAGTAATCCAAGTGCCTTCTTGTTGAAAAAAAAATAAATAAATAATTAAAAGTAATCCCAAAGCTGATAAAGAAAAGAAAATTATAATATAAAGGACTATAGGATGATTGATATCAACAACAGAAGTCAACGCACTCATTTTTCCAATTCTCCATGTTCTTTTCTGCTTCAAGTCATCTTCTTCTTGAAGTTTATACTTTGTAATTTCTATTTCGGTCGTTTCTATCTAGTTTTGATTTGTTCAATCATTTCCTGATCTCCAACAGTTGTTTTTTAGGTTTTTGCCTTTTGCGTGCATATCATTTCTACTTCCTGAAGAAACTGGATAAAAAAAATAAAATAAAAAAAAGGAAAAAAAAAAAAAAGAAAAGAAAAAGGAAAATCCGTTTGTTGTTTGGTGCTTTGTGTCGACGAGATTACCAGAGGGATTACATATTTGTTCTGTACGTGGTGTAAGAGGAGGACTCGGAAGAGCAACTATCTATAGCTTGATTTGTGACCGAAAGCAACAAAAGTAAGGCTTTCGATTAGTTATTTGATTTCACTTACGTTTTATGCTATCCTGCGATATTATATTTATCTTATTGCTCTGTCGCCTGACAGTTCAAAAATTTTGATTGCTTATTTGGTTTATAATTTCTTTGTATCTGACAGTTCCACCAAAAAAAAAAAAAAAAAAAAAAAAGAAAAACATATAGTTGAAAAATTGTGAAAGTGAGCATGGACTTTTTGCCCATAATTGTTAAAAGAACTGTTGAAAAAATTGTTGATTACACTATAGAACCGGTTGTACGGCAAGTGGGTTATGTAATAAACTTGAAAAGCAATGTTGAGAATCTAAAGAGTGAAGTTGACAACTTAGTTGATGCTAAAGGAAGGGTCCAGCACTCTGTTGATGAAGCATTAAGAAAAGGCCACAAAATGGAAGCTGACGTTGAGAGGTGGATGAAAAAGGTGGATGAGATGATTGGAGAGGCAAATGAATTCTTGAAAGATGAAAACCAATGGAAGAAGAACAAGTGTCTATTGGGATTGTGTCCAAGTTTGATTTCATCCCGTTATCGTCCAAGCCGGAAGGCAACAAAAATTGCACAAGTAGTTGCTGAAATCCGACAAGGGGGAGACTTTCCTAGTGGTGTCTCATATGCCACTCCTCCAAAGGATGTATGGACAACTGCTGGGTACCTAGCTTTTGAATCGAGGGTTTCTTTTGCAACTCAAATTATAAAGGAACTCACAGATTCTAATATCCACATGATTGGAGTATTTGGAATGGCTGGTGTTGGAAAGACCACACTTGTCAAAGAAATTGGCAGGAGAGCAGAAGAGGAGAAGTTATTTGATAATGTGGCCAAAGTAGAAGTGAGACATAATCCAGATTTGAAGAGAATTCAAAGAGAAATTGCGGAAAAATTTGGTGTGGAGATTGATGAAAATTTGACCATAGCAGGACGAGCGCGCCTTCTAAGTGACTACATAAGAAACAAGAAGAATATTCTTGTAATTCTGGATGACGTTTGGGAAATGCTTGACTTGGAAACGTTGGGACTTCCATTTGGGATATGTAAAGTTCTGTTGACTTCAAGAAAACGAGACGTATTGTCCTCCGAGATTGGCACGCAGAAGGAGTTTCGACTGGAAGTTTTAGACGAAAAAGAAACTTGGAGTTTGTTTGAGAACATCGTGGGTGATGCTGTTAAAGACCCTGATATTCGAGACACAGCAATTCAAATAGCCAAAAGATGTTCAGGCTTGCCAATTTTGGTTGTGACACTTGCAAAAGCATTGAAAGGTAAAAGTTCACACTCATGGAAAGATGCTCTGAGACTTCAAAAAATGTGTGAAGGAAAAGAAATGCAAGAAAAAGCATACTCGGGCATAGAGTGGAGTTACAATCAGTTGGAAGGTAAGGAGGTGCAATCATTGTTTTTGATCTGTGGTATGCTTGGGGGATACAATTACGTTGAAGACTTGTTCGAATATACAAAGGGTTTGGGTTTGAGTTTGTTTCAAGGCATCAATACAATGGAAGAAGAACGTAGTAGATTGTATTCATTGGTTGATAAACTCAAAGACTCTTGTTTGTTTCTAGATACTTTTCCAAATCGTTCGGCCACAATGCATGATCTTACTCGTGACATTGCTAGAAAAATTGCTTCTAGAGATCAGCATTTCTTATCACTAATAGATGGAGACGAATTCAAGGAATGGCCAAACAAAGAATTCCTTGAAAAGTGCACTTTATTATCTTTCCATTGGATCAACATTCCCAGACTTCCTGAGCAGTTGGAATGCCCAAAGCTACAACTCTTCAAATTGTATGCTGCACAAAAATCACTGCCAATTCCCCACAACTTTTTCAAGGAGATGAGAGAGCTCAAAGTTTTAGATTTAGCCTGTACCTGTATTCCCTCACTGCCTCCATCTATTGTTTCTTTAACAAATCTGCAAACACTATGTCTAGATCAGTGCGAATTGAGAAATATAGCAATGGTTGGTGAGCTAAGAAGCTTGGAAATTCTTAGCTTGGTGCATTCCAAGTTTAAACTGTTACCCAAACAGCTAGGTCAGTTGACTCGACTACGGCTGTTGGATGTAAATGGTTGCTCTGAACTTGAAGTAATTCATCCGAATGTCATATCCCGCTTGACAAGATTAGAAATTTTGAGGATGGATAACAACTTCATCAACTGGGAGATTGAACAAGTAAGCAATGTCAATGAAAGATGTAATGCTAGCCTTTCAGAGCTAAAGCATTTGTCTAACCTGACCACATTAAACGTAAATTTTAAGGATCCTAGCCAGTTACCAATCAATTGTTTTTCTGAGAAGTTGGTATATTTCAAGATATCTATTATTGGTGATGTTTGGATGTGGTATGGTCCAAACTTAACTCCCAAGTCGTTGAAACTTAAGCTCTCTCAAACCAATCAATTGGACCAAGGTCTTCAAACATTGATGAAAAAGTCTGAAGATCTGTTCCTGGATGTGTTGGAGGGAGTTAATGATATAGCTTATCAACTAGACATGGATGGTTTTCCGCGACTGAAAAATCTCCATGTCGAAAATAATCCTGACATTTTGCAGATTGTAAACTGCTGGAGTTCTTCGCATATTGCCTTCCCCGTCTTAGAAACATTATTTCTATGCAACCTTGTTAGTTTGGAAAGTGTATGCTCTGGGGAACTGCCACGTGGGTCTTTTAAACACTTAACAATCATACAAGTGGAAAAGTGTCCCAAATTGAAGAACCTCTTTACCTTTTCTACTGCCCTACACTTTTTGCAGCTTCAAGAGATAAAAGTGGTTGATTGCAATAACCTGAAAGAGATTGTTGTTGATGAAAATGAAGAAAATTTTGAGGCTCAAGTAAATATTGATCACATTGAATTTCTTCACTTACGATCTTTGGCAATAAAATGTCTACCAAGGCTTACTTGTTTCTCCTCAAATAATAATAAGAATATTGCAAGATTCAAAGAAATTATTCAGAATAGTGGAATCGTTAATCCCATGGGACTTTTTAGTCAGAAGGTATGATTTTTTTATTTCAACATGATATGTTTTTATTTTTCTAGCACTTTTCATATATACAATCATTTTAATACGTAATGCAATTAAGGTACATTTGCTAAATACATTGACGTGGGTCTTAATTTTATATGAGCATAAAAAAAAAAAAAAAATGATACAATCACCAACTTTGTTTACGGTCCAATTCCATTTGTCAAATGATGTGACAAATAGTATCTTGTAGCTGTGTTGAGTTTTTCTTATCCATTTTAGGTTTTCAATTATCCGTGTTTATAATATTTTTTAAACACTAATATATTGACATATCATTTGATAATAATGATATACAAAAGAAGAAGAATAAAAACTACAAATAATAATTTATTTTAAATTTTAAGGGATGATTCTTTCTAAAGAAGAAATGATTTCTCAATGATCACCTAATTGGTAAGTAGGTTATTTCTAATAACAAAAAATTCACTAAAAAGTAGCTTTACATTTTTTTAACTAAACAATAGATAGAAAGTGTTTGTCTTCTTAAAAGTGATTTTAACCATTTTAAAATCATTCTTTTGGGCATTTGCTTTGAGTTATGTTCCTAAATTTTTAATTTGGAAGCAAATTTTTCACCGAGTTCCCCACCCCCACCAAAATACAAAATGTCAAGTTGGTAATTTCCATAGTACATATAATTTTATACGAAATTGAAGAACAACAACTAAATAGCTAGACCAAATATATCTATATATATATATATATATAGACAATGAATTGTTTCACTTAATTTATTTATTTATTTTTTTTGTCAATTTGTTTCAGAATTGTTATTATGTTGAAATAAAGTGTATGAAATAGGCTATCCATTTGAATCATAGAATTTGTTTATTACATCAAACTTCTTTATTAAAGAATATAAGGATGGACCAATTGTTGATTTTGCCTCGGGTGAGGGTAAATTGTTCCATTTAAAAAGAAAAAAGGTTTAGGAGACAAATTGAGATACATTGAACACAATATCAACGTTAGATAAAATAGAGAATGGCAAAAGAATAAAAAACGAACACATGTTTTCCTGTACCAAAAACTTCTCATAGATATTAGTATATTACATATGAATTGTTGGGGTAAAATCACTTATATTATATTAATAACTTATATATACAATACAAATACATAGACAACATCATAAAACACTCATACATTCAGCGGGACCCACACCATACGATCCTTTGGGACACTAAGCATTTAACAAGCCTATTACCTAGACACTCTTCCCGCTAGCTCTCATAAACGGACACACTAACTTATCTGAGAGCTCATACACTCTTCCCACTAGCTCTCACAAACAGACCCACTAACTTACTTGAGAGCTTATATTAGACTTGTACAAACATCAATACAACCATACATTCAAACCATACATAGTCGATTATATTTGCCGACTAAGATGATTGTAGGTTGGCCGTGGACCAAAGATTTTTACTGCTGATTTTTTCATCAATTTCCAATTTTTACTTGCTCTCTAAGTCTTCATGAAGATAATAATAGAATATTATAGATTATTCTAGAATCCTAAATCAGTGTTGATATCCTCAACATGAATGATGTATGTTTGCAATATTACATGGAATTTCAGTGTGTGTTTGACTAAAGAAGATAGCCTCATCAATATATATTAAATACATTGAATTACTTAATTTCTTAACATTAATTGTTCTTATACACAAAAAACAGGAACATGTTGCGTTCCCAAAGCTTGTTGAAAACTTAACAAACTTGATCGTGGATGGCTGTGCTGGTTTAACTTTCTTGTCTTCATCTTCCATGGCTAAAAACTTTGTGCAACTCAAAAAGCTTCGGATATGCAGATGTCAAAATATGGTGGAGATAATATCAACAGAAGAATATAATGGCATTGAAGAAAATATTGATAACAATATTTTTGCTAATCTAGAATCTCTGGAGCTAAATACTCTTGCAAACTTGGAAACATTCTGCTCACCAGCAACTTACCTCAAATTTTCAAGTTTGAATTCCTTGGATATAAAGGATTGCACTAAGCTGGGGCCATTCATCCATGGTGGCGTGAGCAAAAATATAAGAGATGATGCTCTACACTATTTGTTTGACGAAAAGGTGAGGATATGCTTGTATTAGTTTCAGAACTATATATATCTATACACACACACACATATAGATTTGGATATATATAACTGGATGTTCTCAATAAATAAAACTTGTTATGGATCATATAGGTTGGTTTTCCTAGCTTGGAGAAATTGGTTATCGAAGGCTTGCATAAGTTGCGGACAATATGGCACACCCAACTTGATCCAAATTCGTTTTGCAAACTCACCGAAATCCAGGTTGATGCTTGCCAAAGTTTAATACGTATTCTTGAGCCCTGTATACTCCAAAGATTGGACAGTAATGTGAAGGTTTTAGATATAAGGAACTGTGGTTCATTGCAAGCGGTATTTAATGATACATTATTAGCGCCTCATCATTCGGAAATGTTCAGCTGTCGAAATCTTTGTGAAGTTTATATTCGCAACTGTAGAAATCTGAAAAATGTATTCCCAGCATACATGGCCAGAAATAGAAATCTTAAGAAGCTACAGACGTTGTGGATTCACCATTGTGAGACACTGGAGGAAATCATTGGTGAAGAAGTGGGAGTAGAAGAAGCAACTATGCCTAAGTTTGTGTTTCCAAGTGCAAAGGATGTATGCCTCTACAATCTGCCGCAGCTCAGTAGTTTCTATCCGGGGATGCATACTTCCAAGTGGCCCTCACTCACTGAATTTTTGGTATATAGATGTGACAAACTAGAGATGCTGGCTGCGGAATCTTCATGTTTGCTGCAGCAACATCATCACTTGGTCATACCAACCTATAAACAAGTATTCCTTTTGTTCGAGAAGGTAAATACACTAAAACCTCTATAAATAAATATATATGGTACTATAAAAAATTATTCATTTAAAACGGTTATTTATTTATAGATAAATGAATAATTTATTAATTTATTGTTAAATAAATATTTATCAATTTAAAAAAGAATTTTATATTATTTTTGAGAAATAATTTTACTAATTATGTAATATATATTAATAAATAAAAAACTAATTACACTTGATCAAATCTAAAATCACGGATCGATCACAATTCAATTAACAAGTAAGAAAAATAATTAATAGGGAATTTCACCATACAAATAAACCTACTAATGGAAGGAATAAAAGTTCTTAAGTAAAATTTTTTTATTATGTATTGTAAACGTTTATATATTTTATTTATTTTCTTATAAGTTTTATCAATTATTAATTTATATATTCAATGGGTTTAAAATTTTTTCTAAAAATTACTATCTTATATATTTAGTGAATTTATTCATTTAATATACCGGTTCAAGTTGAGATCGAACATTTTTATTTATTTAATGAGATTATTCATTTATGTAACATTAATTTATCTAGGTTAATTTTGCTATACCAAATAGAACCCTTTTACTCTAGTCACTCCTAAACCTAACTCCTTTTTTTTTTTTTTTTCTCCTTCCATCTCACATAGTTATAGAATAAATTCTAAAAATTATGCATTAATTTGTTAACGTGATCAAAATTTATGCATTATATTATGATTAAACTCAAGTAATTAAAAAAAAATAAAGATTGTCTAAACTTTAAGAAGAATAATTATAATGTGCTAATTAATTAGCTAGCTTATCTTTTATAACTTTGGTCAAAAAGCTTATCTTTTAACATGATGGTAATATATATGACAGCTTTCTTTCTCCAATTTGAAAACCTTGGCGTTGGACTTGAAGGAGACATCGTATGGTTCATACCCAGTAGAGTTTTTTAAAATTAAGTTTCTCATCGTTTTTTGCCGACACGTTACATCAGCTGTTCCTCCATCTGTTTTATTTCAGAAATGTCACAATCTTGAAACACTTTATGTGTTATATGGAAATATTGAAGAAATATTTATCCACGAAGGATCTTTGGATGGGGAAGTACATCTAGGTTGGACTCAGCTGACACACTTAAAAACTCTCAAGATTGCTATGATGCAGAAGCTGAAGCATGTATGGAAAGGCAACTCTCATTTTGGAGGTCCAGTTTTCCCCAATTTGGAAACTCTACAAGTGGAGGATTGTGCAAGACTAAAGAATATAGTTTCATCTGCTATTTCCTTCAGTAATATTGTGGAATTGGAAGTAGCCAACTGTAATGGAATGAAGCATTTAATCACATATTCAGTGGCTAAAGGCTTCATCAATCTTGTGAAGATGAAAGTTCAAAACTGTCAAAGAATGATAGAAATCGTTGGATGTGATGACGACCATGGGGGTATTATTGATGAAGAAAATGAAATTACTTTCAGTCGGTTGCAGTATTTGCAACTTTCTGACCTACCAAATCTCAAAGGTTTTTGCTCCCGGAATTACAATGTTAGATTCCCATTCCATATTACTTTGTCAGTGTCTAGATGCCTAGAGATGGATATTTCTCATGATGGAGTACTCTTAGATGATTCCAAACGAGAAAGAGTACCAATAATTGAAGAAGAAGATGATGATGATGGCGATGATGATGACACCGGTGCGTAAGGAGCTTTCAAGTATTTTGTTTTTCCGAAAAAGTTTCAAAGATTTTTCAAGTATCTTTTTTTCCAAAAAAGTTTTTACTTGCAGCTCTTATTATTAATATTATTATTATTATTATTATTAAGATTAAGGTTCTTTTGGTATTATTATTATTATTTTAAACTTATTGATGACATGTTCTTTTTTTTTTTTTTTTCTATGCTAAAAGATGACCAGTTCAGTAAATATGATGAACAAGAAAAGATAATGTGGAAGTGCTCAACCGTACAAGGCGATAAACCAAGGCGGTAAGCACACCACACATGCATCAAATTTAGACATATTTTTCAATAGGCCACGATGAAAAATATATATATTTTTGGCCAGGATGAAACATTCTGTCTTATGATATATATATACATACATATATATTATATATTATCTTTTATTTTTCTTGAAGGTGGAGATTCAAATTTATTTAGAGTTGTTGCATGAAAAACAACGGATATTCTTTGCCACACCACTGTCTCCGAACTCCGAAGTTGGAATAGGTGATCGAGTAGTCAAAACAAAGTCACTGCGCGGTTGAGCCCCCCTTTTCATGAGTATTATTACTTCGTTAATGACACACGTCAATGCATTAAATTATTTTCAGTCTTCAACATATTTTGTGTACCCAATTTGTATGTGTACTTACTTTTTTTCTTCTTTTTTCGGGACATTATTTTACTTAACGTTACAAATGTTGCTTTTCACTTATGTTGACTATTTACCTTTGACTCTTATGACAAGTTGTTTGTAACACCCCGTCCCAAATCGCACCGGAATCCGTGCACGTTGACCGAGGTTGACTGTTGACCGTTGACCAAAGGGGTCAAAAGTTGACTTTTTGACTCGGTGGGAATTTCGAGATGACTAGGGCACCGTGGCGAAGTGCACGATGCCACGAGTTCGTAGACTGGTAGCACGTCGAAAACGGAGCTACGGTTTGAAAGTTATGGACGAAACAAGTTGCGGTCCAAACTGTCCAAGGGGTGCCGGAGTTGACTTTTTGTTTATGGGGAATTGAGCTTTGACTCATGCATGGTTGTGAAGTGCTCGTCGATACGAGTTCACAGACTAGCGGCACGCTCAAAACGGACATCCGGTTAAAAAGTTATGGACGTTTGAAGTTTACCGGATACCGTATTATTTTAATGTTTTTGGGTCGTGAACAGTGAAATGCCACGTGTCAGCTTCTGAGTGGTCCACGTGGCATGAACAGTGTCATGCAGGGTTTTAATTTTGAAAAACTCTCGGGGAAGAGAGAGAAAGAGAGAGAAGAGAGAGAAAGAGAGAGAGGAGAGAGAAAGAGAGAGAGAGGACCCGCCGGCCGCCGGCCATTTTCACGTTTTTCCGGCCTAGTTACTGTACATGCGCCAGCCAGCCAGATTGCCCACCTCATTTCCGGCAAAACCTCCAAATTTCACGGCGAACGGCCGCCGGACGCGCCCGGATCGGACGTCCGAAGTTTGGCGGCGATTTTTCCCCTCCACCGCCGGCCACCGCGAATCGGCACTATTCCGGCCGATATACAGTACACGCGCCATACACCCAGCATCCTCTCCTCAAGTCCGGCCTACCCACCAAAAATCACGGCCATCGGACCACCGACGCGCCGGGATCGGAGCGTTTTCCGGCGAGGGGTCGAAAATCTTCAAACGGTGATTTCTCCGCCGTCCGACCTCCGTTTTGCTCACCGTCGGTCCCGTTGGATTGCTCTCCTCACGATCTACAAATCTGCAAAATTTCACAGCAAACGGCCACCGTCGGAAATTACTGTTCCGGCGACGGTTGCCGGTGACGTGGCGGCCCGCCGGAAATTACTGTTCCGGCGAGTACCCCGAAAATTCCGGCCAGCTCCAGTCCGCAGTGTTCGACCTCCTGAACCCAAATCCGACTTCCGTTTCCACCAATTCGCGACGGTTTGGGAGAATTGCGGAGCCGAAACCCGAAAAGCTTCCCGATAAAATTCAAACCCCGTCGGGTACGATCATCGAAAATTAAGACCGGATCTGTGATTAGCATCACTCGAGCTTCGATTCGGTATATGATTCGTAAATTTTAGTTATCGTTTGTGTTTTGACCCCCCGGGTACCGGGTATTATTTACCCGAATAAAATATTAATTTATTTGACTGTCTGTGAATTTTGTTCTAGGAGCACCGGTGAGTCGTAGAATTGATCCCGTAGTGGATCATGGGTTAATTGCGTGCTCCAGGTGAGTGACCCACCTTCAAATTAATTTTGGGGAATTTAATTGATGAATATATTATGTGTGAATTAAATATTTGGAATTTAATTTCTATGTGCCAAATATTTATTGGATTTATTGTAGAAGTATTTATGAACTTATTGGATTTAAGAAAATGCGAATTCTACAAATTTATGCCGTGTGGAATTATTTTATGGTTTTGAGGATTTTGAAATTGGTGTGGTTTTAATGGTAAATTGGGCATGATTTGATTTTCAAATATTTCAAAGAAAATATTTGGTTATATTGGTGATTTCAATTTTTATAAAATATGCCCATGGAATATTATGAGATTTGATTATGATATTTCGAGAAATTATTTATGCTATTGGGAAAATGTGGATATTTGAATTGATGGATTTGGAAGTTGGTGGATTTGAAAATCATGGAATTTATGGTATGGATTATAAGGAAATTGTGGAGAATTTCCCGGTTCAAGCGGATGGATTATGCCCGCTATGCTTATGAAAAATGTGAAATTTGTTTTATGATTTAAATTTATGGATTTTATGATTTTTAGATGCACCGTGCACGTACTGGTGTTCTGATTATGTGATATGGTATATGTGATATGGTTAGTGTGCACACGGTTGTGATTAGCGCGCAGGTGGGTGTGATTAGCGCGCAGGTGATGTGATTAGCGCGCAGGTGGGTGTGAGTAGCGCGCGGTTGATATTATGAGGGTGTCCTGTGGATGCCATCGGAGAGGGCGGCCACCCCCCTTTGGCCGGGACACCAGGTTAGCAGCGGCGCTGTGGGACGCCACGCGACCGTATGCCGGTTTCTCTCTATAACCTCCTGCCTGGCGGTACCTTGGGACGCTGGGTACTGTTGGCGCCACTGGTATATAGTGGGTGCATCAAATGATTTTCAGAACTGTGTTTTAAAAATAAAATGTTTGGAAACTGAATTGGAATTAAAGATATAATTGTTACCGCTTCTGGTATTTAATTAATGTCTTGGTTTCGGGGAATATGGATAAAGGGTTTTGTGAAATTGTTTTAAAAGGGGAACCTTTCCAACTGAGAGAATTGTAAGGGTTTTGAGAGAAAATATTATTTCCAAATAATTATTATTTATACTCATTACTGTGATAATATATGGTATAGTAGTAGGGTCGCTCACTGAGATGATTAGCATCTCACACTCTTAAATTCCGTTCCTCTAGGTACCAGGTTGTCGGTGTTCACTCGGAGCGGACTTGATCTTCCTCGCTGTTTTACTTCGTGAAGTACCCTGTTCTTCTTTATTGCGGTTGTACTATTTCTTTCATTCTTGTTGTATTTATTTTGCACTGGATTACTTTGTTTTGAAGTGCTGGAATTTGTGGAACCAATTTGTAGTTTGTGGGAGGAATAAGGGGATATTTTTTTGAAGTGTGTTTTCAGTGCAGGTAAATTTGTGGTAAGTAAATCCCTTAGGGGAGGTGCTGCCGGATTTTCCGTTGGAAGGTTCGGTGGTATTTTCCTGGGATCAGGGCTGTCTAGGGTTCCGGAGGAGGAATTCTGGACGGGTCCTGACATTGTTACTCCTACCATCGTTTGATAGCAATCAAGCATATATTATATAAATCACTAACATGGTTTACCCAAATATAACGTGATCTAAACATCATTAACAAAAGCTGCATTGATTGACTGAAAGTTATAATTGGAATATGGCGCCCCTTCAAGAAATTAACATCTACAATGTGGTACATGGAGAAGAACCATTTGCCCGGGTTACAATCAGCAAAATAGTTATATTTGCCAATGAGATCATAAAGCCACCATGAAAAAATGCATTATTAGCTTAACCATTATATTTCAACTCTGGTTTTGTTTTACATAAGGTATCACAAGTTTATTTTTCTATTCTTGGTCAATTCTCCTCAGATTTGTTCATACAAAAAGACATTGAAATTTACAGAATTGGATAAGCAACTGAAGATTCATTACTGTCTTCTCTTTTACATTTCAACAATGGAACTTACCTATTCTTGCTTATATATCCTCCTCCAGATCTTCACCAAGACCAATGTGAGAATCTCCTTTAGTTGCCATACCACTCAAATTACTAGCAGCACTTCTGCCTGTTAATGCAAGGTCCTCCTCGTCTAACTCATCCCCTGCCTCCTCTGAGTATGCACATACCTACATGTTCCACACCAATAACGAAAACATTGTGCAAAGTCGATATAAAAAACCCAAAAGTTTGCATTTGTTAGATGAATTATCATAACTTTCCATCATTAAATGAAAATTGTTTTAAGTCATGCAGCAGCTCCTAGCATACATCAAAAACAACATAACTATACTTTTGAAATAAATCATTACTCTACAAGTGCACAAAGAAACAAAGACAACTTTCAAAATAAATACCAAGCAGGCACCAAGAAGTGCAATGTCAAAGCAAATACCTAGTTAGGTAGGTGAAGTAGCCCAAAAGACACATATCACTCCCAATAGAGAGTATATATATATATATATATGCAAGCAAAGTCCAGAAAGCTGGATTAATAATTAATTTACCTTTTAGAAAAGTGAAAAAATCAAAGGGTGGAGATTTTATTGGAATTCAAGCCTTGACTTTTTTCTCTTATCCTGTTGACATTGAATTTTTTCACTATTGGCATGTTCAATATATATATTCTAAATGGAAGCAACTATCTTGATTTCCCCTAACCTAACACGAAGAGCCCTTTGTTTTCCAAATCTCTCTCTCTCTCTCTCTCTCCCTACAGTTCTCTTCCAAATTTCCTAATCACTCTCTCTATGACATCCAAATTTACATGTACCTTTTCTACCCACACCTTTTCTTGTTCAAGCTATTTTTTGCTATTCAATGAATTGGGTTCCAACTTAAATAGAAAAAGACCAAAATAGATTGTGCTTTCAAACTCCATCTATAATGTGGATTCCCAAGCGACTGCTCATCAACCATCAACAGCTACCACTTTTTTGCTATAAAAAGAAGTACAAGTTTAGCCACAGTTGTGGTTCTGATAAATGAGTGTCATCTCAACAATGAAATTTTCTTGAAAAAGCAATTGTTATGGATTTTAATGCAACGGAAATTACTTTGATTAGGCATGACTATAACACCCACTTCCCAGAGGGGTGAAAAGCAGAAAGAAGAAGAAAGTTTGTAAGTTGCTTAGGAGAGTTGGGGACATGGACCCTTTGTATATCTCATGCTGGAATGCTCTACGTTCCTTGTTATTTGCACCCGAAAAAAAAAACAATTTGTCAATGAATTTTTGTTTGTGGTGCAAGAAATTTTCCCATTTGTTAGTGAGTTGGCACACAACTCCAGTATGGAATCAATCACGAGTGTTGGGCCGTTGGAGGTTGATGTTGGTGATTTTGCAACTTTCATGCTCCATTTATATGCTGCCTTTACCGAGCAAGTGGGTCTTGATGATGGTCCAATTTCAATGTCAATGGATGGCAAGAATATAGGCAGTGTCCCTTGTATGGTGAAGAGATTGAGTCTCTTCATTGTATTTTTGTTGATTTACTGAAGAAAATGTATCAATTCCTTCATTGCATGGAAAAGTGTTTGGTGGCGGCAGTGCCGGTGGGTAAATGGAAAAGGGAAGGCGTTGATATATAACTCATTCCCGACAATGGTCTTAGTATCTTGCCATTTTGAAAGAATTGTATAGCATCTCTAAACTTTATCAGGGTGCTGAAAAAGATTTTTGGAATGTTTTGAGGCTTAGAAAGTTTTCACTTTGTTGGTTGATTGTCAAATATGCTAAGCCAATTGATGATCATATCTAGATTCTTGAGCACAATGATGTTCTTGATTTTGAATCCAGGAAGCATTTGGCAATGATGATGTTTCCTGAGGTGAAACAAGACCATGACGAGCTACATAAGATGCTCAATGACAGCGCTTATTATGTTGGAAGAATAGTATGAGTATATAGGGTGTCAGGACCCGTCCAAGATCCCTCACTGGAACACTAGACAAGCCCTGATTCAAGGGAAACACCACTGAACCTTCCAATGGAAAATCCGACAGCATCTCCCCTAAGGGTAGGACTTACCACAAAATTCCATGCACAGAACTCACTTCTAACAATATCTTCTTATTACTTCCACCTTACTACAATGATTTCCACAATTTACAGCCCTTTGATATCATGCTATCCATAGGTACATGTATTAGAAATAATATTAACAACACAAAGTACCTTTAATTATTCACGTCTGCCCACACCAACCATATTGTTTTACAAATATACCGATGCGTATTATAGAAAGAAAAGTAACACAATCACCATGTCAACAACAATAATAATAGCAGTCGTTTTAATGATAAAAATAGTATTAATATAAGTTGCTTGAAGGCTACTATTACACCATACATACCCGAGGGCTATTATATTTATCCAAAGGCAATCACCTATCCAAGGGATATAATTACAGTTGTCCCAAGGGTTATCTCATCTGTCTAAAGGCTACCACTTATCCAAGGACTATTATACTTGTCCAGTGGCTATCTTTCTTGCCCATAGGCTGTGACACTTATCTGAAGATTCCGTATGATGATGATGATGATAATAATAATAATAACAATAATGATTGTAAACGAAATCATGATAAATAATAATAACAATATTAATAACAAGAATAATATTAACAATAATGATGACAATAAAAGTAATTAAGTATAATGTTAAAAAAATCAGGTTATGAATAGGTAAGATAATAGAATATAAAGTAAAATAATATTTTAAAATTAAAAACATATTATAAAATACACACTCGCATTGGAAGTACAAACGATACTTTCTAATATGTTGTGCAATCCATGATTGCAGCTGTCGCCGGTAGCTTGCTACCAATAGAGTCGGGATAGTTGCCTAGATTGGCCGTTCGATCCCCTAGACTCGTAGGCAACATAGTTACGAGGCTAGCTCTTCATAGACCACCTCGGATCGTCACCCTATGCGGTGTAATACATACAAATATAATATACATATATATATATATACATAAAAAGATATTTGATGCACATTCTATATACCAGTGGTACCCGACGGTGTCCAGCATCCCTAAACACCATCTGATGAGGAGCTTAAAGAGAGAAACTGACATACGATCACATGGCATCCCACCACACCACTGCTAATAGTCATCCTCGCCATGGAATGGATGACCGATGCTCAATGTGCATTATACCCTGCTTACCCTCGGTCCGATGTCAACCACAAGACAACCCTATAAATAAACCTGCTCGCTAATTATATCCACCTGTGTGATAATCATATTCACATGCGCACAGATCACATCCACAACTACAGAACACCGGTACGTGTATGGTGCATCTAAAAACTCTAAATTTTTATAATATTGATAAATGAGATTTTTACTCACTTATTTAGTCCTTATTGGGATTAATGGCTTAAAAACTCAAGCTTTATTTTATTTCTAATGCTTTTTGTTGAAAATCTTGAAGAGAAGCTTTAAATTGGAGATAATGACATATTATTGAGGAAAATGACAAGTTTGGAGTAAGTTTGGCAAAAGATGGAAAGGCTCCACGCCAAAATAGCGTGTACCCCTGCTCAACGCCATGGTCCATGCCAAAATAGAGTGAACCTAGCTCCACGCCATACTCCACGCTAAGGTCCATACCAAAACAAGCCCACTTCACGCCAAGTCCACCCTCCACGCCACCCTCCACATCAAGGTCCACACTATCCATCAGCTTGTTTTCACAGAGACAGAAAGCTCCACGCCACATTTTTTACATTTTCAGCATTTTTTCAAAGGATAAAAATTGGATGATGAGGTGTCAAAAGGGGAAGGGTTTTTGATAAAAAAAACAAGGGTGGATATTCATTCTTGTTTAGGGTAAAAGGGTTTAATGAAAGGGGCAGCCACCATTGTAGAGGAGGTGAAAACGGGAGGCACAAATATCCAAAAGGATTTTAGAGAGAGAAAAATAAGAGCTAGAGAGAGAAAGCTTGGATTGAAAAGGATTGGAGCATTTCAAGACATTGGAGCACCAAGAATCTTCAATTAAATTAGTTTTTCTTTCTCTTCCATTTTTTATTCTCTAGATTAACACAACCTAGATCCTTATTAATATTGGAAAATTTAACTAGGTTTTGGGTAGCCATTAAAGGGGGGGTTTAAGGCCTGAGGACTTAAGAATTTTAGAAAGGAATTTCTAATTTTCATTGAGGACTCGTAGATTCTAATTTGACTTTGAAAAAAAGGATTAGATTAAATTGGAATTTTTCTAGGCTAGAAATTGGATGAGGTTTGGTATTTTATCAACCTAATGAGTTAAATATAGGAAGGGTAGAGGGTACATCAAAATCATAGGCTTTTAGTTCATTGTAATTCCATTTTAAGTTGTTGAATTTTGTGTTTGTGACTTAATTCATTGTTTAATTTCTTGCTTTGCTTTTAATTTCAATTTTCTCAAATAAATTGTGTGCCTAGATAAAAACAATTAGTCAAAATTTTGGTAATTAGTTAATATTAAAATCAATCCTCATGGGAATGATACTCTCTCATTACTCTATTACTTGATACGAACTGTAAATTGTATTAATTGTTCTTAATTTAGGCTTTTTAATTGTTTTATTTAATTTTGATTACTTTTGTTTGTGTCGTGTATGCGAAGTGCTCGAGGTGTTGATCTTTTACCTCTTAATCCGGAGATTGAACGTGCTTGCTGTGCTAATCAAAAGCTAAGAAGGGAACAAAGGAGTGCTATGGCAAACAACAATGATCCACCTCGACAAAGAGCCATTCGAGATTATTTTCGGCCGATGCCTCAAAAGCATTATTCAGGGCTAAGGTGTCAACTAATCAATGCAAACAATTTTGAGTTGAAGCCGGCCTTAATCAACATGGTCCAACAAAATCAATATGGTGGTGAGACAAGTGAAGACTCCAATATTCACTTGACGATGTTCTTACAAGTGGCGGACACCATTAAGTTCAATGGAGTTTATGAAGATGCTATTCAGTTACGCTTGTTTCCTTTTTCACTCAAAGGAAAGGCTTTAGCTTGGTTTCATTCTTTGCAACACAGAAGTATCTCTACTTGGGAAGAGCTTATGAATAGATTCTTGATGAAGTTTTCCCTCCATCAAAGTCTTCAAAGTTAAGAAGTGAGATTGGTCAATTCTGTCATTTGGAGTTTGAGCTGATGAATGAAACATGGGAAATGTTTAAAGAGCTTCTAAGGAAGTGCCCTCAACATGGCTATGATGAATGGGTACTCATTGATTTGTTTTACAATGGTCTCAATGGTCAGACCAAGACCATTGTTGATAGCACCACATGTGGATCATTGATGGTAAAGTCGGTGGATAAGGCATATGCACTACTTGAAGAGATGGCTTCTAGTTCTTTTAGCTGGCCTATTGAGAGACAAATGGGAAGGAGGCCTACCAGTGTACATGAAGTCAATGTGCTCACCAATTTGACAGCAAAGGTTGTTGCGATTTCACATCAATTGGCTTCATTTGGTATGAATGTTTCTTCATCTAGTTCAAGTATGAACCAACATCTAGAATGTCTTCCAATGGGTGAGCAATCTCAAGAACAATGCTCCTTTGTGGAACAAAACCAGAGCTACAACTTTAGGCCGACCAACAATCTTCCTAACTATTACCATCTGGGGTTGAGAAATCATCAAAATTTCTCCTATGCAAATCCAAGGAATGCATTAAATCCTCCAAAAGTCTAAGGAAGATAAACCATCCATGGAAGATTTGATTGCTTCAATGAACTTGTTTGTCTTGGAGACAAGAGGATGGCTTAACAAGGATGAGGCTAGGCTTGATTCTATTGAGACTCATTATGCTAATATGGGAGCTACTATGAAGTCACTTGAACATCAAATTAGGCAATTGGCCAATGACATAAAAGGAAAGTCCATTAGTACATTTCCAAGTGATACAGAAGCAAATCCAAAGGAATGCAAGGATATTACAACTAGAAGTGGGAAAGTATACCAAAGACCTACACCTTCTAGTAGTGTCTCTCAAGAAAAAGTGGTTGACAAGGAGTCATCTAAGGTTAAGGAAGTTAAGGATGATCAAGAAAAGGAAGGTGATGAGGAGTTCTCTTTCAATGGTGATTTGAAGAAGAAAGAGTCTACAAAGGTATGTTCAAGTTCCATAACTTTTATGGATAACCCTCCTCTTTTGCCAACACCATTACTTTACCCTTAACATGTTCAAAAGAAGAATCTAGACTCTTAATTTGCCAAATTCCTTGAAAATTTCAAGAAGATACACATTAACATTCCTTTTGCCGATGCACTTGAGCAAATGCGCAATTATGCAAAATTTATGAAGGAAGTGATGTCTAACAAAAGGAAGTGGGATGATAATGAGACCGTCAAGCTAATTGAAGGGTGTACTTCGATTATTCAAAGGAAGATTCCACAAAAGCTAAAGGATCTGGGCTCTTTCACAATTCCTTGTAATATTGGTGGCATCACATTTGAACGAGCATTGTGTGATTTAGGAGCTAGCATCAATCTTATGCCTTTATCAGTTTTCAAAAGGATTGGTCTTGGAGAAGTCAAGCATACAAAAATTACACTCTAAATGGCAGATAAATCACTCACCTATCCTTATGGGATCATTGAAGATGTTCTTGTCAAGGTTAACAAGTTTATATTTCCTGTTGACTTTGTCATTTTGGATATGGAGGAGGATCATGATATTCCCATCATTCTTGGCCACCCATTCTTAGCTACAAGAAGGGCATTGATAGATGTATCTAGTGGGAACCTCACTTTGAGAGTGAGTGGTGAAGAGGTAAGTTTCAACATCCTTTTAACTATGAAACTTTTGGATGATGTAGAGAGCTGTGATCATATTGATATTGTTGATGTTTGTATTGAATCATTTTTTCATGAGGATTATCCAACTGATCCTCTTGAGAATATATTGGTGCATTCTAGTGATAGAAAGGAGGATATTTGTATTGTTAGTAATGAAATGGATGATATAGATGAAATTGATGCTTGGTTTGAGAATGTGTATGTTAAGAAACTGTTAGAGCATGATGAATATGTTGATGCCATGGATTCATTTGATAATGAGGTTGATGATTGGTTTAATATCTCACATGTTGTTGATGCATCTCATAAGAATATTGCCTCTATAGATGTTTCTTTGAAAGTGAAGGAAGAGGAGTTAGTTCTTAAGGAACTGGAGTTGAAGTCTTTTCCCGAGCATTTGAAATATGCTTATCTAGGTCCAAATCTCTCATTCTCGATGGTGATTTCTTCATCTTTGAGTCAAGAAGAGGAAGACAAGCTTTTGGAAGTTTTGAGAAAGCACAAATCGGCTATTGGTTGGTCAATTGAGGACATTAAGGGTATAAGTCCTTCGATTTACATGCATAAGATTCTTATGGAGGAGGATTATAAACCCTCTATTGAGCATCAACGTCGATTGAATCTGGTTATACAAGAGGTGGTGAGGAAAGAGGTGATGAAACTATGGAATGCGGGTATCATTTATGCAATTTTTGATAGTTCTTGAGTGAGCTCGGTTCAAGTTGTTCCTAAGAAGGGAGGAATGACGGTGATAAAAATGATAATAAAGAGATTATCCCTTCTAGAACCATCACCGGGTGGCATTTTTGCATCGACTACTGGAAGCTAAACAAGGCCACCGGGAAGCATCACTTTCCACTACCTTTCACTGATCAAATACTAGATTGTCTTGCCGAGTATCAATACTATTGTTTCTTGGATGGCTATTCCGGGTACAACCAAATTGCAATAACTCCCGAAGACCAAGAGAAGACAACTTTTACTTGCCCATATGGGACTTTTGCTTTTCGTCGGATGTCCTTTGGACTTTGTAATGCTCCAGCCACATTTCAAAGATGTATGATGGCAATTCTCTCCGACATGGTGGAGAACATTATGGAAGTTTTATGAATGACTTCTCTGTATTTGGGACTTCTTTTTATCATTGTTTGCATAATCTTGATTTGGTTTTCGAAAGATGTGAGAGGACCAATCTTGTGCTCAATTGGGAAAAGTGTCATTTCATGGTGAAGGAAGGTACTGTGTTAGGGCATCGCATTTCATTAAAAGTGTTAGAAGTTGACCATGCTAAGATTTCCACAATTGAGAAGCTTCCCCCACCGACCAATGTTAAAGGCATTCGAAGTTTTCTTGGACATGCCGGGTTCTATAGAAGATTCATTAAAGACTTTTCTAAGATTGTGAAGCCACTTTGCTTTTTACTTGAAAAAGATGCAAATTTTGTTTTTGATGCAGAGTGTCGTGAAGCTTTCAATGTGATTAATGAAAAGCTTGTATCAGCTCCAACTATGATTACACTGGATTGGAAGGAACCATTTGAAATCATGTGTGATGCAAGTGACTTTGCGGTAGGAGCGGTATTGGGGCAAAGAAGAGATAAGATTTTCCAGGAAATCTTTTATACAAAGCAAAACTCTTAATGAGGCTCAAGTCAATTACATAACTACCGAAAAGGAAATGTTTGCGGTGGTCTTTGCATGTGACAAGTTTTAGTCATACATTCTTGGGTCCAAAGTCATTAGTTACACCGACCATGCCGCCATTAGGTACCTCTTCAACAAAAAGGATGCTAAGCCTCGCTTAATACAATGGATCTTGCTTCTACAAGAATTTGATCTTGAAATCAAGGATATGAAGGGAAAAGAGAATGTGGTGGTAAATCATTTATCAAGGCTTGAAAATCTTCAAGAGTAAAATGGTACTCACATTGATGAATTCTTTCCGGATGAAAGAATCTTGAAGGTGGATGTCAAGTTGCCTTGGTTTGCCGATTTGGTGAATTATCTTGCTTGCAAAGTCTTGCCACCGGATTTGACAAGACAACAAAAGAAAAGGTTTCTCCATGAAGCAAACAATTACTATTGGGATGACCCTCTTTTGTTCAAGCAATGCTCCGACTTGGTCATTAGGAGATGTGTACCGGAAAAGGAGGTTTTGAGTGTGTTGTTTCATTGCCATACTTCGCCATGTGGTGGACATTTTGGGCCTATACGCACCGCTTCAAAGGTACTTCAATCCGATTTCTATTGGCCTACCCTATTCAAAGATTGTTATGCTTTTGTTAAGATTTGTGATCATTGTCAAAGAATGGGAAACATCTCAAAAAGGCATGAATTACCCCTCATAAATATTTTGGAGTTGGAAATTTTTGATGTGTGGGGGATTGATTTCATGGGTCCATTCCCTTCGTCTTTTAGCAGCCAATATATTTTGTTGGCAGTGGATTATGTATCAAAGTGGGTTGAAGCAATTCCTACCACAACAAATGATGCCAAGGTTGTTTTGAAATTCCTTCAAAAGAATATATTTTCGAGTTTTGGAACATCGAGAGCGATTATTAGTGATGACGGCTCTCATTTTTACAATAAATTGTTCAACTCTCTTTTGCAAAAATATGGTATTAAGCACAAGGTAGCTTTAGCCTACCATCCACAATCTAATGGCCAAGCTGAAGTGTCTAATAAGGAAATTAAGCAAATTCTAGAGAAGGCAATTGGCACAAACCGCAAGGATTGGTCTCAAAGCTTGATGATGCCATGTGGGCGTATCGTACAGCTTTCAAAACTCCTATAGGCATGAGCCCATATCGTCTAGTCTATGGTAAGGCTTGTCATCTCCTGGTGGAGTTGGAACATCATTCGTTTTGGGCTATCAAGAAGTTAATTTTGATTTCCAAGTCGTTGGTGAGAAAAGATTGCTACAACTAGATGAGTTGGAGGAATTTCGAAGAGATGCTTATGAAAGTGGGAGGATTTATAAGGAGAAGACCAAAATTTAAGATTTTGAGGAGAGAGTTCTTACCGGGTCAACAAGTTCTTCTATACAATTCTCGTTTGAAGCTCTTTCCGGGTAAATTGAGATCAAGATGGTTGGGACTTCTTCGTATCAATCAAGTCTTTCCATATGGTGCAATTGAGCTTCAAGGAGATGATGGAAGATTATTCCGAGTTAATGGTCAAAGGGTCAAGCATTATTTTGGAGGAGATGAGGATAGACAAATTCGAGATGTGAAGAAGCTTGTTCTTAATCTTGATGAATCTTATGAGAAGAATTTGAAGCCTTCATGCGACTGTGCACATGTGAATGAAGAATCATCTTTAAAGGATTCAACTCAAAAGAAAAAGAGTTCCAAGAAGAGGAAAAAGAATAAATCAAAGAAAGAACATGTGATCAAGATTAAGCAAGAGTTCTCCAAGCATGAAGACATGGAAAGGAAAAATGGTGATTTAGTCAAGCACCCCATTGGAGAAAAGGAAGTTTAAGACCCAACCTAAGCAACACTTGGCTACGTCTAGCTAGAGACGAAAAACCAAGCGCTTCTCGAGGGCAACCCGAGTTCTTTCTAACATTTCACTTTTTCTTTCAAAATTTTCACTTTGAATTTTATTAGATTTAGTATGCTTATTTTGATTTTTTTAGTGCTAGTTTTAGAATTATTTTTCTTCTATTTTGTAGGATTCTTGATGATTAGAGGTTCAATTTCTAATTTTTGAAGGTGTTTAATATTTTGTAAAAGTTGGAGTGTTGAAGTTCAAAGAGAAAAAGTTGAGTGAAATGCTGAAGAAGAATTATGCAAATGGGTCAACTTTGAAAAATAGTCTAAAATCATAAAACATGAATTGGTAAGTGGAAAATAGATGGAAAGCTGAGGATGTCTAGTTTCAGCAGAATTTTACGAAACATCATTTGGAGGTCTGTAGAGAAAGATATTGCTGTTTAAGTGACCGATACTTAGTGCAGGAAAATTCCAGCGTGGACCTTGGCGTGATTCTACCCCACCTCATGCCTCATAGCAGCCAAAACAGAGGCAGTGGCATGTCCCCATGCCATCTGGGCGTGTTCCACCTCCATTCGATGCCATTTTCCCTTCAACAACAGCATGTCCATGCCACTTTAGCGTGAACCTCAGCGTAACCCTAAGTGTGAAGTCCCATGCTTCACGTTGCACTCCAGCAACTCAAACAGAAAGAGTGGCGTGTCCCCACGCCATCTTAGCGTGCACCTTCCACTTCACACTTCACTCCAGCAGCCTTACAAACACTAAAAATTCATTTCCTCTTCCTCTTCACCAATTCCTACACTTACCCATTCAAATTTTATTTATTTACTTTTTTTCATTCATTTTCTTTTTCTTCTTCTCCCTCTTATTCAAGAACACCACCTCCATAATTTCCATTTATCTCCACCAAATCCATCATCAATTCTCATCAAATTCTCTTCAATCTTGGTGATGAGAAAAGAGGAAAATTTTCAAGCTAATGGCAGAAAAAAGAGAGAGAGAAAGAGAGAGAGAGAGAGAGAGAGAAAGAGAGAGAGAGACTTTGGTAATGCTTAATCAAGAGGCTGGAAGAATCAAGTTTGGGGGTGAATTTCACTCACCCCCCAAGTATGTTTTCTCTAACCCTTCTCTTTAATTTTAAACATTGGGGACAATGTATCTTTTAAGTTTAGGGGAGGGAAATCAAATTTTGGGCCTATTTGAAAAAAAATTGTGCTTACTTGTTGAGATTTGAATTTTTCAATCATTTTGTTAGAATTTTAAAATTAGATTTTTAATAGTTATTTTTGTTTTGAGAAAAATCTGTGAAAACCTAAAAAAATTTGAAAAATTCCAAAAATATTGTACTTTCTTTTATGTTAAATTTTTGTTTTAAAAAAAGAAAATCCAAAAATATTTAGTTGTGTGTTTTTAGTGGTTTTTGGTTTTGGTAGATAAAATAATTGGCCAATGATGAATAAATTAATGATTGAATGCATATTCCTGTGATAATAGATTTGTAATTTATTGTTTGATTACCGAAAGATACACTTGAATATTGTTGTTCTTGAGAAATTTGAGCACTTAATGATTATGGGCATGATATAGCTTGTATTTTGATGAAAATTTACATGGTTAGGGCACATTATTGGATTAGCTCTAGAACTTGCACAATTTCAACTTGAGGCGAAATCCTTGTTTTATATTGAGCTTAGGAGATGATTTAGGCCTTCCTTGTTGAGTTTGAGCCTTTTGAAGCTAACCTTATCATTTTATATCCCTAGTACCCTTTTTGAGCTTTTAGGATGCGTATAGAAATGCACGTAGAGCCTTTTTGTCGATAAACCACATTCACCTACCCTCACGAATCTAATTAATATTCCTTATCCCACTTTTTTTGTACTTAAGGAATCTCAGTATTGAAATGAGATGAATTTTAGCTTGAGTATGGTTTAGGTGTGGTGAGGTGAGTGAGTAATCTAAGTTTGGGGGAGGAGAAATGGAAATTGGATTTCAGTGCATTCATGAGGTGAGTGAGTAATCTAAGTTTGGGGGAGGAGAAATGGAAATTGGATTTTAGTGCATTCTCTATGAGGAGCTTGAATGTAGCTAACTAAGTAAAAGTTCAATTTTGGGGTACAAAGTGGAGAGTGATGATAGGGAGAGTGTTTTTTACTTCAAATATAAAAATAAATAAATAAAAAGTCCAAGATTAAGAGTTTGAAAACTCAAGGAAAGCAATGGAATTGTAATGTAGCTATTTCCCTCTTTAATTTAAAAAAAAAAGGAAAAAAAAAAGAAGAAGAAAGAACAAAAAGATGAAAAAAAAATGCAATGAAAATGAGGGATTAGCTTTCTTTAAGTTTGTAGAAATAGCTTCCTTGAGTTGTAATATTTTTAGTTTCAAAACACTTGGGACTTTTATATAAAATGAACTCAAATATTTAGAGAAGCTTCATTTGAGAAATATATTTTTCAATACGGGAGTATGAGTTGATCATGATTAGTGAAGAGTATGTGAGTGAGAGTTGAAGTAAGAAAATGGAAAATTAAGGGTAAGAAGAGGGTAAAGCTTTAATTCATAATTTTTGGTACTAAGAATCCTTCTTGAATTTATTTATCTTTACCTTTTTCTTTCTATAAACCCCCACCTCATAGCCTTTTCATTACAAGTTTTAAAGTCCTTTTGATCCTAAGCTTGACAATAATGCTACATTAGTGGAGAGTTCGAGATTGTGTCTTGCATATGAAGCTAAGTGCTAATTTTTTTAAGGCCTTAGTTGTGTAAATTGATTCAATTTCTTGTTATTGAATGTCTAAATCTACTCACACACACACCTTGAGAACAATAAGATACATTGAAAAATAAGGTAGTTAGATGACATTTTACTTTGAAGTTCTCATATAGGATTGCATTTAACTTTTTCTGAGGCCATTAAATTATAATATCTACCTTAACTTGGTTTTTAGTATTTAGAAAGTAATCTTTAATTTTGCCTTTTATATATTTAGTTTTAGGAGTGCCTTTTTGCTTGAGGACAAGCAATTGATCAAGTTTGGGGGAGTTTGATAAGTGAGATTTTTACTCACTTATTTAGCTAATGCTTGATTAATGGCTTAAAAACTCATGCTTTACTTTATTTCTAGTGCTTTTTGTTGAAAATCTTGAGGAGAAGCTTCAGATTGGAGATAATAACATATTATTGAGGAAAATGACAAGTTTGGAGTAAGTTTGGCAAAAGATGGAAAGGCTCCATGCCATGCTCCATGCTAAGGTCCATGCCAAAACCAGCCCACTTCAGGCCAAGTCCACCCTCCATGCCAAACGAGTCCCCATGCTACCCTCCACGCCAAGGTCCATGCTATCCATCAGCTTGTTATCACAGAGATAGAAAGCTCCAAGCCACATTTTTTACATTTTCAGCATTTTTTTGGAGGATAAAAATTGGATGATGAGGTGTCAAAAGAGGAACGATTTTTGATAAAAAAACAAAGGTGGATCTTCATTATTGTCTAGGGTAAAAGGGTTTAATGAAAGGGGCAGCCACCATTGTAGAGGAGGTGAAAAAGGGAGGCTCAAATACCCAAAAGGATTTTAGAGAGAGAAGAAGAAGAGCTACAAAGAGAAAGCTTGGATTGAAGAGGATTGAAGCATTTCAAGACATTGGAGCACCAAGAATCTTCAATTAAATTAGTTTTTCTTTCTCTTCCATTTTTTATTCTCTATTTTTATTGGGTTCATTGTTAATTTTTGAATATTATGTCTTCCTTTATGGATTTTCCCTTAAATTTTTTTATGGTATTTGCAAAGAACATGTGTAGCTAAATTTCTATCTAGGATTTTGATGAAACCTCTACTTGGATGATATTTAATTAATGGGTTGAATTTTATTTTGCTTTTTATCCAATTTTCTTGTGTTAATGTTGTATTTATTGTTCAATTTACTCTTGCATTTGGGAATTTGCTTGGGTATTGGGTAGATTCACTATTTTATACTTGGGAAGGTTAAAATTGGTGAATTGGTCACTAGATTAACACAACCTAGGTACTAATTAATATTGGAAAATTTAACTAGGTTTTGGGTAGCCATAAAAAGGGGGAGGGGGGAGGGGGGTTTAAGGCATGAGAACTTAAGAATTTTAGAAAGGAATTTCTAATTTTCATTGAGAACTCATAGATTCTAATTTGACTTCGGAAAAAGGGATTAGATTAAATTGGAATTTCTCTAGGCTAGAAATTGGATGAAGTTTGGTATTTTATCAACCTAATGAGTTAAATATAGGAAGGGTAGAGGGTACATCAAAATCGTAGGCTTTTAGTTCATTGTAATTCCATTTTAAGTTGTTGAATTTTGTGTTTGTGACTTAATTCATTGTTTAATTTCTTGCTTTGCTTTTAATTTCAATTTTCTCATATAAATTGTGTGCGTAGATAAAAACAATTAGCCAAAATTTTGGTAATTAGTTAATATTAAAACAAATTCTCATGAGAACGATTCTGTCAGATCACTCTATTACTTGATACGACCCGTATACTTGCGGAAAAGTCTACATCAAGTATTATTAAAATAATGAGATTTGGTAAAATAATATAAAATCAAGTTTATGAATAAATTAATTAATTAATTAATGCATAAAAATATTTTTTTTGAAAGACTAAATTTTAAATAAATATTTTTCTTCAAATCCGTGAAATCATTATTCACCAAAACAATATAAAAATTCTTACATAATTGCAATCACATAAATGCATTATTTATGTCAGGACCCGTTTAAAATTCCTCATCGGAACCTTAGACAAGTCCTGATCCCAGGGAAATCCCTGCCGAACTGTCCTATGGAAAATCCGACAGCATCTCCCCTAAGGGTAGAACATGCCTAAAAAAATTACCTGCACGAAAATGCACTCCTATATGGTACCATCTTATCTCTTCCACCTTACTACAAATATGTTCCACAACTGGCAGCACTTCGATAACAAATTATATAAAAGGCATATAATGGAATTAATTTAGTAAATAACCAATTAAAATATACCATCATAGATTCTCGTCCGCCCACACCACCCACTTAGTGCTGCACATGTCAAATACACTTCAAATATCATTTTACAAATATGCCAATGCATAACATAGAAAGAAAGGTAAAACAACATAACATTAACAATAAAAAAAAACAATAACAAACGTTTTAATGATAATGGCATTAATGTAACTTGCCTGAGGGCCATCATATTCTCATACATGCTTGAGGGCGATCACCTATCCAAAGACTATCACATAACCACATCTGCCCAAGAGCTATCTCACTTACCCAAAGGCTACCACTTGTCCGAGAAATATTATACTTGCCCGATGGCTATCTTTCTTGCCCATAAGCTGTGATACTTGTCCGAAGGTACCATATGATAGTAATAATAATAAGAACAATAACAAAATTAATATTAAAGATTCTAATAATAGTGTTAATAAAAATAAAATTAATAATCAATATTATTTATTAAAATCTCAATAATTGAGAATAGAAACTGCGATAATACTTAATAATAGTTTTGTTAATAAATACCATTGATAATAACAATAATAACAACTATAATTATAATAATGATAATAACAGAAATTGGAATTACAATAAAAATAATCATTACAAATAATAATAACAATCCCAATAACAGTGATAATAATGATTAACTAAATAGTTAAATACAATTAATAGTAATAAGAATATAATAAATCGATTAAGAATATTAGTAAGAAATTAAATCACAAATAGATAACGTAAGATAAATACATAAAATCATATATTAAAATCCATAGCATAAAATGAAATATGCACGCTCATAATGGAGATACATACGATTCCTTCTAACATGCTACGTGATCCATGATTCCAGCTGTCGCCGGCACTCTGCTACCAATACAAACCAGGGTGGTTGCCTATATTGGCCGTCTGATCCCTCGGACTCGTAGGCAACATGGTTATGAGGCTATCTCTACATGGACCACATTGGTTCGCCGCCTCCGTATGGCGCGGTATATACAGTATAATATCAAATAATATAACATACAAATATATGTACGAACATATAAAAAAAATACTTGATGCACCATACTATATACCAGTGGTGCCCGAAGGTATCCAGCTTCCCGAACATCGACTGACGGGAAGTTAAAGAGAGAAACTTGCATATGGTCGCTTCGACGTCCTAACAACGCCGCTGCTTATAACTGTCATCCCGGCCATGTAGGGTGGCGGCTTATGGCCACTATATCAAACTTGTCTACCCTCAAGTCCATAGTAACTCACGGGAGACATTACAACTTGCGCACTTATCATAATCACATATACAGTACAGAATACCAGTACGTGTATAGGTGCATCTTAAAAAAAAAAACTATAAATTTCGTAATATTATAAAAAATTAAATTTAGATAAAATATAATCCAATTCATATGCTTTTATCAAATACATAAACAATAATAATAAATAATAAATAATTAAATATACGGATATTCTTGATCACAATAATTTAATATAATTATTATTATTATTATTTTTTTTTTTCCTCAAACCTTCAATTCAATTTATACCAAAATTATCATCAAGGCCACATACAATTTCACATACAAGTAAAGATATAGAAATACATTAAAGATATAGCAATACAGTTTATTATAAGTCATCCATAGATATCTACGTATACATTCGCAAATATATATATATATATATATATATATATTTATATTTTACACACTTATATAAACATATATACACGGTAAAACTTTTAACAAATAATTTAACAAGCACAATGTCCAGATACCTATGTATGCATACATTTTGATATGCATAAACAAAGGCTTCAACAATACATATTTATACATATATATATATACCCATTCACACATCTCAATACATATTCACATATCACCATGTATTTATATACATTACCGCACATGTATATATATATATATAATTCATGTATTTACCAATATTCCCATACACATGTATACAGAAAAACACACACATATATATAATGTACAATTTAATTTAAATCTCCATTTTTCATATTTAATTTACTAATTTAATAAAAAAAACACTTCTTAAATACACATCCATAATTTACAAACAAGATATCAATGTGAAGCTAAGGATATGGAGAATACAATTCTGACCTTCGATTGGCTTGAGACTTGCCCCCCCCCCCCCCCCCGGTACACCATGAACGAGCTTGAATTGGAGAAATTGAAGGTCACCATCAGCTTCAGGGGACTCAAATTAGGGGGGAAGACTGGGGATACAGCCTGAAACGGCAGGAATCTGGTGGCCGAATGGGGTGCCTACCGCCGACTTCCATGGCTGTTTCCCGGTGCATCGGCGGCTTCCCCAGTGATCGGAGCACACCTCGATGAAGCTGACATGATGGGCTCCCAGATGGTGTGGTCGGTGCCACTTGGGTGCACCGGAACACGTGGATTTGGCCGGAGAGAGAGACAGCTGTCGTTGACCTCCACAGCCCGATTTGGGCACGTCGTCAACCAGCCAGCCACAAAGTTTGGCAGCTAAGCTCACGCCAAGCTAAGCTCACCGGCGACTGGGTTACATCAGTGGCCGGCACGTTTGAGCAATTGGTGGTGGAAAATTCAAAAAAATCCAGCCAACCGAGAATGGTAGTGTGAGAGAGAGAGAGAGAGAGAGAGAGAGAGAGAGAGGAGAAAGGGGATGATGAATAGTGAAAGATAGAGAGAGGAGAAAGGGGATGATGAATAGTACCCTTTTTTTTTTCTTTTTTTCCCATGTTCCCCCCAAAGAAAAGAAAAAGAAAAAAATTAAAGGAAAAGAAAAGGAAAAGAAATTATGAAAATAATGTAAAATAAAATAATGATGTACTAGAAAACTTTGTAGATCCATAATTTTTCACTGAAATGTCCAAATCAGGCGTGCCATTAGTCTACAAACTCGAATCGATGCGTACTTCACGACGGTGCCTTGGTCAACCTAGAATTCTTACCAAGTCAAAAAGTCAAAATTTGACCCTTCTTGGTCAACGACGGTCAAACCCAATCAACTTTGATTAACTTGAGAAATTTTCGGCATATTTCGGGGTGGGATGTTACAATTTATGCACCAAAATTTCGACATTTAAATCAATAATAAATTTAATAAAAATTCAACCATAATCTTATAAAATTAATCTCTTCCACAATAATTCCATTCCATAAATAAATAAATAAATACATAAACATACTTTTTTTTAATCATGATAATTTAATATAATTTATTCGTCAAACCTTTAAATCAATTCATACCAAATATCATTAAAACCACATACAATTTTATATATAATTAAATATATAAAGATACATTCTATTATATGTCATAACCTCACAGTAAAATTAACAATAATTTAACAGCAATTTAAAATTTACAGCTTCCCAACTTTTGGAAATATTAATTTAAGACCACATTTATTCAATTCAACACAATTTGGGCTCTTCAATATAAATAATAATTATTTGAATATTAAACATATACATCTTTCATATTACCACATTAAAATAATAATATTTTATTCAAAAATGACATCTTTCAAAATACTCCACCATTATTTGCAAATGAGATATCAATAGAAAACTAAAGAGACAAGGAATATGTTACCAACCTCCGTTAGACTCAATTCGATCGGTGGTGGCCGGGAAATGAATGGAAATTTTCAATCAAGGTTCAACTTCTCATATCTCTCAAACAACAAGGAATTCAGCTGAGTGGACTTCAAAATTGAGCTCAGAGGGTCTGAAAATAGTAGAAAGGAGTATCAATTTGGCCATGTGATGGCCGGATAGCCAGAAAACTGAATTGGCCATCGCCGGCTTCATTGGCCCGATTTGAGGGTGTCGCCAGCCAGATGGCTACCAAATTTTATGGCTGAGCTCACCAGCGACTAGGCTTCACCGGCAGCCCGTGCAAGCCTCATAATGGTCACTAGAAAAATTTGAATAGGTAGTGACAGAGAGGTTCAGCGAAGGGGAAGGAAGGAGACGAAGAAGAAAGGAGAAGAAAAAGAAAAGAAAGAAAGGAAAATCCTGTACCACCCACCCCCACCCCCCCAATTTTCCCATGTGGGGAAAAGAAAAAGAAAAATAAATAAATAAAATAAAATAATATTAGAATAATCAAATAATAATATATTTCTATATAATATATAAAAGAATAATCATATGTGCCACGTGTCCGCACACTATTCTTCTAAATTCCTTCCAAAAACATATTTTTTTTTAATTTTATCTATTTATTATTATTATTATTTATCATTTATTAGTTATTATTCATTATTCTACCTTTTAAGATACAACTAAATATATATAAAATTAAATTTTGATATAATTTAATTACATACGATAATAATTTTAAAATATTTTTATTTTATTTATTATTACTTATTATTTATCATTCATTATTTTACCTTTTATGGATATAACAAACATATATATAATTAATTTTTAATAAAATATTTGATTTGATATTATTTACCAAATACATATTTATGAGTTTGTGTAACCATAATTAAAGATATAGACCTGTGTTAGGACCCATCCAAGATCCCTCACAGGAACCCTAGACAAGTCCTGATCCCAGGAAAACCCTACCGGACCTTCCAATGAAAAATCCGACAGAACCTCCCCTAACGGTTGGACTTACCACAATTTTCCTGCACTGAAAATACACTTCTATATACACCACTTATTCCTCCCACTTATTACAATTTAATTCCACAAATTTGTAGCACTTCAAATGAATAACAAGGAATCAGTTAAATAACACATCCAACATAGTATACAGAGCGTTAATAAAATTCTAAGAATGATAATTAATACAAACAAAGTAGAAAGAAAATTACATAATAAGAAATGAAGAAAAGAAGACTTCTCGGATTTCCAGGAACGATCAAACTATCGAGCTCATCCTGATCGAACAATGTCTACCACCTGAGCCTAAGGGAACGAAATTTAAAAATATAAAATGCTAATTATCTCAGTAAGTGATCCAATCTACTACTCAGGGAAATAAATAATAATAATATAATAATATTATAAACTTGATTAATTAATAATAATTGAAAATAATGTTTCTCTCAAAATTCTCACAGTCACTCATTTTGAAATGTTCTATTTTTAAAATATTTTCACAAAACCCAATATTTTATGCCCCAAGATTCAGAAAATAATTAGTTAAATAATTTACAAATAAAACATAACAATTAAGAATCCAATGTTATAATGGAAATAATAATAGAAAATAAAATAAAATAAAATTTTATAGCAATTACTAACAGATTAATAACCTATCATAAATAAATAATACAAAAATATCAATGAAACTCATATTAATACAATTCAGGAAATAATCAAATAATTAGAATAAATCAATTAATTGAATAAATTAAGTAAAGGAATAAGTAAATCAAATTAAAACATCCATTTTAAATAAATGGTAAGAATAAAATAAAATGAAAGAAAATATAATATATTAGAATTGATTTCAAAATACCAAAACAATTTGAATAATAAATTCGTAAAAACATTTTCATAAAAATTGTGTAAACTTTTAAATTTAAATAAACAAATAATAAAACACAACTAAATACATTTTATTAAAAATAAGATTCTAAAATATTTCATATTTGAAAATCATGTCGTGAAAACCATTTGATGCACCTACTATATACCAGTGGCGCCAACGGTACCCATCATCCTAAGCACTGCCAGACAGGAGGTTAAAGAGAGAAACCGGCATACGGTAGCGTGGCGTCCCACCGGGCCGCTGCAAAAAGGCGTCCTGGCCATGGCACGGGGTGGTTACGGCCGATATCAACTTGCCAACCCTCAGTCTGATGGCAACCACAGGATAACCCATAAATCACCTGCACGCTACTCACACCCACATGCACGCTAATCATATCCATGTGTGCATTAGTCATATCCACATATACAGAACACCAGTACGTGTGTGGTGCATCTAAAAACTCGTAAATCATAAAATTAATATTTGTATAAAATACCACCAGGTTTATTTTATCCATTTAAACCCATAATTTTCCATATATCTCTTTTTAAAATCATCATCATAAATCCATCACAGAAATTTCAAATCCGTCTAACTCTCAATTCCATCAATTTAAATATACAAATTTTCTAATGGCATAAATATTTTTGAAACATAATAATTTAAATAATATTTCTTTCTCAAATCTTCAAAAACCAATTTGAATCAAATATGTCATTTAAACCTCATAAAATCCACAATAATCAAAATTCTCATAAATATATATTTTCAAACACAAAATAAATCCATCAATGAAATTAACAATAATCTAAAATAAATATTCCTTCAATTCCTCAAATTCAAAATATAATTAAATTCCACAATTCATCAATAGATAAATACATTTTTATTAAACATAAATAAATTCACAATTAAATTCAACAACAATTCAAATAAAATTAAATTCACAATTTCTTTAAAATTGTATTTCATAAAAATAAAATCTCCATAATTTATCAAAATCAAAATATGCTTTAATGCCCATATACATTTCAATTTATTTAAATTGTGCCATCAAAATTTCAAATATAATTTTGCTAAATATTTAACACATAAAATAATAAATCCAAGCATTTAATTATCACAAAATAAATATAATTTAACAGCCAAAAATTAAGTTTGAAGGTGGGTCACTTACCTTGGGCATGCGTATCAACCAAGATCCTCCACAAGATCCGTCTCACGACCCACATGTGCACCTAAAATATCAACATTACACAAAATCAAATATATTAATATTTTAATCGGGTAGTTCGCAAACAGGTACCCGGGGAGAGAACACAAATGACAACCAAAATTTATGAATGATATACCGAATCGAAGCTTGTGAAGTGAAGATTACGGATCTGGTCTTACTTTCCAGAGATCGGACTCGTGGTGGTCGGAATCTCACCGGAAAACTCTCGGGTTTGGGGCCCTTGATTCTCACAATTCGTTAAGAATTAAGGAAAGTGGTCATTGAATTTGGGTTCTGGGGGTCATTGAATCGAGCCGTCATGGTCACCGGAATCCATCGCTGCCGGTGGCCATTGGCCATGATTTTTGGAGAAAAGGTGGATCGAAAGATGGTTGAATGGAAGGGACCAGCAGTGAGGCAAACGAATGCCAGGATATGGAGAAATCTAGGTTTGAAGCAATCAGCGTGGCCGCGGGAAAAAGCCTCAATCCGGGCTCGTCGGCGGTCCACTGGCCATGGGATTTGGTGGGCTGGCCAGATATAAGGAGGTGGAGGTGGTGGAGTGGTGCATGTATGGAAATGGTGGCCGGAATGGAAGAAACGGCAGTGGCCGGTTGGTGGTGGCTCTCCCTCTTTCTCTCTCTCCCCCCCCCCCCCCCCGGCCCACACGTGGTCTAGCCAATAAGAAACCATCCCGTGGGTGCCACTGTGCACTCATGGGAGTAGCTGTGATTTTGACATGTGGCACATACTATGCACACGTTTTACACAAGCATAAAATAATATAAAATATTACAGTGTTAGAAAAACTTTGCTGGTCCATAACTTTTCAACGAAATATCCAAATTAGACGTGCCGCTAGTCTATGAACTAATATCGACGAGTACTTCGCACCCATGCATGAGTCAAAGCTCAATTTTGCACGAACAAAAAGTCCACTCCGGCACCCCTTGGACAGTTTGGACCTCAACTTATTTTGCTCATAACTTCCAAACCGTAGCTCTGATTTCGACGTGTTACTAATCTATGGACTCGGGATAACACGTACTTCACAATGGTTCCTTGGTTAACACAAAATTACGCCCGAAACAAAAAGTCAAAATTTGACCCCTCTCGGTCAACAACGATCAAGCCTGGTCAACTTTAGTCAACGTAAAAAAAATTCTGGTGTACTTCGGAACAGGATGTTACACCCGTGCATGTACAGCATCTATATAATCTAATATTCCTTTGTATGTACTATTATTTAATATTTGATTTTATTTTATTTATCAAGTAAGTTAAACATATTTGGCTATAAATTAGTAAGTGACACCTCTTGATTTTTTAAAATTTCGATATTCAATATTTTGTTAGTTTTTATTTCTTTTATATTTTTGTTTTAGGGTTTAAGTTTTTTTTTTTTTAATTCTTTAATCTCAATTTTTTTTTTTTTTTTATGGATCCTAAACATAATCACGTTAATCATAAGCATGTACATGAGTCATGCTATAGATTTTTGGAAGAAAGTAATGATTCTGAATCAAGATATGATGTAGAAACTCTTAAAAAAGAAGAAGATGCTTCTAACGAAGAATTCTTGCTTATTAATTCACCTTTTTCTATCAACTTTTTCAAAATGATAGATAAAAAAAAGATAAAAATGAGAAGACACAGGAGATTATTAAGACTGAAGGCATGCAATAAAATGCAATACGATCATCAAATCAAATATATTTATCATTAATAAAACTTTTATTTTATTTTAGAGAATATGTCCAGGCAGATCAATTTTATCAACTACATCAATGTTAACAAAACGCAGTGGATATTCAAAGTTCGTGTCCTAAGATTTTGGAAGGTTCCATGCTTTGATGACAATAAAAAATTAATAGCATTGAAATGGTGTTAAGGATGAGCAGTTTTTTTTTTTTTTTTAATTTTCATTACATTTTATTATTATTATTATTATTATTATTATTATTATGATGATGATTATGTGTTTATATTATACAATATAATATTATATATAATATCGCGCATGTATATTATATAATATATATATATATATATTATTATTATAATTATACTTATTATATATAATATATACAATATCGTGCATGCATATATAATATACTATATAAAAATATAAGTATTATTATTATAATTGTACTTATTATTATTATATAGATTATACAATATAATCTTATATATATAATAATATAATAATATTATGTATCCATTTTTTTGTTTAAGCATTGAAAATTTTAACAAATATTTATAGGGTGGAAGGATTCATGCAATAATAAAGGGTTCATTGATCCGTCGTTTCAATCCACTGATTTATGAAAGTCAATTTATTTAATGCAAAATTTTATAGTTGGATTCAACAATGTCAAATTTAAGACCACAAGGCACAAATACAAACTGAACTTTATATCGAAGACTAATATTGTTGACGCTTTGGATGAAAGTTTTCCAATGCAATCAAGTTCATAAAATAAATAAAATAATTATTTGTGTTAAAAATATTCTATATATGGTATAAATAATTATAAATAGAAACAATGAGTTATAAAATATAATGAAAATAATTATTTTATCAAAAATATTTTAAAATAGATATAAAAAGAAAGATCCCTTAAATTAATATATATATATATATATATATATATATTAGATGATGGAAGAGATATTGAAGATGTTATTATTTCATTTAAATTGAATTCTTTATCTAATAAAATTAAACATAAGGATTTAACATAAGAAAATTAATTATTTACAAAGAACCAAAAAATATATTTTAATTTTAATTTTAATATCATAGATGGACAATATTATATAAATATATTTGAATTTTAATTGAATCATATAAGTACAGTTGGATTTGAATTTGAATTTTATAGGTAAAAAAAATTAAATAGGTAAACATTTTTAATTGAATTCCATAAATAATTAATCTTATAAGGTCAAAATATATTTATAAGAAAAATAATAATAATTATAATAATAATGATAAATAAATAAATTATATTATGGGTATTTAATCTATGAAAATTAATTATTTGCAAGGAACCAAAAAATACATTTGAATTGGAATTTGAATTTTATAGATAAAAAATATTATTTAAATACACTTAAATTTAAATTTAAATTTCATAAATGGAAAAATTAAATAATAAAATTTCATAGATAGAAAAAATTATATAGGTAATTTTTGAATTTGAATTTCATAATTGAATATTATTATATATAGAAGTTAAATTTATAATTCTTAACAAACTTTTATAGTCTAGATTGAAAAAAAAAAAAATCTATCCAAATATACTTATTAGCAATAAAACTTTTAAATAAATTTTTTAAATGTAATTAATCATTATAGATTATATTTAACATCATCTATTATGGTTAGATAATATATAGAAAATTCCATAGATGGCATGCAAAATTTCATAGATGGAAAAAATTATATAGGTAATTTTTGAATTTCATAATTGAATAGTACTATATATAGATGTGACAGTCCAGACCACCCGCATACTGGGGAATCCTCTTACAACCTATCCCTCAAGATTTTAAAAGACCTCATAAGGGAAATGTATCCACACCCTTATAAGCCATGCTTCGTTCTCCTTTCCAACCAATGTGTGACTTTATAATCCTCTCCTCTCTGGGGCCCAGCGTTCTCGCTAGCACACCAATCCGGATCCGGCTTTGATACCATCTGTGACAGCCCAGACCACCCGCATACAATATTATGCTCTTTGGGCTTGGGGAATTCTTTTACAACCCAGCCTTTAAAGTTTTAAAAGACCTCGCAAGGGAAAGGTATCCACACACTTATAAGCTATACTTCGTTTTCCTTTCCAACCGATGTGAGACTTCATAATAGAAGTAGATATATAATTCTTAATAAACTTTTATAGTATAGATTGGAAAAAAAAAAGAAAAAAAAAAGATCCAAATATACTTATTAGCAATAAAACCTTTTTAAATATTATTAATTATTAAAGATTATATTTAACATCATCTATTATGATTACATCATTTATTATAGTTATACGCACGGGGATGAATGCTAGTATAATAATATAATATTTAATTAATATGATACGTGGCAGTTTTCTATCATGACACATGGCTCTCTATAACCATGATACATGGCAACTTTCAAATGATGACACATGGCGCAACTTTAAGGACTCCCTCAAATATTTTGCTACCCAATAAAAATTAGTTTTGAAACATAGTCACAAATTTACAGATCCATAACTTTTTAACCGTAGATCTAAATTAGGTGCGCCACCAGTCTACAGATCTAACTTTTTAACTTTCATATAACATGGGTCAACACTAGAATCTACGTAACTAAAAAGTCAACTTAGAGTTCGTTGACCAAAGCTCTGTTTTCGATGTGTCCTTAGTCTACGCTCAGCAATGGTACCTTGGTCAACGCAAAATTCTATCCAAAGTAAAAAATCAACATTTTGATCCACTTGGTCAACTGTCAAATCCGATAAACCTTGGTTGACGTGAAAATTTCCAATGATTCGGGATGGGGTGTCACATTGGGTGTGCGGATCCTGAGTCACTTCATGGGGGGTCTGATTATGGAATTCAAAAATAAGGAAGCTACAGGTCCAGGCGTTCTAAGGGAGCCTTTTTTTTTTATGGTATGCCAAGCTATAATCAATCCACAAAATTCACTTCTTGTAACATGCTCTAATGACCACGGACGGTTCTATCCCAATCCCTGTAAGTTTCCTTTTGACTTTAATAAATTGCTCGTGTAACGTATGCCCTTTTTTAAAATTCTTTCTGCTTCTTTTGTCTGAAAATATTGTCTTTGTTGAAATTGGTTGGCTGACTCCTTAGGTTGGTTGGATATGGCATGAATTACAGAATCAAGAGTAAATTCAACTTTATAAGCATGATTATGTATGTTATAAAAATATGCCAACCGCCTAATATTTTGATTTATAAATTTGATCATGTAGGTCGGATGTGATTTTGAGTGTGTGTAAGTGTGTGTGTGTGTGTGTGTGTGTGTGTGAGAGAGAGAGAGAGAGAGAGAGAGAGAGAGAGAGAGAGAGATACTTTATATTGAGTAATGTGTTCTATTTCACTTAAGGCCTATATATGATCATCTACATCCTACATTGGATAGCAGTAGCATTCAGCAGTGTGGAAAATTATAAGACAAACAGACTCCTTTTGATTGCATTCGGGTTATTCATATTTCTTCTTGCAGCTTTTAAGGTGGATCCAGTCCACCTGGAGTATTTTACCTTTGCTGGTCGGGTGATTGCATTGGCCTTGATGCACAAAGTGCAAGTAGGCTTAGTCTTTGACCGAGTGTTTTTTATGCAATTTGCTGGGAATTTTTCAATCTCTTTGGAAGATATCCTTGATGCTGATCCATGCTTCTATAGTAGCTGCAAGCAGATCCTCGAGATGGATGCCGAGTTCATTTGATTCAGATGCTCTTGGATCACCATTTGTTACAGAAGTTGAGAAGGGTTAGGATCCAGCAGGAGAGTTGTAGAGCTTTGCCCTGCTGGCAAAAGCATTGTTGTGAACGGCAAGAGCAGGAAAGTTTATGTCAATCTTCTTATTGAACATCAGTCTGTCACATCAATTGCTGAACAGGTATCACATTTCATGCAAGGCTTTGCAGATGTGCTTGGCAATTGTCACCTGTAGAAGTTGTTTAGAGCTTGTAGATCTTGACTGGATGCTATATGGAATATCTTGACACGTGGCTTACCTAATTCCTCTTGAGCAAGTTTGTTTCTCTTTGATCCTCGGGAATAATACGAAGCTTACCAAGAGGAGCAAACTTTCTCCAGGTCTCTTTCTCCTCTTTCCTATTTGCATACTTTACATTGTGCATCCTTTTCAATTTCCTATGTAAAGCTTATGTATCATAGTATGATGTAATTAATGGTTGTGCATGGAAAATATGGGAAAAAGAAATTTATATGAATAGGTATGGAAAAAACGTCTCATATCAGAGAAATGGCAATGTCATTTGCAGTACTACTATTATTACATACCGATATTGCATTGCATCAAACGTCAATGATGTGAAAAAATAAAAAGTACTAATTTGCTTGTTTTCTCTTTTTTTTCTTTTTTTATTTTTTTCTTTGCTAAATATATAAATTTTGCTGCTGTTCATTTATAACGGTCATAAACCAAATTCATGAAAATCCATGGCAATGGTAATACATGCAATCAGAAAGAAAAGATATATAGAAATATAAATGATGTAAGGAAAGAGATGTATATAGATATTTAAATGATGTATATTTATATATAATTGAATCATGATGGATGCGATTGGTTTGGCAGCTAGCTATAGACAAAGAGAGCATAGAAGAAGTTGATATTGCAAGGAATAGTAGCAGGTAAAATAAATATTCAGATTGCAAATCAAGAAAATTTATGAGCGACTCATCACTTTTGTGAGTGTTTTGTAATGGGAGTATAGTGTTTGTTATATGGAACTGAAAATAAAACTAGTGTTCTCGTTCTATCAATGAAACAAAAACCTAGTTGATTGCTGATGATGGATGGCATAGCTAGGGATTAGTATACCCATGACTATGTACCCAAAAAGACAAAAAAAAAAAAAAAAAAAAAAAAAAAAAAAAAAAAAACCAGAAATAGTGACACACCCATGACTCTAAAAAACCACCTCTCTTTTTTTCCCATATATATATATATATATATATATATACTTTTTGCTCAAATATACTAATATTTAAACTTGTTGGTTGTAACATACTAATGTTGGCACTTTTTTATGAATTGCTGATATTTATACTCTTTTTTTTTTTTAAATGATAACTGATATTTATACTATATACATCTTTTTCTGTCCCTTTGATTTCTCTCAAACTTTATATGCGGAGTATATAGCTAAAATATATTACATCACCAACCTTATTTTGGGTGCTATTAAAAGAATTGAAAAAATCTATTAGAGATTTTTCCTTTTAGAAGAGGCGTATTATTTGCCTGCTAAGTACCCTGCTTCATATATTATTGTTTTTGTGAGATAATATAAATAAATATTATTTAATGTTTATCTTAATATTTATATATTTTGTTCATATATTTATTTTTTTGTTTGAGATAATATACACATATATTATTTAATGTTTATTTTAATGTTTATATATTTTGTTTATATATATTTTGATAGATTTATTAGAACTTATTCTAATATATATGGGAGGATATTTGATGGTATTTATCTACAAGAAATGCATTAAGAAAAGGAAATGTTTGACGTAAGATAAATATGGATATATTGGTATTTCTATTGGTTAAAAAGGATGAAAATTTTGGATAAATACAATTTTATTTATATTTTGAAATTTTTATCAATATGTGATTTATTTGGTCAGGTCTATCACCTATCTATAAGCTTCTTTTGGTGTCTATATTAAGGGGGTTCAAGCTTAATTTTGGCGCCACCTAAAAATTTCAATGGAAATTCTTTGCATAAGTTTTCTCATTTTGTTCTTCAATTCTTCAAGTCTTTAGCTTAGTTCTTCAAGATCCAAATTTAAGTTTGTTTATTTCATTGTCATTTTGATCCCTTTATTTTATAGTCAAGGTTCATATTGTGTTTATTTCATTTTTGCCATTAAGATTTTTTTTCAATTTTATATTAAGGTCCTGTTATTTAAGGCATTAGAATCCATTATAATTATAATGTTTTATTGTTTTTCGGTTTCTAATTCAATTGTCTGATTGTTAATTATTTTATTCAATTTTTATTTTTCCTCAATTTGATATTTTGGATTTAAAGTGGCACATTTGTACAATACAGAGGCTTAAATATTATAACATATTTTTTGGCAAGTCCAGCGGGACCATAGAAATCTTTTTGGCAAGATGGTGGACACAATAAAAACATCAAAGAAAAGCAATTCTGATCCTTCTGAAAGGAGCGCTAGCTATAAGTTTGTGAAGTCCCACATCGATTGGAAAGGAAAACGAAACACTCCATATAAATGGATATGGATACATTTTCCTCGAGAGACTTTTTAAAACCTTGAGGGCTGGGTTGTAAGAGGATTCTCTACGTCCAAAGAGGACAACATCTCATGTGGGTGGTCTGGGCTATCACAGATGGTATCAGAGCCGGATCCGGATCAGTGTGCCAGCGAGGACGCTGGGCCCCAAGGGGTAGGATTGTGAAGTCTCACATTGGTTGGAAAGGGGAACGAAACACTCCATATAAATGGGTGTAGATACATTTTCCTTGAGAGACCTTTTAAAACCTTAAGAGATGGATTGTAAGAGGATTTCCCAGGTCCAAAGAGGACAATATCTCATGCGGATGGTCTGGGCTGTCACAAGTTGGTCTCGGGCAAAGAAGTTGTTTAGACTTCTGATACCAAAACATCAATGCAAGTTGCTATCTAGGAGCTTGCTGAATCCCAGAAAAAATCTTTTGCCAGACTTACTAAATTCCAAGCAAATTTCAACAGGGAGATGGCTTTAGTGATCCAAAGGACATTGATTGAATCTATGCAACAAATGATGAACATGTTTCAAGCACAATTCTAGGCAAATCAAATTGCATCAACTGCATGCAGATTGGCTGATCCAGGAGCCCGTGAATTAATACAAATGCTGTTATACTAGCTATTGTACCTACTACTTACCTATAGCTGTTGCATAAATTACTACTGAACAATGCACCTGATCAAATAATATACTTGTTGTTTTGCCTCCTACTTTGCTTGCTCCTTTCGTTATTCCTGTTGATATGATCAATTTGCCTTATATGCCTCCTAGTCAAGAAATCTAATGCAAGTTACAAGATATAATATTGATAAGTGGAGAACGGTAATAATGATCAACAGTACCAACATCACTAGGTAAAACATCAAGGTGAACATTGGAGGAACTACACTGCATTTGATCCTCACCCGTACCAAAGGTTTGAGAAATCAACAAAGCAACAATGGCCCTGACATTGATCATAAAACTATTATTAGAATGATTCATTAAGCTATTGGTCTTGCATATAGACTTATTGGCCGACCTATCTATTGGAAGTCTTATCCGGACAACATTGATAGATTGAAGTATCTGAGGAACTTCAAACCTTCTGGCTTTTTCCTTTTCTTAGGAGAAGAGAATTAGTCAATGATGAGAGCATTGGCCGCTTTATTATGCAATTGGGAGAACCTACAACAAATGACATAATGAAGATGAAGTTGTTTGCTCATTCTCATATTGGTCCAACATTCACCTGGTCATTAATTTGCCACCAAATTGTATCCAAACTTGGTATGAGATAGAACAAAAGTTCCATGAACAACTTCATAGAATTGAGCCTGAAATGTCCATGGCCAACCTATCTCACCTATACCTGAGAAAGGGAAAGTCAGTTGAGAATTTCATAACACATGTTAACATATGTCACCTAGATATTCCAAAACCTGAATTTGTTAAATTGGTCCAAAGTGGTTTAAATTGCAAGTTGAAGAAGAAGTTCGAAGGCATGGAGTTTAGAAGCTTATTTAAGCTTGTTTCCCATGCAACAAGGTTTGAAGAAATTTTGAGAGAAAAGTATTAGAGAAAGAATTCTTCCAAGGGTACTGATTATAGAAACCCTAATGCAACGATCCATTTTGTTGAATCTAAAGAGCAAGTGAATGATAGAGAAGCAATTGAGGTGGACTTGGTCAAGGCGGTGGCTACTAAGCCTCAAGTTTGCAAAGCTTTAGTTAGGCCACAGAAGATTCAAAAGATTCCTCAATTCACTTAGAGATGATATATTCTTTTGACATTATGAAGGCCAATTGGATTTTTGATCACTTGTTAGTTGACAAGGTGATCTAGTTGCCTGAAAGACATGTAATTTCATCGATAAGAGATCAAAAAAGAAGTTGTATTACAAATGGCAGGGTACCTAATCCCATTTTACGACTCGTATCCTTCATAAATGCCTTCTAAACGCTGATTGGAAAAGGGAACTTTGAAGTTTTCGAACAAATTAGGAAAAAACGTCATAGGTGTAGACAACAATCCATTTCTAAAGGTTGGAGTTAATGTAGTTACAGCTGATATTTCTAAGCTAGCACACCTTAGGGCAAAAGTGGATCTCAGCCGAGGTGGGGAAAGTTTTCAGTAGCCTAGGCAGGAAAGGAAGCCGATGGAAAGAAAGATTGAGTCACAACCAAGTTATGTAGAAAGAGAAACTATGCTGGATTTCAAGCAATTATGTACTCGATATAATAAACACGAGATATAGGTTGAGCAGCGGCCTAATTTCAAATCTGTTTGGAAATAATTTTTGAAAGTCTAAAAATGCTGCAGAGAAGGATAAAAAAAATTTCCTATAATGTTTGGAAAAAATTAAAATTATTTTTAATAATTTTGTTATAAAAAATCATCTATTTAATTATTTTTGAAAAAATACCAATTAAGTGGTTCTTTAAACATCACTTTAAGTCCACACGGAACTTTATGTCTTCTGTTTATTGTCCACATTCTTTGGTAAAGATTTTAGAGATCGAACCTTCACTCACACCCAAATCCCAATAGAAATTATAAAATTTGTGCAATTTTATTTTTATTTTATTTTATGTGATTTTTAATCCTTAAAACACTCATTTATGTCTTTTTAAAAATAGTTTATAACTTCTAAGCTATTTTGAGACGTCTATTTTTTTATTCTGCGGGAGTACGTTCCGAATTATAATAATAAATATTTTCTTATGAAATATTGAAGTATATTGAATTTTCCTTTTTTTTTTTTTGTTTTTTTTTGGGGAAAAAAAAAGTTTTACAACTCAATGAGACTAATGGAGGGAGAGTTTCAAAGGGAGTCATAGAAACGACGTCGTGCTAGAAGAGTCAAAGCATCCTATTTTATCTCTCCCCCTTTGCACACGTGGCGGTCCCTGACACACTCAGAAACAACGAAGAAGAGCTTCCTTGCTTGGTCGCCTCAACTGGGGAAATCCGTTTCTCAGTGCAACTCCAATTTTTAATTAAAAAAATTAAAAAAAATTAAAAAAATAAAAAGAGAAAAACTTGCACTTGGGTTTGTAATCTTTAAGTGGAAGGAGATGAAATTGTGAAAAAAAAAAAAAAAAATGCAAGGGTTGGTTCTTCATATGCCATTTGTTTCAAGAAAGAAGCTTCCTTTGTTGGCTCTGGTAGATACTTTACCATGCTATTCTACTATACTCTCCAGAACTAAAAGTAGAAGAATCTCACCCTCATGTAAGTTCCTCTACTTCCACTTTCCTATTAGATTTCAATCAGGGATTTTTTATTTTATTTTATTTTTTAATAACTGATTAGATTTATGATTTCTTATGCTGATTTTATATTTTAAAAATTGCTTAGTTTGTTAAGGTTGAAATTGAGCTACGTGGGTATGGATAATTTGCGATTTTTAGTTCGCAGAAAGCTTAATTTTTATATTGAAGTTGGTTTTTGCGCCATTTTTGGTATCTCGATTAGATGCATATAGAGTTCATAGGCATTTAGGTGTTTTAGGTAATTGTTGAGGTTTAATTGTATTTAAAAAAAAATATGCTTCATTTCTTATTCAGTTGGAGTCTTAGCAAATTTGGGTTTTGTTAATCTTTGTCTAACTTAATTGTAGTAAGATGTAGAGAAATTTCAAGGTATGGAACGGTCCGAGTACAAGCATCATCTAATGTTAGCATTGGATCTGGGGGCTATGAAGGAAGAGACGAGAACGAGAAGCAGAAAATTTTTGAAAATGCTTCCTCGAATGGCGGTTCACCTGAAATGTAAGTTACACTGTAATAATTCAATTATCGCAAATGCAAATGCTAGAGGAACAATGCTTTAAAAATTTGAGATGCTATTGTTATTACTTCTGTAAGTGGAATGGCAGCAAAATTGAACATCTATTCTAGAATGCAGTGCTTGGTGTAATTTAGTTGCCATTGTGATCTTTACTAAAAGTCTTAATCATTCTAGACTTTAATGTTTTTGAATGCTTACAATATAAACAATACCAGTTCGCTTTCCATACCATTTCTTTATTTTCCAATACATAGTAACTTAGTGGCTGGATGGTCAAGCTAGTATGAGTACCGCCTGCAGACAAATACCTTATACGTTATCTCTAATGACACAAATACCTCATCTCTAATGAATGTTTATTTTGAAATTGCTGTCTTATTTATGAATCTTTACTGGTATGCCAGTCAGAAGCGGCCAGAACGGATACCTTATCCTCTCTCTATTGCTCTTGTTCTATTTGGGAGCGCTTTAGTGTTTTTGCTTATTGCCTTTGTGAAAGGAGGACCTTCAGCTGTTTTAGCAGCAATTGCAAAATCAGGCTTCACGGCTGCATTCACATTGATATTTGTTTCTGAGATCGGGGACAAGGTAAGTAAACAAGTCTTTTCTTTCTAAACTCGTGTTATTGGGAAACTAGTTTAAAAAGTTGTCAGTAGTTACCTTTTCTGGTAGGTAACTACTTGTATTCTTAATGTAACCATTTGCAGATTATGTTAAATTATCTTTATATTATTTGGGATAGAATTTGGTCATAATCACTGGACCTATTTGTTAACTATTCCAAATTAGATGTTGAATCATCAAATCTATTAACAAAAAATTGGTTTATCGCTGTGTAAGAATGTGCTATTTGTTTATTGAATGTGACATCTTGTTTGCCCTGTAAAGTGTTTGTGTAATTTCTATCTTTTTTCTGATTGGACGCAATGCTATTATGATGGTTTTTAAACTATGGAACCTGGGAAGTGAGAACCTTCTATTATTCTTGTCTTTCTTAGGATTACACAGTTTCTTTAAATGCTATGTTTTTAGAATTCGAAATGGACGTCATGTATAAAACGTTTTATCTGTTGACAGACATTCTTTATTGCTGCACTCCTGGCTATGCAATATGAAAAAGGACTGGTATGATTTCTCCCAACCTTTCCATTTAGTTCGCTTCCTCTCTTCCTCTGCACGTGCATACTGAATGTGTTCAGCTTTGAATTATTTTTGCACATTCTTCACACATACATTCATGTCTTTTTTGTTTCTCTTTCTGAACAAGTTACCCATATTTCTTCCTGTAACTTTATCTATAGTAAATTTGGATATAGGAATAGAGAAAACTAGATATCTTCCAATAATAGAATGCTAAATTATCTATACCTCTCCTTCCCCCTTTCTTTCTGACATAATATTCTCTTACACAAAGGAATAGCATGAGTGGCTATTGGAAACCATAAATTGAAAGTTAATGCTAGAGGCCAAGTAGACCATTAAGACTCTGGAGATAATTAGAATAGGGTATCTGTTCATTGGGTTGTTGACATACAAGAAGAGTGATGAACATCAAATTACCATCATAATTGAAAATTAGTTGGTTAATTAAGACTGATGGAATGTAGTTGAAGAAGTGACAGAAGTAATCTTTGATGTCCAGGTAAGAAATACTTAAAAAAGTTATAAGAAGTTTTAAACTATATCCTGTGGATGTAATCTATAAAAAATTGGCGGTTAGCATTGAGATACATCAATCTTGATTTCCATTGAAATCTACCTATGCTTGAAAAATATTATAAAGTTCAGTGTGATGACTAGTCTGGGACAGGAAATCATGTGGAGACTTTCAAAATGCACAATCAGGAATTTTACAAAGAGATAAAATTAATATAAAAGGAAAATTACTTAGTCATGACGTACAATGATGTAATATATGAATGGAGTATCTTTTTAGTTGCCTTGAGAAGTTTATGATAATTTGACTAAGTTATATTATTAGGGGTAATACCCTCCAAGTAGAATATTGGAAGCTACATACATAAATCCAGTTACCCTTCCTAATATGAAGTTTCTTAGGGAAAATGTCATTATTTCTATTTATAGGAAGATTTATGCACCCTCAATTGATAACAGTGGAAATTTTAATGTATATAAAAAAAAATGTTTTATTTTAAGAATTTACTTGCTCTCACAAGTTTTTGAATCATTGAGCAGGTTTTATTGGGTTCAATGGGTGCTCTTTCACTTATGACTATCCTCTCAGTTGTCATAGGGCGCATATTTCATTCAGTGCCCGCTCAATTCCAGACAAGTAAGATAAACTTCTTGGAATCTTTCAACTCCATAACTGATTTGCACATCACTTTGATAGGAATTCAGTGGTGGCAAATATGAAACTGCATAGTCTCTATATAGAGTCTCTTCTCTTAATGAACATTCCCAAAAAATAATCCTTTCTTGTGGTCTTTTTAATTAGTTTGGTAGTTCCAATTGATTATGTTTATTAGATCTTGTACAAAAGAGCAAATGTTGCAGATGTCATTTTGATCTTATGAATTGGATGTCTTGTTAACTCGGACAATTAAGAAGCCCCTTCTCTAGAGTTATTGTGTATGTCAAAATATTACATTGACCAAGGTGATAAGTTAGATAATTCTTCTTGTAGAGTATGAATACTACCTTATAATATCAACCTAATTTCCATTATCAACAAAGAATTATGGTCTTTCAAATTTCCAGTGACACCCTCATATGTTGGACTGTCTTGCTCACTCTGGATAATTCGGGGCTGTTTTGCATAGAATCTTTGGGATTCAAATGGTTTTCCTTTTGATGAAAATGACCAAATTGCTTTTTGTGGTCATCTTAACAGCTTTGCCAATTGGAGAGTATGCAGCTATAACTCTTCTACTCGTTTTTGGCATCAAATCAATAAAAGACGCATGGGACCTTCCATCAAATGTGGTTAAGAGCAGTGATAAGGGCAGCCCTGAACTTGATGAATATGCCGAAGCTGAGGAGCTTGTGAAAGAAAAGGTAGATTATAATTCGAAACCATTCCTTTTCACTAAGGATTTATTCATAGACAAATTAATTCTTCTGACCAAGCTGAAGAGGTTTAGTTGTGCACGATGCATCTTTACCATATTAATTGATGCATATGCATGGTTCAAAATATTATTGTAAATGATGTTTTGCAGACAGCTTTTGACTTTCTGGTGATGTTTCCGAACCCATTTTAGAAATACTAATGCCTTTCTCTTTTAAATTCCTCAGGCATCAAAACAAATCTCGAATCCACTGGAAATTATCTGGAAGTCATTCAGCCTTGTTTTCTTTGCTGTAAGCATAATTTTTTTGTCTGCTGCAACATTTTGTCAGTTTTGTCACAAGTTTGGTTTATAGGCAGGAGTTCACATAGGCAGCTCTTCTTATTTAATGATGAACAGTTTGATATATATTTGAAGCTTGAAATCAATGTTTTTTCCTTTCAATATATATTACAGTTTCTTCATATTGTATTTGTTTCTAGGAATGGGGAGACCGCTCAATGCTTGCAACAATTGCTCTTGGTGCTGCCCAGGTAGGATTTTGTATACTTCTCGATTCACATCCTGAAATTTTCCTCCATGTGTTTTTCCTGGTATTTCAATCGTAATTTCCTCTTCTCTATAGTCTCCATGGGGTGTCGCAAGTGGAGCCATAGTGGGACACCTAATCGCTACAACACTTGCAATTCTAGGAGGTGCATTTCTTGCCAACTACATTTCTGAAAAACTGGTAAGAGCAAAGAAATATTCCTCGGCATAGTCAATATTTGTAACTTCCATTTTGATTTTTTATGAGACTCACTCTTGTCTTCAATCAGGTCGGCTACTTGGGTGGTGTTCTATTTCTAGTTTTTGCAGTAGCAACATTCTTTGGAGTTTTTTAGGAAGATGAAAATCTAATATCTTATGGGAGAGAAATCTGGGTGCAATGGAGGTCGAAATACAGCTGCACCTTGAGACCTCACAGGAAAATTATGAAAGAGTTTAGAGGAGAAAAGTAAATCTGCTACTATAGTGGAGCTTTGTTGGAAAGCAGGCATTGTCATTATTTGACATGGCTCAAAGTATCACTAGGAAATTATGTTTTCTGTAATATGTAAGCTAATGTATAAGATAATAGCAGAAAACTCAGACCATTTAGATTCAAGTTTTTCATAATGAGGATTTTTTTTGGGGAAACCCAAATCTATGGGTTTCTTATTAGTTGCGGCCGGTGTTTTTTAACTATGTACCCAAAAATATGTCTGAATAGTGAATATGTAAGCCTAATTAATTTTTTTTTTAAAAAAAAATTGTGGTAAAAGGTAAAATTACAGGGTCTCTATTGAAGTGTTCAATAGTTCATATTTAAACTGAAGATGGTTTTTCTATTTTTACTTTCATTTTTCTATTTATTTTATCAATTAATGACCAGATTTTGTCACCAATAAGCCTTATAATCATGGCTGGAGATCGTCTTTTCGTGAAAGTTTGTACTGGATTTTAATGGAGAGACAAAAGTCTTCATTGGAAAAAAGGAATGCAACATGGCTTTTGTTTACGCATCGCACTCTCAAAGGCAGTAACTTTGACAACCACAAAGGGTTTTTGACGAGTTTATCGATAGTGAAGTGGCCCATACAATGCTTTGGAAGGTAGATTCAAGTCCAAATTGATTACCATCTGGGGTATTTACCATTATTGTTGTTTACTCGAGCATAATTTGAATTTGAGAAACCATTCTATATATTTCTAAGAGCATTGACAAATGCTTAATGCTTCCTAAAGAGGGCCAAGCATTTTTTTTTTTTTTTCCCTTTTACTTTTTTGAGAGCAAAACCAATAGTTGAAAAAGAGAGTAAGATAAATCAACCAGAGATTCTACATATTCATCCATTATCATCCATCAAAGCAGTTTCATGGAGCCATTAAACTTAAGCTAGCTGCTTTACTTGCATTGACTACGAAAAGCAAATCGAAAGATAAATCTGTCAAGTAAATCAGGTCCTGTTAACTACTAAGCATGCCTGTTTGGAACTCAACTTAAATTTCCTTCTTCGGAGAACACCATGACACAAATTCTATGTCTGGAAAAACTTACAAAATGGAGAGTAAACACATGTTCTAACAAAATAACATGCTGTATTTCATGGAAATATCTTTTACAAAAGAAACTTTTGATAAATTCATTTGCACAATGGTTTCTAATACCCTTTTACTAACAACCTCTAGACAACTGGGCTAAAAAGAATCTAGTGTTCCTATAAGAATCGGAAACAACACAGTTGTATTGTCCCAAACCTTTCCAATGGTGAAAGGGCAACATGAAGAAAATCATTCTCTTTACATAATATATATTTTCTGGGGATAAGGGTTCTGTGTGTTCTGTGCATCGTAAACCTTGATCATTCAAATATACATCGATTGGATTGGAAGGTACCATTTGAAAGCAGTCCAACAATAAATTTTTCAAGTCTTCTTGCTCCTGGACCAGGTCTTAAAACATCAGCATCTCCCCATACTGAGCATGTATCATTTCCAGGCTCTCCTAAGCACCATCCACCAGGCACCACATTTCCATGAGTGCGACTTAAAATTTCTTTGTCTATGCGGTCAAGTAAGGGATCATTTGACTGGAATCGAGAGGCAAAGGCTGCCCCACTCTGAATTATAGCATCAAAATCTTTGGAACCGAGTGGACGGGGCTCCTCATTAGAGGGTGAGGCAAATTCGGCATAGCGTAAGTTATGGTTTATGATAGTTCTGTTGAACTGACGGGAATTACATAGAATGGTAGGGAAGTAATTGGAAAGGGATGAAGGTGTATTGGAGAAATACATCATTAGAATCCTTGGAAGGTTATCTGTACCCAGGATGCAGAACTCAACAAAGTTTCGACTTAAAATAGAAAAAGATGAACCTGCAAAGACAATGATCCGAAGCATTAGTTTGACACTTATGAATTAGTTATAATGAAATTATTCACTTGATCAACATCTTACAGGTATGCATGCAGCTAAGACTCTGTTTATGAATTTTCATTTTTGACATGCAAACAAAAAATGCTTCTTATGTGTCATTTTCATTTGACCGACCAAACACTCCAAATACCCAAAGTAACTTTAGGAAACAATTAAATCTAAGGCTTGGACGTGCATGGACTCTGTGCAACATAGCTTGAAAGTGGCAGAGAACACTTTCTGCTGAAGGTAAATGTACGCATGTAGTTCCTTTTGGTGTATATCTATGTATGTAAGAGTATCATTACTGCATCGGAGGAAGATGGTCATTGCCTCATTGGAGGTAGGCATGAGAAAACAAGAATAAAAGGGTTGACCAAAGGAATAGACTAGAGAGGGTGTAGTAAAGACAGCACAAAAAGCAAGTGAGCTGATGAAAGTATATAAACATTTTCATGTAATTTGGGGCTCAGGACATTTCTATGAAGTAAAGACAGTTACCAACTCTCAATATGGACTAAGAGACTAGGGAAAAAAGTGAGAATACAAGGGAAAACTATCTTTGGAAATGTAGTGTTCTAAGAGGCAGAAGCAGGGTGGAAAATATACTGGTAGAGGATGATAAATTCCCCAGGAAAGTAATATGAAAAATGTTCCAGATTAAGTTTCTTTGTCCATCAACTGCCCCAACCAGTCTTATCTCGATATATGCAAACATATAACCCACTTAATTGCCTTAAAATAGCTCAAAGAAGTTTGACATTTACCCAAATATGCAAACATAATAAATATCCATTCCCTTTTGGTCGTATAAGATATATCCATTTTCTATCCAAGAATTATTTGAACTGAGAGCATTCAAAGACCCATTCAGATTAATCATAAAACAAACCTGTGAACAACCGGTAAGCATTAGGCAAATCCCTCTTTTGAGTTGCATAAAACATATCTGTTCTTTCTGAAAGATAAAGTCCAGGGTCGACAATTATGGGTTTCAACTTCCTAGACCTGGCTCATCCAAAAAAAAAAAAAAAAAAAAAAAGAAAGAAAAAAAGAAAAAAGAAAAAAGAAAAAAGAAAAAAAGATCTAAACTTCAGGATATTTTCACAATTTCCTAACAACCCAACAAAAAATTGAATTCAAAATTTAAGAATTCAAAGCTAAAAGCATCATACTCTCTCCAGCCAATGTAGCTTGAATGATTCGCAAAATTGAGATCTTTGGGCAAGTATGACAAAATATGAAGAAGATCTGGAAAACCCATCAAAAACCCATCATCAGAAATCTAATTAAAAAAAAAAAAAAACATAATTTATATCAAAATTTTTATTTTTAATTTTTTTACTTTTCTCGAAGATAAAGAATTTAGGCATACCATCTTGCGTAACGAGTGGGTAATCACCAGCATTCAGGCTGATAAACCAATCCCAATTGTTCGACATTCGGAGAAGCACAGAGGCACCGTGAAGCGTGAAAGAAATGGAAGACGACCCTTTCGAATACACAAAATCGGCTTTCCCAAGAACATTGACATTCTGGGCAGCTTTGAAAATGGGAATAGATTGAACCTTGAGAGCGAGACCTTCACGGTCGGTCTGTGAGGCGGACCGATCGAGATGAAGAAGGTATTGGTTTCTGGGATGGTACACAGCGAAAAGCAGACGGAGGATCCGACCCGAATCGCCACTGGAACCAGAAATGAGGTAGGCAATGGAAGGAGGGGGGGGATCTAATGGGTTGTTGCCTTGGAAGATGATGAGGTGGGTCTGACGTGTCGGGAAGAGAAAAGGGTCCGGTCGAGAACGCTGAGAAGAAGAAGAAGAAGAAGAAGAAGTGAAGGGAGAGGAAGAGAGGGCGAGGAAGAAGATGAGAGAGATGGCTAAGATGATGGAGAGCGTGGCCTTGGGGTCTTTGAAAGTGGATGAGGAGAAGAAAGGAGTGGATGGCTGTGGAGATGGTGAGTGTGGATTTTGCATTTCTTTCACAGAGACTAAAAAAAAAAAAAAAATGTGTTTTGGGGAAAGACGATTGAAGAATGAAGAATAAAGACAAGGTGTTTGATGATTTAACTCTGAGAAATAGAAATTGTTAGTTTTGAGACTTTGCTTTGCATTTGCTCTTATTCTTCTTTCGGTTCTCCTGTCTGTGTCTCTGCTCAGTTGCTTTTTTAAATCTCTCTTTCTTCTCTCTTTTTTTTTTTTAATTTTTTTGGGGACAGCTGTTGAAATTAACATTCATTGTTAGTGTCAGAACTTCTCTCGTCTTTTTTATTATTTTTTATATGCTCTTTCTTTCTTCTTCTTCCTTTGTTTTTTTCTTTACTATTTTCTCTCTCTTTCTTTCTTGTAAATTATATTTGCACCTTTGTTTTTTTTTTTTTTTTGGGGAAAACCTATGGTTTTATGTTACATACTATTTTTTTCCCCCAAAAGTGAGTGTAGTAACATGTTTATATGATGTTCGCAAAAAATATATATATATATTTATTTATATGATCATTAGAATATAATTATATTAAAGATCATACTTTAATTTATTAAATACTTAAATATAAAGTGACGTATAAATATATATAATATTTTTTTTTTGCTTTTGTATGTTCTCATATATAAAATAAAAAAATAAAAAATAAAAAAAAAACTAAAAAAGAGAAAAAGTGTCATGCTTAGCAATAAAAAACTAATAATGAACTTTTTTTTTTCGTTTTTAAAAAGTGAACATTAATGATAACTCAGAAACAATAAAAAAATGTAAAAAAACTTTGTATCTTTTTTCATGAAAATAAGTGTAGAACAGAACAAAACGTACTTGTTCCAATAGGATTCCTTATTTCCATCAAAGCAAACAGCTTAAAAGCGATTGAATTTCTTTTTTCTTTTTCTTTTTTTTTATTTTTTTTATTTTTTTTGGGGTAATCAAGCAATTGAAATGAATTTGCTCTTTCAGGTATAGCAAATCTCATGCTTGTTGATATTAATTGACAGTCAAATTCTATGCATAACATAGTCGATCTCTGGCATATGCATTTGGAACTAGTTGTATGTGTCAAAAGAAGAATAGCACTATTAATCATAATTGATAATGAATATTAATGTAATCTATAAGTAATGTAAACTATAAGTTTTATAGATATTAATTTAATTAGTTGTTATTAAAGAATTTATTATTTTTATACACTATATTTTATATATTATATTATTCATATAAAATAATAATAAAAACATTAAATGCAACTAATTAATGTTTGCTATAAAATGGATCTCACCGCATGCGTGATGCAACTTCCAATTCCGTTGTGGCTGACCAACTCTTCGATCTCCAAGAAATTTGGTCCCAAAAAATGAAATTTTCACAGCTGCCATTAGGAGGCACTAGTTGGTTTCTAAGATCATTGTCCCTGGATTGACAGTTAAAAGATTAATGTTGGCCATGAGATCAGGATATTTTTCCTTCAGAAATCTAAGTCTTGCATGGCAGGTTATGATCATGATAAACACAAGAAGTAATTAAGAAAAATATGGCTTGTTGTCGTATGCAGGCATGTCGACGATAATGTGATTGGCCAGTCAAAATACATGTAATCCATCATATACGTTATCAAATGGAAAATACTAATATTTAACCAAGAACAACCAAACACTCGTTTTCAAACCCATAACAGAAAGAAAATTCAGTACCGTTTCTTTATTCTAGACAGTAAGACAATATTTGTTGCCATTTAAACAAAAAATAGCTAAGCAAGTTTGAAAATCACAGAAATTAATCACTTATTCCATGGAGATCGCAAATGTCATACTTCTTGACTAGTTTTCTTATTAATCAATTAATTATTTTTTTTCTTATATTGTTTATAAATTTAAAAAAAAAAAGAGTCAATTTTTAAACCTTTTGCTATATATCAATTTGAAAATTAAGGATATAATATAAACCTAATCAAATTATAAATTGAGGATCTAATGTAAATCAATTAGAACTTGTGAGTTCAATGTGCAATTTTACCAAAATAAATAATACTAAAATTCAATTAACCATAATGCCTGTAGTCTTTCTCTTTTTCAAAATTTTATCAAAGATCCACATCCACCTTCATGTGTTTATATGCTACCAATATCAAGCTTTCATGCACTTAAAGGCGCTTATTAGCACAGTATGTGGATCCAATAAAATTTATGTATGTATGTATATATATATATATACGGAAATTTTATGGTGAGGACGGTCCGTATGAGGATCATAGTATTAGTGACAGTTTTCATAGTATTAACAACGGTTTTTTAGAAAATCGTCACCAATAATATGAAAAACCGTCACTAATACTGTGGTTCGCATGAGAACCGTCCGCACCATAAACAGACTGTATATATATATATATATATATGGTGATTCTATGATCAGAACCGTTCGAATAAATTTGCGTACGGACCAGAAGCAAAGCCGATGCAAAATCGATATTTTTCAGAAAAGCCAACATTTTTTTTTTATGTAGCGTCTCCTTTTATCCCGAAAGAAAAATCAATATTTTTTTTTTTTTCGTGTAGCATCTGCTTTTCACGGATTCATATGTAACTCTATTCGGACGGTCTTGACTGTAGAAGAACTCTATATATATATATATTTAATAATTATTGTCTCTTTCTATGCCCTTTTTTTTTTTTTGGGTTGTTAATTGAAAATGTTTGTTAAATGCAAAATATTACAGAGAATATAAAAAACTTTTACCAGCTTAGGGTTGTTTCTAAAATGTTAATGCTTCTATGATTGTAAAAAGGATATTAGAAATAATTCAGAAGAATAAAACGAAAGACTATAACATTAATAACAAAATTGGAAGCCAGGGAATTAATTTTGGATACCTCATGTACATCTTGTACCAAGTAACAGTTGCCCTGCATAGAGTAACTACCAGCCTTTGCCACAAAAAATGCGTACAGTTTGAAATGTCCCTTTCTTGATTTTTGGTTTGCCACAGTTGGCAAATTTTTTTTTTTTTGTTTTTTTACTATTTTTTTTAAGGCAACATTTTAAGGCAACAATCCTGAGTTTGAATATTTCCGTTCTTGGATGAAAAACTAAAGGAAAAAAAAAAAGGCATCTATCATGGTTGAAAATACAAAAAAAATTCCACTGAACTTGGTTACACATACGAAGTTTTATTAATTGTAATTTTCCTTGTCCCTGAAAACAATGGAAAGGGATATTACACCAATAATCAAACACTTAATTTCAAACCCACATCAGAAGGAATCAATTCAGCAACATTAATTAATTCAGTGAAAATCACAGAAATATTTTAATTAATCAATTTTTCCATGGATAGCAAATGTCATATTGGTTGTCCCAATAGTTGAACATACATGCACCATTCATATTTATACTCCAATCACAGAATTTGATGCATCTTATTTCATCTCTGCTTTGTATATATATATCAATATGCTTTGTTTTTCCATCAAATTTAAAGCTGCAGAAGAATCGTGTAGTCCCCCATAAATTTGGTACGAATTTGAATTCATATGTTCCATTAGGAGGAAGTACATGGATTCCAAGATCATCATCCTTGGATTTACAGTGGAGATTAAGACTCATGTTGAAACGCAGATTGTTGCTGATATGAACACGTGTTTTTATCAGCGTCAAAAATCTGGCATCACACGTTGTTAATATAAACAACACAAGCAGAAGAGGAGATGCATTTCTAATGTAGAAACTCATATCGCTTTCATGTAATAAGTTTTAGTAATTTCTTTTTGAATAGGGAAAACAAATATGAATATATACATATACGTATAGATTTGTGTAGTACTTAGAGGTTATGTTTGTTGTATTAAAGTGGTATATTAATTAGTAACGTTTAACAATAAGTTGAGCATTAATATTATTTAAGGATTATAAAAAACAAACTAAAAAGCAAAACTTTAATCTTTCTAGGACTAATAATAATTTCCGAATTTTAAGTTCAAGGCATGTACTAAGCACTATAAGGTGTTTATAGTTACATTACAAACTATGTCATCTTTAGTTAAGATATGTTTTACGACAAAATATAAAATTGTGTGGCTAGAAAGTATTTTGGAAGGGCAAAAAAAAAGCGCTTAAAGGAGCCTATTAGCACATGTATACATATTATATTTTATTGGTTCATGCTAAGGCTTTTTTTTTTTTTGGGTTGTGAACAGAAAATGTTTATTAAATGCAGAAATTTTAGATTATATAAAAAACTTTTAGCAGCTCAGGCTTGTTCCTAAAATTAACTCTGATTAATAACTAATATAATTATTTCAAACTTAAAAACAATGACATGGGAAAAATCTAGCCGATTGGGTCCAATTTTGTTGACATGTCACAATTTTGGCTAACCCAAATTGTGATAAGGATCTTTGTCCTCAGGCTTTAATTCTTTGCAAAATTTTAATAATCCTACTATTGTAGAAAGAATATTACGTTTAAATTCTGAAGAATAAAACTTAAAGAATGTTACATACTTACATCAAGAACAAATTGAAACCGAGGGAATTCATTATGGATATTTAATCTACATGTTGTAGCTAGTAACAGTTGCCACCTGCAACCACTAACTGCCAGCCTTTGCTAGACAATGAAAGTTTGAGATAGTGTATCTTTGAATTTTTGATTTGACGTAGCTGAAAAAATTACCTATTTTCTTTGGTAATGATTTTGAGTTTGAATTTTTCTATTTTTTGATTAAAAAAGAGAGAAAAAAATCAATCATTATTGAAGATACAAAAATAATTCAATAAAAGTGATGAAACACATGAATTTTTTATTAATTATAATTTTTCCCCCCTAAAAACTTTAGAAAGGGATAATCAATGTCATATTACACTAATAACAATAGTCAAACATTATTTTCATACCCATATATAGGAAGGAATTTCAGTACCATTCCTTACTCTACACAATGAGAGAATATATGTTGCCAAACAAAAATCAATAGCAAAGAAACATTGAAAATCACAGAAATCACTCATTCCATGAGTAGCACATGTCATACATGCTGATCCAATAGTTGTACCTACATGCACCATCCATGTCTATACGCCAATCACAGAATCTGCATCTTTTCTCATCTCTTTTTGAGATATATATATCAAAATACTTTGTTTTTCCATCAAATTTAAAGCTGCAGAAGAACTGTGTAGTCCCCCACCAATTCGGTACAAATTTGAATTCATATTTTCCATTAGAAGGAAGTACATGGATTCCAAGATCATCATCTTTGGATTTACAGTGAAGAGTAACATTCAAACCATAACCCAGCTTATTGTGGATGTAAACATGTGTTTCTTCCTGAGAAAAAAGTCCGGCATCGCACGTTGTTATGATAAAAAACACAAGCAGAAGAGAGGCTGCAATCCTAATGTAGAAACCCATACTGCTTTCTACGTAACAAGTTTTAATTTCTTTGTGACTAAAGATAAAACTATGGTTGTCAATATATATGTATAGATTTGTGTAGTTAAAGGTTATGTTTGTTGTATTTATTAAGTGGTATAATAATTAGTAACGTTTCCTAGATAAGTTGAGCATTAATATATCTTTGAAAGAAAAAGGAAACAAAAAAAGAAGAATGAATGTATGTGTGCGTGTCTCCCTCTCTCTCTATATATATATGTTGGTGAATAAAAAGCAAGAACGCATATTCATCTACTATAAAAGGTGTTAATGGTATATTACAAAGACCATGCTATCTTTGGTCACGGTATGTTTTGTGACTGACATGTAAATTCAATTGTGTAACTAGAAAGTATTTTGTATATAGACTTATAATTTTTTTTGTTAATTTAATATATATAGATTAAAAGTAGCAAAAGTATTTGTTGATTCACCCAGGAAATATGTTGCTCTAACAGAAACAATTAGAGGATTTTAAATTGATTCTTCTTGGTGAATTAGATTGTCTTCTCTGGCTTCTAAACTATTATGACCAACATTGTTTCTTTCTGAAACTATATATAAACACCATTATTTTAAGCATAATCAATTTTGCGACCAAAGAACTTATAACAATGATATTTATTTTCGAATTTCTATTTACTAACAAGTTGTGATCAAAATGATATTTATATATATATATATATATATATTTTGGTATTAATGGGTTTGTGTGCATATAAAAGTTATAAAACTTTCAGAGGGCTCCCCCCAGGAATTGAACGCTAATAATAATTGACAAGGAAATGGAGCACCTCCCTTGCCATAAAAACATTTTAATTTTAAAGGATGTGAACTAAAGTTTTGTAGTTTAAGAGATAAAGTGAAACATACATCTATATATAGAGAAAATATAATTAAACATAAAATTATTTAATATAACCCTGCAATTTAATGTGTGCAAAAGCTTGGTGTATCTATTATTGGATTTTGACTTATATATATATATATATATATACATTCTTATTGTATCGGACTTTAGCAGGGTCTGTAATTTGTACAAATCTAATCAAGGTGTCTGAACTTTATTAAATGTAGAAAATCTAGAGAGGCCAGGCCTGTTTCTAAGATTTTAAGACTCGTATGATCGTGAAAATGATATGTCCAACAAATTAAGAAAAATAAAACCGAAAGTATATATATTACATACCCAGGGAATTAATTATGGATATTTAATCTACATCTTGTATATAGCTAGTAACAGTTGCCACCTGCATATTTTGCCACAGTGACTGTTTGAGTTATTGTATATTGATTTCTGATTTGCGTTTCTAAAATTACTATATATGTATATATATATATTATTTTCTCATACAATAATCGCGTATTCAAAATTTTTTCCATTTTTTAATTAAATTTTTAAAAAAGAAAAGAAAAGAATTTTATATATTTTTCTTTTTATCCATCCGTCTTCATGCGTTTGATGCACTTGTAAGGCACATATTAGTATTAGAGAAGAGTCAAATAATCCATGTCAGCAACACAGTTTGTTCAAGTCAGCAACTTATACCAATTCAGTTAGTTAGCTGGTTTAGTCAGTAAGTGAGTCAGCAACACAGTTTTTTATTTTTTATTTTTATTACCAAATAAAGTAGGCTTACTTGGTTGTACAAGTATGTTAGCCACATCAGCTAAATAGTACTTTTGAATTTGTTATCTGTTAAGCTGTGTGAATAAAGTCTATACAAGCTAAAGCAAGCTTTCGATTGTATACATGGATTACATTCTGAAAAGAATCTAATACAGAAGCATTATTTTTCTTCTTCTTCTTCCTCTATTTCTGCATTTTCTTTTTTTTCTTCATTTTTCTCGTATGTATACATGCGGATCTTGGACTTTCAGGATATTGATTCTAAGAGAATTTCAGTATATATATATATATATATATATATAATATTTTCCTTTGATAAAAAGGATATTTTCTTTTGAAAAAAGAAAAGGATATTAAGAAGAATAAAACTGAAAGAAATAACATTAATAACAAATTGAAACCCAGGGAATTTTTAATCTAGATCTTGTAGCTACTAGTAACAGTTGCAACCTACATAGAGTAACTGCCAGCTTTTGCCACACATAATGACAGTTTGAAATATTGCATTATTGATTTTTTTATTTTCCACCGTTGATAAAATTACTACTTTTTTTTTTAAGACAATGATTCTAATTTGAATTTTTCATATGAAAAATTATTAAAAAAAATAATAATAACATAGTTGAAAATACAAACAATTCAAAAAAAATTGATGAAACATACAAATTTTATTAATTATAATTTTTTTCCCCCTAAAAAACAACATAGAGGGGTAATCCATATCATATTACACACCAAGAACAATAATCAAACACATTTTGTCAAACCCGTATACAAGAAGGAATTTCAGTATCATTCCTCATTATTCTAGATATTGAGAGAATATATATTGGTTGGCCAAACAAAAAAATAGCAAAGCAACATTGAAAAAGAAAATCACAGAAATCACTTATTCCATGGATAGCAAATGTCATACTTTTTGGACCAACGGTTATACCTACATGGACCAAACATATCTATACTCCAGTCACAGAATCTGCAATCATCTCTAGTGTATATATATATATCAAAATTCTTTTTTTGTCCACCAAATTTAAAGCTGCAGAAGAACTGTGTAGTCCCCCACCAATTTGGTACGAATTTGAATTCGTATTTTCCATTTGGAGGAAGTTCATGGAATCCAAGATCATCGTCTTTGGATTTACAATGAACACTAAGATTCATATCGAAACCTAGGTTGTTGTTGATGGTAACATGTGATTCTTCCTGTTTCCATAAACTGGCATCGCAGGTTGTAATGATAAAAAACACAAGCAGAAGAGAAGCTGCATTTCTAATGTAGAAACCCATATTGTTTGGCTTGTAATAAGTTTTAATTTCTTTATGACTAGAGAAAACCAGGGTTATACATATATATATATATATATATATGTACAGATTTGTGTAGTTAAGGGTTATGCTTGTTGTATTTAAGTTGTATAGTAATTAGTAACGTTTGCTAATAAGTTGCATTAATATTAGTTTAGGAAGAAGAAGGAAACAAAAAATTAAAATTAAAGCAAGAATATGCACATATATATATATATATATGGGGGTGAATAAAAGCAACAATATGTATGCACGTACTATAAGGTGTTTATAAGTTATAGTACATTGTAGATTAACACTATGTTGTCTTTACTCTCGATAAGTTTTATGACTACAAATATAAAATTTTGCAATTAGAAAGTAGTGAAATATACAATTCTCTCTCTCTCTCTCTCTCTCTCTCTCTCTCTCTCTCTCTCTCTTTTTCAATTTTTATTTATTTATTTTTTTAAAGGTTGTGAAACATACATTTATAGAGAAAATATAATTAACCATAAAAAGTATTTCATATAAGCCTGCAATTAATTAATGTGTGCAAAAGCTTGCTGTTTATTATTGGATTTCGTATTATACATATAACTATATATATATATATATATATATACTTGTCGCATCAGACTCAAGTAGGCTTTGTAATTAATTTGTCCATATCTAATTAAGGTGTGTGAACTTTAGAAATTCTAGAGAATCTATAAGATTTTCGATAATTACACAAATCCTCCTTGAATTACTTGACACTTATAAATAACTTCTAATATTGTAGAAAACCCCCTGAGACTATTAAAAATTTATTATAAAAAAATATTAAAAACTTACAAACCAAAGAAAAATAATACATCAAGACAAAGCTACCCTTATAAAAAAATCTATAAAAATTTTTAAGTTTAATGTTACTTAAATGCCTCTAATGAATGAATTCATTTAAATATTATTAATAATATTTTTAATAAATTTTTTGAATAAGATATTATTTTTGAAGCTAGTAACAGCTGCATAGAGCAACAGCCAGCTGCTTTTGCCACACAATGACAGTTTGAAATATTGCATTCTTGAATTTTTTTTAAAATTACTATTTTCTTAAACAATGATTTTCAATTTGAATTTTTTTAAAAAAAAATTAAGAAAAAGAAAAAAAAATCATAGTTGACAATACAAAAATAATTGGAAGAAATATTGGTGAAACATATGAAAGTTTTTATTAATTATAATTTTTTCCCCATAAACACAATAGAAAGGGATAATTAACATCATATATTACACCAAGACAATGATCAAAGACATTTACTTTCAAACCCATTAAAAGAAGGAATTTTCAGTACACAATACAATTCCTTATTCTACGCGGTGATAAAATCAGCGAATAGTTACAGAAATTAGTATCAGGTGTTCCATGGAAAGCAAATGTCATATTTTAAGGTCCTGCCTCTGAACAAACATACACCATCCCTATTTACACTCCAATCACAGAATGAGAAGCATGTTCTTTGATCTCTGTCTTGGATATATATATCAAAATGCTCTGTTTTTCCATCGAATTTCATGCTGCAGAAGAACTGTGTAGTCCCTAATAAATTGGGTCGGAATTTGAATTCGTAGTTTCCATTAGGAGGAAGTACATGTTCTCCAAGATCATCGTCTTTTGATTTGCAATGAAGCCCAAGACTCGTACCGAAACCCAGATTGTTGTTGATACGAACACGTGTTACTCTTGGCGTCAAAAATTTGGGCCATGCATCAAAGCTATCGCACATTGTTGTGATAAGAAACACAACGAGAAGAGGAGCTCCATTTCTAATGTAGAAACCCATCATACATATATTGCTTTGCATGTAATTGGTTTTTTGTAATTTCTTTTGTGACTAGAGAAAACTAGGGTTATATATAATTTTGTAGTTAATGTTTGTTGTATTTAAGTGTTACATTAATTAGTAACGTGTACCAATAAATAGAGCATTAATATCATTAATTTTAGGAAGTAAGAAGGAAATCATAACAAAAAAATAAGCAAGAATGTTGAAACCTTGATCTCGCTGAAAACCCTCATCTCCCAAAGTTGTGATCAAAAAAATTATCTAGAAGAATGTATATGCATGTGGTTTAAGGTGTTTGCGAAAAAATTTAAAAAAAAAAAAATCACAAATTATAAGTCTGCAATTTGATATGTCCCAAAGCTTGTTCTTTTGTTGGATTATATTGGACTTAGTGTCTGTTTCACAGAATTTTTTTTTTTTTAATAAAAAATTTTAGTTGAAGGCCAAAAGCTTTTTTATTAAAAAATAAAGATATTTGGTAAAAATCAACAAGTACTTGTTGACTAAAAAAACAGCTTTAAATTAGAAAAACCCAAATTTATGTTTTTTTTAAAAAGCTATTTTTTTTTAAAGTTTATATTGAAACTTAAACAAACATTTAATACAGTTATTTTAACTCATATAGAAATTTATTAAATATTTAATACAGCTTTTTTTATTTATAGCCAAATACTTATTAACTTTTTAATAATAACTTTATTTTAAAAATATCTATTATATAAAACTTTATATATTATATCTTTATTTTCATTAACTATATCGAATGGATCTTAATATCATACAAAATAAATTCATGTCAAGTGTCCAAATTTGGCGTAGAGCTGACGGGCTTAAACCTGCAAAACCACCTGGCCCATCAACAGGAACCCCACTCCCTTAGTTTTCTTTGAGTGGGAAAATCATTTTTTTTTTTGGGTAAAAAAAAATTAAATAAAATTGAAAGACGATACCTGAAAACCATTGACCACCACCAATGAACCTGTCCATCAAAATGGATCCACATCAAGTGTACAAATAGGGGCGAGTGGCGTTCAATTTCTCTTGATGGAACTTGTCCCACCACCATTGACACTGTCCATCAATTGTGCCGTTATTACCTAATGGATCACCATTAATTAAAGGTATATAAGGAATTAATTAAGCCAAAAACAAGCTTAAGTTATTGGTGTAAAAAATTAATAAAATATTGATCATTAAATTTAGTAAGTACTAGTGGTAACAACATCGGTGCTGTTCGTTCCAAAAATGAGAACTTTAATAACCTTCCGCCGGGGGAATCCTTTCCCCTCCCATTACTTGTGGCCATTCTGACTCATGCTGTCCGTCCATTCATCATCGTGATCACCAACATTCAAATTATTTGTGGTTATGAATATCATATACATGATGATATATAAGCTATCAACTAATTTTTGAGAGCATTCATATACAGTACTTTTAAATGTCTTTATGGAACAGTTTAATGGTAAATCCATTATTTTTCAAACAATAATCATATATATATATATACAGTTTCAAATTTAGACATGTGTGAATTAAAGTTATATATTTATATATTTGTGATTAAGTTATATATATGTGATGTGTATGTACAATTAGTTTTTAATCAGGTTATTTTAACTATCAATTTTTTTATATTAGCTCTTCGATTATTTTAAATTTATATTTCAATTAGTTTCTATTTTTTCTTTTTTATTAGCTTTTGGATTGTTTTAAGCTTATATTTAAAAAAAGTACTAAAACTGTACTCTATCAACATAATACAAAACTGACTGAATATGTGCACCTGGGAAGCAAGAATGATTGCATCCTTATGGCAGAAGAGGGTGAAATGGCTGGTGAGATTGAAGCTTCCAGCTCCACCATTTCCCTGGTGGAACAAGAAGAACGGCTACGCCGTTGGATGAAAACTGGCTGAGATGATCGACTGCGGCGTTGAAGACCTTAGTGTTTGAAGTTTTGCCATCACCAACGCCTCCGAAATCTGTCAAAGCCGCCCTGTGCTCTCGGCATGAGCTAATGGTGGTATAATGCACCTCCACGAATTCTTGTTGCTTGGAGACCCATGAACCCTGTTATTCCAAATATCACCATTAATATACCTTCTCTCTCCATGATATGGCATTTTTTGGGCTCCATGTTAATTTTATCTGCAAATGACAAAATGGGTTGGCTTAATTGTGTGCATGCTGCTTGCTAGTTGCTTATAACTCCATATATACACACACATCTATTTACTAAAATGATTTATTGGAATTATGTTCCTAGGTAAGAAAAAACTAAAAAAATAAAAATATAAAATAGAAATATATTAATATATCAAATATTGAAAGTGTCATTTTAATTAATGATTTAATATTAAAACTAAAACTTTAATCGAGCATAATACCTTTAATACTTCTATATCTATGCTCAACATTAGATCAAAACTATATATTTATATATAAACTACTTAAATAAGGCAATTTGTTATATAAGAAATTTTGTTATGAGATTCTTATAAGAAATTTGTTACACCTTATTAATTAGTGAGTCAAACATTGCAGCCAAAACCAAAGTATATAAAAGTATTCGATAAGCATCAAAATGGTGTTTTTTTTTTCTTTTTTTTTTTTTGGGGGGGGGGGGGGTTAATATCAGAAAAATAATATAATAAAAAAATAATAATAAATTCAAAATTAAACCCAAACTAGATAGAGCCATCAGTACCAGATATACAAAATTAATGTTATATATATATATATATAAGATTATCTGCAGTGTACACATTTAAATTTAAATCATTGCCTAGAGAAACAATGATTTTGCTATTGAGGTATTCTTGCTGCGAGACTAAAATTACTGTATTTCTGAACTTTATATATATATATACACTCTCTTAAAAAGCAATAAATTATCTGTTTGCTTTTGAGGTGTCTCAGTTTTTGAAATTTGATCCCTCTTCCTTAGCAAATTTACTAAATAAATAAAAATAAAGAAAGAAAAAACAGATTCACCAATAATTAAGTATTTGTTTTCGTTGATAATTAATTTTTTATTTTCAAACTTTTAGTAGACGATCACATATATATATATATATATATAATCGGAATTCCATGATGATTTAGTAAGAACAGTAATTTTTTTTTAATCCAATAGAAATAATTTATATACCAAATCATAGCAATTGAGCGACCCAAAGTCTTAATATATTATTCGATTAAACTAAAACGAGAAAATATGTATATATATATATATATAAACATATTATCATCTGTTCCATTGAACGCAAACATTTTTTTCCATTGAATAACAGGCATGAACGTACGCTCTGGCTTGATACTCCAATCAATTCACAAACGTCGCATGCATTAAAGTTGAATTGCCAGTTATTTTGTTTTTTTTTTTTTTTTAACACTCATTTTTACATGTATGTCCAATTCTTTTGGCCTCTTTTATGACTTTCTTTTTGGGTTTATATATATATATTTTAATTTTTGAAGTAAAATTGTTGAATTTTGAACCCACAATTTTTTGAATTTTTTGATTTTTAAATTTAGTATTAAATTAAATTACTATTTCTTTTAAAGTTGATATAAGACGGATTTTCAATTTTTTGTTTTTTTTTTTTTGTTTTTTTGTTTTGTTTTTTTTTTTTTTTTTAACAATCAATATCTCTGTTCTCTCTCTATATATGCATCAAATAATGGGAATTTCCAGGCCAATCAACCATGCAATAAAATAGTGCATTTCCCCGAGTCCCCAAATTCCACCAGAAGAGCGCAATTGAAGGCCAAGATCATCGTTTTTGGACTTGCAATGAAGCTCAATACCGAATCCTCCGCCAACATCATTTCTCAATTTAATTATTACTTTCTCCGGCGGAACAGTTAAAGATGCATCACATGACCTTATCACGTGAAACAAACTAACAGGGGTTTAGCTGCCATTTATACTTGCTTTTTGCAAATTAATTATTATTATTTTTTTCTACTCGGGGAATGAACATATATATATATATATATATATAATATAACTATGTGGATTATTAATTAAATATATATGGTGTTGCATTTATTATGATATACAATATAACCTTAACAATGTGTGTTTCACTAGCAAGTATTCTTTCATAGATTAGAACTAGGTCCATATTAGCTCTGTTATATGGTAATTTTGGACCTACCAAAAGCCCACTATGGTGATTACAAATCCAAGGACACAATCCAAAATCCATATTTATTTGGAGAATTTAACCCAATGTCCTTTTTGAAAAAGCTTTGAGGATATATACCCATTGAATTGTGAACTTTTTTTGTTTTACACTTTAATATCCATTATACTTTTAAAAAACTTTTAAAAGACCTGTATGTCTCTTCTTTCCCTCTTTTGCTGCTTCTTCTTCTTCTTCTTCTTTTTCTTTCAACTCCAAACACCTTCACTTCCATGGCCTTCATGTTCGTGCTTCTGCAAATGCCACTGCTTTTGCTGACTCTGGCAATGGCAATGGAGCCGTACTAGCTCCAGAGAAGAACACATATGTTACTCCTTATGGAAGACAGTATTTCCCTCTAGCTGCCATTGTTGGTCAAGTATTTACTTTTTACTCTTTCTTTTTTTTTTTTTTTTCCTTCTTCTGGAGAAAACGATGTTTTTTTTTTTTTTGGTTGATTCTGCATTTTCTTATGAAAATGTTTTCAGTGAAATGGGTCTTAATTATTTGAATTTCTTGAACTCTTTCTAGAGTTTGGATTATCAGAGAATTTGTAGATTAATTTTGTGTTTGGGTGTGATGGCTTGGTGTTACTTCTCTAATAGATTGACGTGGTTAAATTATTCTAACGAGATGGATTGGTTGAATAATTAGGATAAGAGGCATTTTAAATTTCAGGGAATGTCCTATTTGATTTTGTAGAGCCACTAATGCATATGGAAGAAATAAATTAAATAGGACAAGTATTAAAATATTCTTTAAGTTGCTATAAATAATGTGATTTCACTCTATAAACCAATTAACATTTACTGATGATTAATTAGTTAATTCTCCACCAATGTGAATTTGTGTATACACAACATCTTGTATGATGCGATTAAAACTGCTCTATTGCTCGGGGCTATTAACCATGAAATTGGAGAGATTGCTATCTCTGGAAGTCAAGGAACAGCCAAGATATTGATGGCTCATGGTCTACATGCAATTTCGCCACCCATTGATGTGGTTGTTGGTTCAATTTCAAATGTAGATCCATCATGTGCTGAGGAGTAAGGATGCTGAGTTCTTACTGGTTATTTTGTAATATCAGCAATTGATGTAATGCTGTTTATGAATGACCATAAAATGATTGTGTCATGAGTCATCTGTTTTCTACTCTCATGCCAAAGTGATTAAAAGGGTAGAACAGGTTTTGCATCATCTTTCTTACATGACAAGCTTAAGAAACTCTTTCTTGGGAAGTCACATGTTTGATTCTCATTTTGAAACTTTTTCATCACCTTTTAGTTTGCTTTTAGTTCAGTGGTTATTTTGTAATATTTGCAATTGATGTAATGCTTTGATAATGTGTGTTTCGACCAAGAACATGGAAAATCTAACTTTATTAATGATCCTCAACAAAAGAATTCACAAAAAGTTTAGAAAATGTTAGAAAATTTCATCCAAAGTTGATTATCTATCGGGAGAACCTTTTATTTGATCCGGAAGACATTAGTTGGTTTAGGAAAAAAATATGCTGTTGAGTTGTAAGTTAATAAATTTTCAATGTAGATCGTATGTTTAATGTTATGACACCCTATATTAATGTTATCTTAATATGCTGAATGTAACACCCCGTCCCGAACCATGTCGGAATTTTTGCATGTTGACCGAGGTTGACCGTTGACCGTTGACTTTGACTTTGACCGAAGGGGTCAAAAGTTAACTTTTTATCCCAGTTGGAATTCTAGGTTGACTGAAGTACTATTACGAAGTATACGTTAGGACGAGTTCGTAGACTAGTAGCACGTTGAAAACGGAGCTACGGTTTGAAAGTTATGAGCAAAACAAGTTGAGGTCCAAACTATCCAAGGGGTGCCAGAGTTGACTTTTTATTTATGGGGAAATGAGCTTTGACTCATGCATGGTTGTGAAGTGCTCGTCGATATGAGTTCATAGACTAGCGGACATCCGGTTAAAAAGTTATGGACGTTTGAAATTCGCCGGATACCGTAATATTTTATTATATCTGGCTTAAGTGCACAGTGATGCCATGTGTCAGCTTCTGATTGGTCCACGTGGAATGAACAGTGTCACACAGTGGCTTTTATTTGACAAAAATCTCAGAGAAGAGAGACAAAGAGAGAGAGGAGAGAGAAAGAGAGAGAGAGTTCGACCGGCCGCCGGAATTTTTCAAATTTTCGGGACGATTCACTGTACACGCGCCGGCCAGCAAGAAGCCCCTCTCCATTTCCGGTAAAATCCCAAAATTTCACTGCCATTGGCCGCCGGACGTGCCCGGATCGAGGAGGTGAAGATCGGCGGTGATTTTTCCCTCCACCGTCAGCCACCGGACCACCAAATTTCGCCACCGGACCACCGACACGCCGTGATCGGAGCGTTTTCCGGCAAGGGGCCGGAAATCTTCAAACCGCAATTTCTCTGCCTTCCAGCCTCCGTTTGCCTCACCGCCGTTCTCGTTGGATTCCTCTCCTCTCGATCTACAAATCTACAAAAAATCCCAGCCAACAGCCACCGCACGCGCCGCCGCCAGCGATGGTTGCCGGTGACCGCGGCAGCTTGCCGGAAGTTACTGTTCCGGCTAGTACCCAGTCTCACGGCCGGCCCCTGTTCACTGTGTTCGATCTCCTGAACCCGAATTCGGTATCCGTTTCCGCCAATTTGTGATGGTTTGGGAGAATTGTGGATTCAAAACCCGAAACCTTTTCGGCGAGATTCCGACCACCTCGAGTCCGATCACCGGAAAGTAAGACCGAATCCGTGATCCTCATCACTCGAGCTTCGATTCGGTATATAACTCGCAACCTTTAGATATCGTTTGGTGTTCGTTCCCCGGGTACCCATTTGGGAATTAGCCGAATAAAATATTAATATATTTGGTTGGTACACTGTGGTTATTTTAGGTGCGCGTACGAGTAGTGGAGTCGATCCTGCGGTGGATCTTAGCTGATTTACGCGCTTAAGGTGAGTGACCCACCTTCGAAAAATATTTTGGGCAATTAATTATGTTTAATTGGTATTTAAATTATGCTCATGTGGTACAATTTGGTTATGGTTTTATTGTGGTTTAATTTATTTATTATTCATGAGCAAATTATATTTCGGTAATATTCGTATGTGGTTGTAAGTGTTATTTTCGGGCATAATTGGGTTAAATATTTTATGAAAATATTTGTTTAAATTCTATAAATTATGCCCGCGGTATTTTTTTTATTGTTGAATCTCGTACTTCGAGAAAAATTGTGGTTTATTTGTTATCGATGTTTCGTACCGATTTGTTGAGTAAAAATATGTGGGATGGTAGGTGTGAAAATTTAATATAGTTCCCACGGTAATTTTGGAAAATAGTACAGTTGGTTTAATAATTATTTTAGATGCATTCATACAGTATTGGTGTTCTGGTATATGTATATGTGGTTCAGCGCGCAAGTATTATTATTTCACCCGTGAGTTGCCATTGGACCGTGGGCAGGCAAGTTTGTTATTGGCCTCAGCTGCCCCCCTCCTTGGCCGGAATGATGGTTCAGCAGCGGTACTGTCGGGACGCCGAAGTGCCGTTTGCAAGTTTCTCTCTTTAATCCCCCGCCAGTCGGTGCTCAGGACGCTGGGTATCGGAGGGCATCACCGGTATATGGTGTGATGCGTCAAGTGTATTTGTCAAGGGTAGTTTCAAATAAAGTTTAAAACCCCAAAGGTGTAAAAAAAAAAAATTATTTATTATAATTTATTACATTTTAATTATATTGGGGTATGTATTTATTTATTTATTGTTTATCAAATGGTTTAATCCCTTGGTTTTCGGGAAGTATGCACATCGGGTTTTGTGAAATTGTTTTAAAAAGGGAACATTTCAAACAGAGTGATCAGTGAGAGTTTTGAGGGAAATTATTATTTCCAACAGTTATTATTATTTATTTATTAATTGTTGGTATTTATTCAATTCCCTTAATTGTTATTATTATTATTTTATTATCATTAAAAGTGTTCAGTAGTTAGGGTCACTCATTGAGATGATTAGCATCTCACGTTTTTAAGTTCTGTTCCCTTAGGTGCAAGTGGTGGTAGACGTTCTTCCGGAGCGAACCAATTTTCCGCTGCTATCGTGTTTCGAGAAGTACCTTTGTACTCTTTCATTTCAGTGTATTATTTCTTTCATCTTGTTGTATTTCTGTTGATTAGCACTTCTTAAAGCTTTGTATACTATTGGGACACGTATGTTTTATTTATGCACTGGACTGTTGCTATTGCTACGAAGTGCTGTAAATTGTGGATTAAATTTTGTAGTTGCGGGAGGAATAAGGGGATGAGTATAGAAGTGTGTTTTCAGTGCAGGTGATTGTGGTAAGTCCATCCCTTAGGGGAGGTTCTACCGGATTTTCCATAGGAGGGTCCGGTAGGGTTTCCCTGGGATCAGGGCTTGTCTAGGGTTCCGGGGAGGAATTCTGGACGGGTCCTGACACTGAATCTAGCTTTACTAATGAAAATCGTCGACAAAATAAGACCCTTGGTAGTGATAAAAATTCAAATAAAGATGATTACCGATGGTGCATCGGTAATTTCCGATGCCGACGGATCCATCGGTAATTATCGATACGCTTTTGGTAACATCAATTCACATATTTTTTGACTCCAAAGAGTCCACTAATGTGTGTTTCTGACAATAACATGCAAAATATACATTCATCAATGACCCTAAACAGAAAAAACCCCAAAACTTCGAAAAAAATTCTCAAAGTGGCAAAAAAAATTGATTACTGTAGTGCCTTCGGTAATTACCGATGAAACCTATGGTAATCAATTTGTAGTTACTGGAAAAATTACTGTAGGTTTCATCCGTAATTACTGAAACCCCTATGGTTATCACATTTTACCAATTTTTTAGCCCCCACAAATCCCCTAATGTGTGTTAAATGCAACAACATGCAAAATATACATTCTTTAATGATCCTAAAGAGAAAAACCCCAAAAGGTTTGAAAAAGTTCTCAAATTGGCACAAAAATTTGATTACCATAAGGCCTTCTGTAATTACTGATGAAACCTATGGTAATCAATTTGTAATTGCTGGAAAAATTATCGTAAGTTTCATCGGTAATTACCGAAACCCATATAGTTATCACATTTTACTAATTTTTTGGCCCCCATAAGTCCCTTAATGTGTGTTAAATGCAACAATATGCAAAATATATTTTCTTCAATGATCCTAAGGAGAAAACACCCCAAAAGTTCGAAAAAAGTTCTTAAATTGGCAAAAAAAATTTATTACCATCGGGCTTTCGGTAATTAACGATGCAACCTACGGTAATCAATTTGTCCTTACTGAAAAAATTACCGTAGGTTTCATCGGTAATTATCAAAACCCCTGTGGTAATCACATAACATTACCGTGGATTCTTTTTGTGAGATCCCATATCGATTGGAAAGGGGAACGAAGCATGCCATATAAGTGGGTGTGGATACATTTCCAGTACGACGCATTCCCATGAGGGAAAGTAAAATCATGAAAGGTAGGATTGGGCTCATCACCTAGCTTCCAAAGCGGACAATATCGTGATTGGGCCTGGGAGGCCCGTGCCAGTGGGACTGGTAGGTAAGGATTGTAAGAGGATTCCCCAGGCCCAAAGAGGACAATATTGGACGCGAGTTGGTCTGGGCTGTTACAGTTGGTATCAGAGCCAGTACCCAGATCGGTATGCCAGCGAGGACGCTGGGCCCCAAGGGGGGAGGATTGTGAGATCCCACATCGGTTGGAAAGGGGAACGAAGCATGCCAAATAAGTGGGTGTGGATACCTTTCCCATACGACACGTTCCCATGAGGGAAAGTAAAACCGTGAGGGGTAGGATTGGGCTCACCACCCAGCTTCCAAAGCGGACAATATCGTGATTGGGCCTGGGAGGCCCGTGCCAGTGGGATTGGTAGGTAGGGGCTGTAAGAGGATTCCCCAGGCCTAAAGAGGACAATATCGAACGCGGGTTGGTCTGGGCTGTTACACTTTTATTGAGGATCATCAATAAAGTTATACTTAGAATGTTCTTGGTGGAAACATATATTATCAAAGTTTTCGGATAGAATTGTGGTGATTTGCTTTGAAAAAATGATTAAATTAAAATTACCGATGGGGTTTCGGTAACTACCGATAGAGCCGTTGGTAATTTTTCCAACAAGCATATGGACTTCTATTATGGATTACCGACGGTTTCCTCGGTAATTACCGATGACCCGTCGATAATAAACTTTGGTTGAAATTTTCTAACTTTTTCCAAACTTTTTGTGGATTGTATTGTTGAGGCTCATTAAGAAAGTTAGATTTTGCATGTTCTTGGTGGAAACACACGTTATCGAAGTTGTCAAATTTAAAAAAAAAATGATAAATTGTAATTATCAACCGAGTTTCGATAATTACCGATGAAACTATTGCCATCGGTAATTATCGATGCATCATCGATAATCCATTTTATTTGAAATTTTTCCACTTTTTTCCATTTTTTTGTGGATTCTTTTGTTGAAAATCATTAATAAAGTTATATTTAACATCTCTGTAATAGTAAAAACAAACAAAATACACCTAGTTGATGTAAAATTTATATATAATTATTAAGATTAGATAACACAAAAATTGTGCAAATAAAGCAAAAAATCCTAATTTACTTGATTACCGATAGACTATCGGTATCATTGATTTTGTGCTGTCGGTAATTGTCAATGCTTTTGTTTTTCATTTCGAATTATTACAATTCAATACACCTATTTTGATAATGTGTATTTGCAACAAGAATAAATTTCCCACCATAATTCCATAAATACATTAATATCGTATTATTATGATTATCGAATACCATCTCTATAACTGTAAATAACATATAAAATACTTAACACACAGTACTATTTTACCAAAATAATACCACAAATGACTTTTTTAACAAAACAATATCACAATGCTTTTGACTTTTTTACCAAATCACACATCCAACAATTGGGCTACTAATTACATTCCTACAATTCCATTGAAAAAAAAAAAGAAAAAGAAAATCCCTGCTCCACCACTGCTTTCCTTTCCTCTATGAAAGCGCATCTCTCACCTCTCCTCTTGTAAGCATATGAAAGACATAGGAAAAATTGCATTCACATTATAGCCTACATGTAATAGTCCAGACCACCCGCATGCGATATTATCTTCTTTGGACCTAGCCCGCACGGTTTTACGTTCCCTCATAGGAAGGCCTCGCAAGGGAAAGATATCCACACCCACTTATATGGAGTGTTTCGTTCCCCCCTTTCCAACCGATGTGGGATCTCACAATCCTCCCTCCTTGGGGCCCAGCGTCCTCGCTGGCATACCGATCCAGGTCCGGCTCTGATACCATCTGTGACAGCCCAGACCACCCGCATGCAATATTGTCCTCTTTGGGCCTAGCCCGCACGGTTTTACATTCCCTCATGGGAAGGCCTTGCAAGGAAAAGGTATACACACCCACTTATATGGAATGTTTCGTTCTCCTTTCCAACCGATGTGGGATCTCACACTGCAACTGATTTAACTTCTGCTTCTGGGAGATCAAAAAGAGCTCGACTAGTTTTTGCTAGACGAGAAATAAAGAACATAAACAATACAGGAAGCAAGGGAATATCAGACCATAACTGCTTTTAAGGTAAGGATCTTTTTAATTATCATCAAAATTGCATTTAAATTTTTCTTTCACGAATCATCAAAATTTACAATTATTTTTTAATTATGTATTGCACCATAGAACATGTTGAGTGTAACATTCTATAATTAAGATACTCAGTTTGAACATGATGTTTACACTAATTTCTCTATATATAAGAAAAAAGAAAATTTATGTCAAATCATTTTTTTCCAAATTCAATACAGAAGTATTTCACCTGATGCAAACTGAGAGATTAATATACACCACTAATAACTCTCATTTGAAATTAAGAGAACCAGTCATACAACAATGGATATATGCAAACAAATATAACATTAGAATTTATCATTTTTTGTCAAAAAGAAAAACAAAACAAGACCAGTATTTCTTTTATACACGATTTTTTTTTTTGGGTCTTTGAAACATTGATTTGCACAAGCTTCCAAAGCGTAATGCACTTATATTATATGTGCATTAGCCATGAAAACTGAGACAGTTAAATTAATATGCATTTATAATTAATTCAACATTATAAGTTTTACATGATGTGAAGATGGAATATGCATCTCAATGTCATCAAATACCTCATATAAATCTTACCTCTAATATATACACATTTTATAATATAGAAAGCAAGCAAAAGAGTAGCATAGTTACCAGGTCAAGGACATGGCAAAGAGCTTTGATTCCATTTTCATCCATAGAATGGATATGCTCCTCCACCCATTTTCTTAGAACTAAATCCAATTCCAGAAACCCACGTTGTCTGCTCCTGTATAGTAGTCTAACCCCATCCCCATCCAAAAAGAAATCAAAACATGATCATCATCACCAAAACCCAAAAACTCAAAACCCAATTTCCAAAAATTAAATAAAAAATAGAGCAAATAAAAAAGAAAATACTTGATAAATAGGCACCTCTTGCTCTCTTCGTCTGAGAGATTGATAGCAAGCGAGTTGAAATTGTTCGAATAGAAATGATAAAACCCAGCATTTACACAACCAAATAATGGCCTGGAACCAAAAACAATAAAAATAAAAAGAAAAAGAAAAAAACCCACAAATTGCAAACCCACCTAAGAAATTTAGAACTTCACTTTTATTTTCGATTTCTATATTATACTTCTTTTTCTTTCTTTTTTATTTTTTCTTTTTTTATCTATGCACAAGAAAAAAAATAAGAAAAGAAGGGAAGAAAACGGCATGAATACCCACCAAAGTAGAGTCTCCATGGGACCAAAAGAGGAAGCTCAATTGTTGTTGCTGCAATGGAGCTGCGATGGATCGCGGCCATCAATTTTAGAAGTCGATCGACAATCATCAACTTCCTTCTCAAACTTACCATTTTTTTTTCTGAATGTGAGAGAGAGAGAGAGAGGGAGGGAGAGAGAAAATGTGAAAGCCCGTTCAGTCTTTAAACCGTTGTCCATGTTCATAAACCAAGACGTATGACATACATCAAAATATATGAGTATTGGTTAACTTTTTATTAGGTAATGCAGGCCCACTTGTATTGGTGACTTGGGGAGAGATTTAGGTTATTTCTCTTAGTACTGTAAGTTTAGTATTAAGATTTAGCTACATAGTGGAACTGGCTTTGAGGTGACTTAAGCAAGCATGAGAAAAACTTGTAGTTCAAAAAATACACACATTAAGGTAAGCAAGAAATATTAAATTGATAGTTGTGGTATTTGCAGCTACCAATGATGCAACCAGTTAAGTTGGAAAAATAGCTAAATCAGATACTACCAAGGGCAAGAAATCTAGTGGCAAGGGTCCCAAGAGTTCCAGATATTTCTCCATCACTGAAAAATGCTATAAAATGTGGAAGTAATGACAAAGTCACTAGACTTGTATAAAGAAATGTGTAGAACTGCATTGAGATTTAGTAGACGAAGAAAATTAGCCTTTAAGGTTTTTATGCTTATGACATAAGGAGATAACAAAGGCCAACACCCAAAAATAAAGGGAAAAAAAAATACAAACTCCCAATACAAACAAAAATGTGGATGAGCATAGCAAGGTACTTTCCCATCCTGGTAGACATATAATTATTAATTTGAGGAAATAAACAAAGATTCCAGTCTTGAGAACACAAGAGCCCCCTTAAACCATAAAACCTATATTCTTCTCTATCAACCATACACATGGGCAATCTCTTTCAAGATAATTGTGTGACATGGATATATGGAAAGAGTTAGTGAGAAGCAGAGGAATGGGAAGAGTGGTGAGAAGAAGAAGAAGAAGAAAAAGAGAAGGAGAAAGGAGCAAGGAGTTAGATAAGTCTCCAAACCTACCAAGTTTTGGTCTTAGCCTAAACCAAACTAATTATTAGAAGACATAATTCAGGAAACTCATATTTAAAGTTCATAAATCAACCTACCCACATAGGATGCTAATTTTGGCTAACCGGCTTAACAAGTTTTATTGCTACAAAACGAATGGGATGAAAATAGAGGCAGCATAGCAATGTAAAATAAAAGATTAAATAATACATTTACTATACTATTTTTGTTGCACCATGTAACACCCCATCCCAAATCACATCAGAATTCGTGCACGTTGACCGAGGTTGACCGTTGACCGAGCAGGTCAAAAGTTGAATTTTTGTTCCAGTTGAAATTTCTAGTTGACCATGGTACCGTGGTGAAGTGCATGATGCCGCGAGTTCGTAGACTAGTAGCACGTAAAAAACGGAGCTACGGTTTGAAAGTTATAGGCAAAACAAGTCGAGGTGCAAACTGTCCAAAAGGTGCCGGGAGTTGACTTTTTATTATTGTGTAATTTTGTTTTGACTTTTGTATGGTTGTAAAGCACTCGTCGATATGAGTTCATAGACTAGTGGCACGCTTAAATTGGACATCTGGTTAAAAAGTTATGGACGTGTGAAGTTCGCCGGATACCGTAATATTTTATTATATCTGGCTTAAGTGCATAGTAATGCCACGTTTCGTCACCTGATTGGTCCATGTGGGTGAACAGTGTCACCCACGGTGGCTTTTATTTGGTAAAAATGCTGGGGAGGAGAGAGAAAGAGAAAGGAGAGAGAGAGGGAGAGAGAAATGACCGACCGCCGGAAATCGTCCAATTTTTCGGTCGACCTTTGCTACACGCGCCGGCCAGATGGGAGCGCCTTCCCATTTCCGACCAAACCCTAAAATTTCACGACCCCTTGTCGCCGGACGCGCCCAGATCGAGCCGGCAAAGCTAGACGGCGATTTTGCCCTCCACCGCCGTTTAACCCCTTTTCGGCCATTTTCAGGCCACACGCACCAACCATCCCTCACCACCTCCTCATTTCCGGCCAGCCCACCAAATTTCACGGCCACCGGACCTCCGACGCGCCGGGATCGGAGCATTTTCCGGTGAGGCGTCGAAAATCTTCAAACCCCGATTTCTCCGCCGTCCGGCCTCCGTTTGCCTCACCGCCTGTCCCGTTGGAATCCTCTCCCCTCGATCTACAAAACCCCCAAAAATCTCAGCCAACGGCCACCGCACGCGCCACCAGCGACAATGGTTGCCGGTGACCGCTGCGGCTCGCTGGAAGTTTCTGTTTCGGCGAGTACCCAGTTGCACCGCCGGTCCCTGTCCACTAATTCCGACCTCCTGAATCCAAATCCGGCATCCGTTTCCTCCAATTCATGATGGTTTGGGAGAATTGAGGAGTCAAATCCCGAAAGCTTTCTGGCAAGATTCCGGCCACCTCTGGTCCGATTTCCGGAAAGTAAGACCGAATCCGTGATCCCCATCACTCAAGTTTCGATTCGGTATATTACTCGTAATTTTTACTTGTCGTTTATGTTCGCTCCCCGGGTACCCATTTGGGAGTTATCCGATTAAAATATTAATATATTTGGTTGGTGTACTGTGGCTGTTTTAGGTGCGCGTGTGAGTAGTGGAGTTGATCCTGCAGAGGATCTTCGCTGATATACACGCTTAAGGTGAGTGACCCACCTTTAAAAATATTTTGGGGCAATTAATTATATTTAATTGGTGTTTAATTGATATTTGAATTATGCTCATGTGGTGCAATTTAATTATGATTTTATTGTGATTTAATTTATTTATTATTCATAAGCAAAATATTTTCAGTAATAATTGTATGTGGTTTTAATATTATTTTTGGGCATAATTGGTTTAAATATTTCGTGAAAATATTTGTTTAAATTGAAAGTTTAAATTTTATAATTATGCCTGTGGTATTTTATTTGTTGAACCTCGTATTACGAGAAAAATTATTGTTTTACTGTTATCGATGTTTTCGTACCGGGTTGTTAAATGAAAATATGTGGGATGGTAAATGTGAAAATTGGTATATTTTCCACGGTAATTTTGGAAAAACGGTACGGTTATAATTAATTTAATAATTATTTTAGACGCATTCATACAGTATTGGTGTTCTGGTGTATATATATATATGGTTAGCGCGCAAGTATTATGTCTCCCGTGAGTTTCCATTGGACCGTGGGCAGGCAAGTTTGATATTGGCCACAGCCGCCCCCCTCCTTGGTCGGGATGACGGTTTCAGCAGCGGTACTGTCGGGACGGCGAAGTGCCGTTTGCAAGTTTCTCTCTTTAATCTCCGTGCCAGTCGGTGCTCGGGACGCTGGGTATCGGAGGGCATCACCTGTATATGGTGTGGTGTGTCAAGTGTAAATTTTTCAGATAAAATTTCAAACCCCAAAGTGTTCAAAAATTATTTATTATATGTATTTACATTTTAATTACATTTGGGGTATTTATTTATTTATTGTTTATTAAGTTGTTTGATCCCTTGGTTTTCGGGAAATATGAATATCGGGTTTTGTGAAAATGTTTTAAAAAAGAAACATTTCCAACGGAGTGATTAGTGAGAGTTTTGAGAGAAATTATTATTTTCAACTGCTACTATTTATTTACCTATTTAATCGCCGGTATTAATTAAATTCACTTATTTGTTATATTATTAATATTAAAAGTGTTCAGTAGCTAGGGTCGCTCACTGAGATGATTAGCATCTCACGTTTTTAAATTTCGTTCCCTTTGGTGCAAGGGGTGGTAGACGTTCTTCCGGGACAAACCAATTCTCCGCCGCTATCGTAGTTCGAGAAGTACCTTTGTACACGTTATTTCAGTTGTATTATTTCTTTCATCTTTGTTGTATTTTCTATTAAATAGCACTTCATGAAGCTCTGTATACTATTCTGGACACTTATGTTTTATTTATGCACTGGATTACTGTTATTTTTGTGAAGTGCTGTAAAATTGTGGAAATCAATTTGTAGTATTGTGGGAGGAATAAGGGGATGGATATAGAAGTGTGTTTTCAGTGCAGGTAATTTTTGGTAAGTCCTACCCTTAGGGGAGGTGCTGCCGGATTTTCCGTTGGAAGGTTCGGTGGTATTTTCCTAGGATCAGGCTTTGTCTAGGGTTCCGGGGAGGAATTCTAGACGGATCCTGACACACCATCTATTTCCATGCATTACTTTTGTCTTTATTTTGGTCAGCACCATCATGCACTATAAGCAAAACATGGAATAGTGTTCTATTTCAGCTAGAAGTAGAAGATATGATTCTTAGATATCAAGAAAACACCATATTTAAATCTCTTTACAGGCTAATACATTCATTTGGAGCTTATCCATAAGGAACTAAGTTAATGCCCCACCTAGCAGTTTTAAAACTAGCATACTTAAAGTTTTATTTTTCCTTGAGATCTAAATTTAGTTCTCAAAGAACCACGAAGCCCTTATCTTCCTTGATCATTATGAAAAACAAAAGCAAAATTTCCAACCTAAACAAGGATTCAACAAGAAATTTATGTCAAAATTGTTCAACTTTCTTTATTATCGTTAGGTTATAAATGAGGGGGAAAAAAAAACAGAAATGGGGAAGCTCATAAATATCCATCTTGTTTATTTTGTTTTTTTCCTTTTTATTAATGACATGACATCATACCCACACAAATAATATGCTCAAATGATTCAAAGTCAACCCCATAATTTATATTTGTATTCACCAATTTATCATAATATTATAGGAATCCACCGCATCCACAAGCTATCTTCGCAGGGAAAAAAATGGTTTTAAAATCCCAAAATACCCAGAAATCAAATCATCTAAATAAGATCACGAATAAGTGCAACCACGATCCCCAAAAATAAAGAAATAAATAAAAATCCATTCCAATGAAAATTACAATAACCAAACCCATACACAAAAAATAATCATCTAACACAAATACCATATTCATGATGAATTATTTATTAAAAATAAATAACTAAAGGGTTTGAAACATACCTAGAGAGGTGGATTAGGGTAGATCGAAATGGCATATTGAGACTGAAGAGAAAGAACAAAACCATTTGGTTGATGTGAGCACGTATCCAAAGGTGGCAACTCCAAGGCCAAGACCATTCTGGTCGTCCCAAGCTACTTTGCCATTCTCTCTCACTTTCTCTTCCTCTTCTTGTTTGTGCTCCATATTAGGGGAAAAATAGAATAGTTTTTCATCTTCATTTTTTTTTATATTTAAAAAGGGTAATTTGGAAATATTAAAAAATAAAAGGGTAAAATAAAAAAGATTGAAATGGAATGGACATATTTCATTATCGCTCTTGAGATGGGGGTATTGGACCAAATTTCCCCTATTTATTTCCGAATGATTCTCATGACAGCCGCGGAGCAGCTCTATCTTCCATGGGAAGCACATGGAAATGAAAAAAGCAAAGGGCAACAAATTACCCCAACAAAAAAAAATAAAAAATAAAAAGGAAACAAAGGCCAACAGGTGATGATAGCCAAAAAAATTACCGGTCGGACAAAAGAGCTTAATGGAGATTCCAAGCAGAGAAACAACTCGGAGTTGGTCCAATGTTTGGAGAAAAACTTCGGGCACATTGTGCACCTTACTCAAATATATTATGGGATCTATATGTAGGATGGATCTCACATGTGATTAATGTGCACACTGAAGTATTTTACCTTATTTTGGATACCAATAGACTTGTTTGTAACTTTTCTTGAGTTTTGGCATCTTAATTAAATTTTCAATGAACAAATATGGACTGGCAAACAAAACAAGGAAAAAAAAAAATTGGTGAATTATAGAATTGAACGAATTCACTTATAAGTACGGTGAATTTTACCATTAAGATTATATCATGTAAATGTAATATCAATAGGTAAAGACATATCAATTGTAAATTTGCCGGGAATCTTTTTTATTGTCAAATTTTCAAATTAAGTTTTGTTTTTTCCTAAACAACTTTCAAATCAAGTTAAATTGCCCCCTAGCACAATCCAATAGCAAAAACTCATTTTTTTTTTTTTCATATAATGATTCAAAATTCAAGTCTTCTCATATCCCAATATTTAAAAATAAAAAAATAAAAAGATTCAAAAAATAAAAGTACCTTCAAATTAAGTGCAATCCTTTTTTTTTTTTTTTCCCTAACTTGTCACTTACATGAAAACATTAAAAAAATAATAATAAATAAAAATAATAATAAAAAAAAAATAAAAAAAAAAACCACCTTTCCCTGATCACAATACACAGATTCCATCACCATGCACGAATGAAAGATAATATTGTTGTTCAAATGATCAAATATGGAAAGAGCAATAAAAAAAAAATTTATTTTATTTAAAATGAAAACATATACATATAAAAATATATGTATAAGTATGTGTGTGTACATAATAAATAAATCACTTGTTCCATGGATGACAAACACTTCTATTACTGAATACAATGCATGGTTGGTCGGGCTTTATACTCCAAACGCAAGTGTCACAAACATCCATATCCCTAGATTGGACAAATGCATCAAAGTAATGGGATGTGCCTGGCCATTCCACTGAGCAGAAGAACAGTGTGGTTCCCCAAGCACTGGTCTTAAAATGGAACCCCCATTCTCCACCAGGTGATATATTTTGGACCCCAAGATCATCATCCTTTGATTTACAATGGAGGGTCAGATTCACTCCTCCACCAACATCATTTCTGATTATCACATACTTGTGCTTTATACTCTCTGCAAAAACACAGTTTGATTTGTAAAACACAAAAAGCACCATAATAATCAGGGGGACTGTGCTTTTAGTGAATATGGAAGCCATTATGTTTGTATATTTTTATATACCATTATACATGCATGCATGTATATATATATATACATATACATATACTACTTGTATTTATTATTTTTGTTGCTTAAAGTCTTTGAAATTTGTTATGAATTAGGCTATATATATGGCAATATCATGAATGTTTGTTTATATAATTTATATGTCTACATGTGAATGGAAGTTAACTATCAAATGGTCCTTTTGGTGTTGATGCTAGCGATATGAAAATAAATTCTATAATAATAATTTTGACATATAAGTGTTAATTAAACCTGATTTTGAATGAATTATTTTAATAATCACAGTGGGCTTGTATTTTGGATTCTACTTTCCTTATAATCAGACATCTTTTTTTATTTTTTTTATAAAATAAACCTTTGAAATACCTACCATATCTTTTTATTTATTCATTTATTTTTGGATAAAATTAAAACTTACCATATCCTTATTAAGCTATTCTACTACAAAATGAAATTGGCCCCAGCGGTTGTTAATTATAAGGGCCGGTGGCTATATACTATAGTATAGGAAAGTGCCAAAAAGAACAGAAGTACAACAACCACACCAGTTTGATTGGAGAAGGTGCAACAAAACACTACGGTTAAGAGACAGAAATGTCAAAAAATAAAAAAATAAAAAAATAAAATAAAATAAAATAAAAAATAAAAAGAAAGAAAATCAAGGATAGAAGTGCCAGATACTAAAGTGCAAATAATCTTTTTTTTTCTAAAATATCTCGATTTCGATTAGTTCTTCAGTTTTCCAAATGAAAGAGACAAAGAGGTGGATTAGGATGGGTACTTTGGCAGAAGATCAACTGATAAAATTTCTTAATAATCAGTTGAAGCTATACCTAGATCACACATCAATTTAAGAAATTAGGATTTCATGCGCATTCAAATTAATTGTTTGGGCTTCTGTGCCTGCCAGCTAGTAAAACTAAGTTGGACTTTCAGGGCCTGTTTGTAACGCAATATTGGACTGTACCAGCCCATTTATCAGATATAGTCCAGTGAAATGCTACATTTTTAAATGGCCCCCAAATTTCTAAAAATACTATCTATGTCCATTAAAAATCCACAGATATTTTTGGGTGTTAAAAGAAAGAAAGATATAAATTATTAAGATGCTCATCAATCCCAATTTAATTTTTGGTTAAAACTTTTCACTGTTATTGTAAAGCCACAATTGAATTTCTTGTCATTACTCACCTAGCCATGAATTTCACCATGTGAACTTTTTCTTCTTGGGACATCCCATATGGCAATAATCTCTAGGTCTTCAATTTGATCCCTTCCCCTTTAATTTATCATATCCAGAAAATAAATAAATAAATAAGTGGTAATCCATGTACCATATCATAGATAAGGCAATATTCAAAAGTTCTTATTTAGTTCTAAGGAGGAAATAGGAACCAAATGGTGTCAATGCTATTTCCACATGTAACAAATAGTTCTATCACCATATAACTGGCATGGATTCTGATTTCTTATGCTCCATAAACATTGGGTGCAGCTATCTCTATCATCAATATATGCATCAAAATAATGGATATTCGCTGGCCATTCAACCTTGCAGAAGAACAGTGTGTTACCCCAGAAACTAGTTCTAAATTTGAATTCCCAAACTCCATCCCAAGGAATCACTTTGACACCAAGATCATCGTTTTTTGATTTACAATGCAGGTTTAGAGTCACATATCCCTTAAGATCATTGATGAACTTGACATGGACTGTCTGTGAAAGAAATACAATGTCAGGACCCGTCCAAAATTCTTTACCGGAACCCTGGACAAGCCCTGATCCCAGGGAAACCCTACCGGATCCTCCAATGGAAAATCATGCAAAACCTCTCTTAAGGGTTGGACTTACCACAATTTTCCTGTACTGAAAACACACTTCTATATACATCCCCTTATTCCTCCCACATTACTACAATTTAATTCCACAAATTTACAGCACTTCAAATGAATAATAGGAAATCAGTGCATAATTAATAACTAAATGTCCAATACAGTATACAGAGCATTATACAAATAAATGTGGAATTAATATAATGACAGATGAAGCAATACAAGATGAAGAGGAAAAAGGGAAGAAATGCTTCTTGGACTTTCGGCAATGAACTGAGACGTCGGGCTCGCCCCGGACGATCAACGTCTCCCAATACTTGTACCTAGGGAACGGAATTTAGAAATATAAGATGCTAATCATCTCAGTTAGTGACCCTATCTACTGTACAATTCCAAAACAACGATAATTATAGTAAATTTGATTAATTAAGAATAAATAAGTAAATAAATAATAATTAATTGAAAATAATATTTTTTCTCAAAACCCTCACCATTCACTCCGTTGGAAAAGTTCCCATATTAAAACATTTTCGCAAAACCCGTTATTTGTATTCCCCGAAAACCAAGGAAACAATTAGTTAACTAAATATCAAATAAAATATAATAAATCATGCATCCAAAATTTATAATGAAATAAAATAGGAATAAAAATAAAAATAATTTCATAACAATTACTAACTGATTAATAAATGTCATAAACAAATAATATACAAGAATTTAAAGATCCAAAATTTATAATGGAAATATAGAATAAGACATCATTGGATACAATAAATAAAATCATGAATAAACTTATATTAAAGAAATTTGGCATAAGAACAAAAATAAACCCAGTATATAAATTATAAAATTTATTAATTAAATTAATGAAATAATCAAAGAAACATTTTAAATCAATTTAAACATCGATATAAAACAAATGATAAAAATATAATAGAATTTATTTTAAAATACCAATTGATTTAAATGATAAAATCAAGGCAAATAACTTTTAAACATTAATGAGAATAGGTAATAAAATCACGATAACAATTTCATAAAATTTATGTAAAGCTTTAAATTTAAATAAATAATAAAAATACCATTAAATACATTCTAATTTAAATACTATTTTAAAACTTTAGGAATTGAAATTTATATCAGAAAAATAATTACTTGACGCACCATACTATATATCAGTGATGTCCCATGATACCCAGCATCCTGAGCACCGTGTAACGGGAGGTTAAAGAGAGAAACTTGCATACGGTCGCTTCGGCGTCCCGACAGAACACTATAAAACTTGCATGAAGGGGGCGGCTTATGGCCAATATCAAACTTGTCTGTCCTCGGTCCAATGGCAACTCACGGGAGACATTATAATTTGCGCGCTCATCCACATACACAGTACAGAACACTAGTACTGTATGAGTGCGTCTAAAACAAATAACCATATTATTTTAAAAAAATAATAATTGTTCCAAAATTCACCGTGGGAATTATACCATTTTTTCAAATTCCCCATCCCACATTTTTCTTTAATAACACTAGCATAAATCCATTAATAATAATATACAAATAATTCTCCCCAAATCATAAAATCAATTAAATAATATTCCAAGGGCATAATTATATGATTTGAAACCACCAAACTTAAACCAATACTTTTCTTGAAATATTTAAAATCAAATCATGCCCAAAAATAATATTAAAACCCAAATACAATTAATTAAATTAAAACATCTTGCTCATGCATAATAAATACAATTAAATCACAATTTCTTTTAATTCCCAAATATATTTTTGACACCCAAACATATATTAAAACAACATACATTGGCAATATAATTTAGATGGAAATTCTCTAAATATCAAATACATAAAACATATTTACCAAATATTTAATTATGAAATATTTCGACAATGAAATTTGATAATAATTACCAAAATCTCAAATTCCTTAAAACCAAAATATTTTATAATGCACAAATATTTGATTCCATTCAATTTTGGCATCAAAATTCCAAATATAAATTTACTAAATATTCAACACATCAAACATAATTTTCAAATAACCAATTAACACAAAATATATATATTTTAACATCCCAAAATAATTTTGAAGGTGGGTCACTCATTTCGAGCACGCAATTAATCCAAGATCCTCCATGGGATCAATTCCACGACGCACACATGCTCCTAGAACAACAATATTACACATGTCAAATAAATTAATATTTTATTCGGGTAAATAATATCCGGTACCCGGGGGGTTTAACACAAACGTTAACCAAAATTGACGAGTAATATACCAAATCGAAGCTTGAGTGACGAGGATTACGAATCTGGTCTTACTTCCCGGAGATCGGACCCGAGGTGGTCAGAATCTTGCCGGAAAGCTCACGAATTTTAGATCCTCGATCCTCACAATCCGTTGAGATTTGAGGAAAGGGGACACCGTATTTGGGTTCAGAGGGTCGGAATTAGTGGGAAAGGAGGGATGGTGCAGCCGAAAACTCACCGGAAAGTCGATTTCCCGATGAGCCACCATGGTCACCGGAATCCGCCACCGCTGACGGCGCATCCGGTGGCCACTGGCCGTGATTTTTGGTGGGAAGGTAGATCTGGTGATGGGTAACTCAATGGGACTGGCGGTGAGGCAAATGGTGGCCGAAATAGGGAGAAATCTGGGTTTGAAGTGATCGGTGCCGCCGTTGGAAAAAGCCTCGATCTGGGCACGTCGGCGGTTGGTTGGCCATGGTTTTTGGCTGGCCTACCAGTTTTCAGGTGGGGTGGCGCGTGTACTATTCCGGTGGTCGAAAATGGGTGAACAGCGGTGGCCGGTTGGTTTCTCTCTCTAGCTCTCTCTTTCTCTCTCTCTCCTCCTTTCTTTCTCTCTCCTCTCCTCGGCTCCCGTGTTTTGCCAAAATAAAAGCCACCCATGGGTGACACTATTTTCTCATAGGATTGGCTGAAATTGCGACACGTGGCACACACTGTTCACTCAAACAAAGTATATTAAAATATTACGGTATTCGGAAAACTTCGCATGTCCAAAACTTTTTAACCAGATGTCCAATTTAAGCGTGCCGCTAGTCTATGAACTCGTATTGACGAGTATTTCACAACCATGCATGATTCAAAGCTTAACTTTGCATGAAAAAAAAGTCAACTCTGGCACCCCTTGGACAATTTGGACCTCAACTTGTTTTGCTCATAACTTTCAAACCGTAGCTCCGTTTTTGACGTGCTACTAGTCTACGAACTCATGACAACGTGTACTTTTTAACGGTACCTCGGTCAATGTAAAATTCCATCAGGAGCAAAAAGTCAATATTTGATCCCTTCTCGGTCAACGACGATCAAACCCGATCAACCTTGATCAAATTTGAGAAATTTTATAGTGTACTTTGGGACGAGATGTTACATACAATTGCATTGCAGCTTATCATGATCATATGGATCATAATTAACACAGAGACCGGCATTTTCAAAGTTGGTTTTCTAGCCATATTTCTTGCTATTTTTTGTAATTTCTTAAGGGAAGAATTAGAAAGTTTTATATTGAAATTTTATTTTTCCTTTTTGTATTATTTATTAATTAGGGTTGTATTTGGTAATTAATGTTTGTTTTGTATGTATGTGGGTTATTTATTTATTGGGAGAAAATTACATTTTGCTCAATTTTTCCATTAATTTTTTATATGAAAAACGTAACTGAATAAAGCAGTTATTGCGGCAGACGCTCATTAGTGCCGAGCAATACTATATTTAATGAGCCTGTTGACTTTTGCCATCATTAATTTGAAAAATTTTGTCATATACAATAATATCGATATCAAAAAATTTATATATAATATATGTAATATACAATTTCGATGTGCTAAGGTATGGTGCACATAATTCAATGGGCACCTAATGTGTATCCTTTTAAGGATATATAAATTTATCATTTATTTGCATATTTTAAAAAAGATACACATTAAATGTCATTCAGCAGTGGGCGTCCTTTTTTAATGATTTGTAAGCAAAATATATATATATATATATAAAATTAGATTTAAATAAAACTTTTAATATGAGAATTAATAATATAAAATTTTTATTTTTTTTTAAAATTACATTAAAAATTGAGATTGAAAATTATATTTATTAATTATCGAATTCTAATAAATTTTATTTTTTAAAATAATATTTTAATATATTATTAAATTTATTTTTAATTATTTTTAAAATTTTAAATTTTAATTTTTAGTGTGATTTAATAATAATCAAAAATAAATTTTAGTTTAATAAAATTAAATAAAATATATCGATTTTGCCAATATGGATGAGCCCGCAATTTGGTGGGAAATTACCGTCCAATCACATTCGATTTTTTTTTTTGGGCTGAAACAATCACATTCGATTATATGTAATGTGATCTAATAATTGCATGTCACAACATCAAATGGACGGTGACAAATGGTTATCATGGTTATCGTCCACCTTTGAGTGGATGATGCCACCTATAGTGGTACTTTTTATAGATGCTTTTGTGTTTAATGAAAACTTTGTCATAAAGTTAAGAGCAAAGGCAAGCTAGGAGTAATGTCCTAAAATAAAAGGGCTGTTATGCTTTTACTGTAATAGCCCAGTCTAGACCTCCTGCATGCAGATATTTTCCTTTTTTGATCTGGAGAATCCTCTTTCAACCCAGCCCTCAAGGGTTTAAAACGCGTCTCAGTGGTTAGGGGGAATCATCTTCCAACCTCTACCTGCCAGTCTCACTGGGACGGGCCTCCCAGGCCCAACCGAGATATTGTCCTTTGGAAGCTAGGTGGTGAGCCCAATCCTACCCCTCACGGTTTTACTTTCCCTCATGGGAATGCATCTGCAAGGGAAAGGTATCCACACGCTTCTAAGCCATACTTCGCTTCGTTCCCCTTTTCAACCGATGTAGGACTCCACAATCCTCCCCCCTTAAGGCCCAATGTAACACCCCGTCCCAAACCACATCGGAATTCGTGCACATTGACCGAGGTTGACCATTAACCGTTGACCGAGTGGGCCAAAAATTGACTTTTTGTTCCAGTTGAAATTTCTAGTTGACCAGGGTACCGTGGCAAAGTGCATGATGCCCCGAGTTCGTAGACTAGTAGCACGTCGAAAACGGAACTACGGTTTGAAAGTTATGGGCAAAACAAGTCGAGGTGCAAACTGTCCAAAAGGTGCCGGAGTTGACTTTTTATTGTTGTGTAATTTTGCTTTGACTTTTTATGGTTGTAAAGTACTCGTCGATACGAGTTCATAGACTAGTGGCACGCTTAAATTGGACATCTGGTTAAAAAGTTATGGCTTAAGTGCACAGTAATGCCATGTGTCGTCACCTGATTGGTCCACGTGGGTGAATAGTGTCACCCACGGTGGCTTTTATTTGGCAAAAACGCCAGGGAGGAGAGAGAAAGAGAGAGAGGACAGAGAGAGAGACAGAGAAACGACCGGCCGTCGAAAATCGTCCAATTTTCTGGCCGATCCTTGCTACACGCGTCGGCCAGACGGGAGCGCCTCCCCATTTTCGGCCGAACCCTGAAATTTCAAGACCGTCGGTCGCCGAACGCCCCCAGACCGAGCCGGGGAAGCTCGGCGGCGATTTTCCCCTCCACCGCCGGCCACCGTCGTTGACCCATTTTTGACCACTTTTAAGCCACACGCGCCTGACCGGTCCCTCACCCATGGCAATTCCGGCTTACCAACCAAATTTCACGGCCACCGGACATCCAAAGCGTCGAGATTGGAGCATTTTCCGGCGAGACGCCGAAAATCCTCAAACCCCGATCTCTTCGTCGTCCGGCCTCCGTTTGCCTCGCTGCCGGTCCCGTTGGAATCCTCTCCCCTTGATCTACCGCCCTCGCCGCCGCCGGCGATGGTTGCTGGTGACTGCGACGGCTCGCCGGAAGTCACTGTTCCGGCGAGTACCCAGTTGCACCACCGGTCCTTATCCACTAATTTCGACCTCCTGAGTCCAAATCCGGCGTCCTTTTCCTCCAATTTGCAATGGTTTGGGAGAATTAAGGAGTCGAATCCCGAAAGCTTTCCGGTGAGATTCCGGCCACCTTGGGTCCGATCTCCAAGAAGTAAGACCGAATCCGTGATCCTCATCACTCAAGCTTCGATTCGGTATATCACTCGTAATTTTTAGTTGTCGTTTGTGTTCGCTCCCCGGGTATCCATTTGGGAGTTACCCGATTAAAATATTAATATATTTGGTTGGTGTACTGTGGCTGTTTTAGGTGCGCATGCGAGTAGTGGAGTTGATCCTGCGGAGGATCTTAGCTGATATACGTGCTTAAGGTGAGTGACCCACCTTGAAAAATATTTTGGGGCAATTAATTATATTTAATTGGTGTTTAATTGATATTTGAATTATGCTCATGTGGTGCAATTTAATTATGATTTTATTGTGATTTAATTTTAATTATTATGCATGAGCAAGGTATTTCAGTAATAATCGTATGTGGTTTTAATATTATATTTTCGAGCATAATTGATTTAAATATTTTAAGGAAAATATTTGTTTAAATTGGTGGTTTAATTTTTTATAATTATGCCAGTGGTATTTTATTTGTTGGAAAATTATTGTTTTACTGTTATCGATGTTTTCATACCGGGTTGTTAAATGAAAATATGTGGGATGGTAAATGTGCAAATTGGTATATTTTCCACGATAATTTTTGGAAAAATGGTACGGTTATAATTAAATTAATAATCATTTTAGACGCATTCATACAGTATTGGTGTTCTGGTGTATGTATATGGTTAGCGTGCAAGTATTATGTCTCCCGTGAGTTGCCATTGGACCGTGGGCAGGCAAGTTTGATATTGGCCACAGCCGCCCCCTTCCTTGGCCGGGATGACGGTTTCAGCAGCGGTACTGTCGGGACGTCGAAATGCCGTTTGCAAGTTTCTCTCTTTAATCTCCCCGCCAGTCAGTGCTCAGGACACTGGGTATCGGAGGGTATCACCGGTATATGGTGTGGTGCGTCAAGTGTAATTTTCAGATAAAGTTTCAAACCCCAAAGTGTTCAAAAGTTATTTATTATATTTATTTACATTTTAATTACATTGGGGTATTTATTTATTTATTGTGTATCAAATTGTTTGATCCCTTGGTTTTCGGGAAATACGAATATCGGGTTTTGTGAAAATGTTTTAAAAAAGGAACATTTCCAACGGAGTGATTAGTGAGAGTTTTGAAAGAAATTATTATTTTCAACTATTATTATTTATTTACCTATTTAATTGCCGGTATTAATTAAATTCCTTTATTTGTTATATTATTATTATTATTAAAAGTGTTCAGTAGCCAGGGTCGCTCACTGAGATGATTAGCATCTCACGTTTTTAAATTCCGTTCCCTTAGGTGCAAAGGGTGGTAGACGTTCTTCCGGAACGAACCAATTCTCCGCCGCTATCGTAGTTCGAGAAGTACCTTTGTACTCGTTCAATTCAGTTGTAATATTTCTTTCATCTTTGTTGTATTTTCTATTAAATAGCACTTCATGAAGCTCTGTATACTATTCTGGACACTTATGTTTTATTTATGCACTGGATTGTTGTTATCCTTGTGAAGTGCTGTAAAATTATGGAATCAATTTGTAGTATCGTGGGAGGAATAAGGGGATGTTTATAGAAGTGTATTTTCAGTGCAGGAAATTTTTGGTAAGTCCTACCCTTAGGGGAGGTGCTGCCGGATTTTCCGTTAGAAGGTTCAGTGGTATTTTCCTGGGATCAGGGCTTGTCTAGGGTTCCGGGGAGGAATCTTGGACGGGTTCCGACAGTTGGTATCAGAGCATAGGTTCTTGTAATCCTAAGGGACTGTGCATTACTGTACAGCCCATCCGTAAATTTCTCTCTTTTTGTAATTGTGCTTAAGTGTCTTTGTTTCTAAACTCTTGTTTGTTTCTTCAGAATCTGCTACGATGCGTAGGCGGGACGCATGTAGTACTCGGGAACACTCAGCTGAGAGTTCCGGGAGTCGATCGAGCCTTAGGCAACTTGTCTCTCAACTAACTCGAGCCTTAGGAGGTTCAAGCCCCAGTAATCGATCTGTGGATCAGGCTCGACATTTGGGAGCCGTGAACTTCGATGGAAGCCAAGGCCCAGCTGCAGCCATAAATTGGCTATCCAACATGGAGACAATCCTGGAAGAGGGGATGCAGTGCCCCGACGAGGATATGGTGAGAATCTTTAGTTTCTTGTTAGAAGGAGACCCCCGGAAGTGGTGGCAAGTAGAAAAGACTCGCAGAAGGCATACGTGGGATCAGTTTAAGGTTGCCTTCTCTACTGAGTATTGTCCTCCTGCCTACCATGAGGCAAGAAGGAGAGAGTTTGAGGAACTGCGACAGGGGAGCATGACAGTGTCCGAGTACGAGAGAAGATTTCGAGAACTATCTGAATTCTGCATGCACATGATTCCCGACGATCATGCGAAGAAGGTGAGGTTCATAGATGGTCTGAATGAAAATATAGCCCTCAACCTTGCTGGATCAGTACATCCCACCTATCAGTCCGCCAGGGATGCAGCGTTGGAGCTAAAGAGACAGGTGGAGATGCGCAAACCCTCGAGGCGCAGATCATTTGAAGGTTCATACAGTGGAGCACCTAGCCAGGGAGCGTCCAAGAAGAGCCATAGCTCAGGCTCATCGGGTAGTGGTGGACCGAGCCCACGAGGCAGATTTCATAGGAGAGGCAGTTATCGTATGCCCCAGTCAGCTCGCCATTCGATCAGTGGGGATACAAGCTCGTATCAGCAGTCACACTTTGGTTCTCCGCGGATTTGTCCAATCTGTAGGAGGAAGCATTCTGGGCCGTGTCAGATGGATGGTTTATGTTTTCAGTGTGGGCAGCTAGGCCACATAAGGAAGGAGTGCCCTTATGGTAGTGGCAGTGTGCTAGGGGCAGGTCGACGAGCACAGCATACTGGTGTATTTCAGGGTCAGAGTTCCTAGGGGAGTCAGGCAGTAGGAGCTTCTTGGGGATCAGCTCAACCGTCTGCAGGATCGAGTCGAGGTAGAGGAAGGAAACCCCAACAGACAGGTCAAGGTCGGGTGTTTGCTATGACGCAGCAGGAAGTCAGGACCACACCTGACGTTGTTACAGGTACCTTGAATATTTTTGGTAATGACGCACGTGTGCTTATAGACCCGGGAGCAACACATTCGTTCATCTCAAGAGAATTTGTCATTCGGGTTGGTATGACCCCTACTCCTTTAGAATGCCTGTTAGAAATAGCCACTCCTGCAGGAGAATCCTTGTGGCCCAGCCAGTTGATCAAGGAGTGTTTCTTCTTCATCGAAGATCAAGTGATGGAAGTGAACTTGATCCTGTTGGATCTATCTGGACTTGATGTAATCTTGGGCATGGATTGGTTGGCAAGGAACCATGCATCCGTAGATTGTTTTAGCAAAGAAGTTACATTCAGGAGGTCAGGTTTGCCTGAAGTGGTATTCTGTGGGGAAGTTGGAAGGCCTTTGTCGAGATTGATATCTACCCTCACCGCCAAGAAGCTACTGAATAAGGGTTGCCAAGGGTATTTGGCTCATGTGATAGATACCCGAGTAAGTGGGGTCAGGTTGGAAGACATGCCCGTTGTGCGGGATTTTCCGGATGTGTTTCCTGAGGAGTTACCAGGATTGCCTCCGGAAAGGGAAGTTGACTTTCCCATTGAATTAATTCCGGGTACTGTGCCTATTTCTCTACCGCCGTATCGGATGGCTCCAGCGGAGTTAAGGGAGCTAAAGGTCCAATTGCAAGATTTGGTAGATAAGGGGTTTATTAGACCAAGCATATCGCCATGGGGAGCTCCAGTTTTTTTTTGTGAAGAAGAAGGATGGTAGTCTAAGACTGTGCATCGACTACCGACAACTTAATAAGGTAACCATCCCTAGTCGCTATCCGTTGCCAAGGATCGATGATCTATTTGTCCAACTCCAAGGTGCCAAAGTGTTTTCCAAGATCGATTTGAGGTCTGGATACCATCAGTTAAGGATCCAAGAGTCAGGCATTCCTAAAACTGCCTATAGGACGAGGTACGGACATTATGAATTCCTAGCGATGTCGTTCGGACTCACCAATACCCCAGCAACTTTTATGGATTTGATGAACTGGGTGTTTCGTCCGTACTTGGATCGTTTTGTCATTGTATTCATAAATGACATCCTGATCTATTCTAGGAGCCAAGAAGTGCATGTAAGGCATTTGAAGAGAGTGCTCCAAACTCTAAGGCAACATCAGCTATATGCTAAGTTCGACAAGTGTGAATTCTGGTTGAATCAAGTGGATTTTCTCGGACATATCGTGTCAGCCGAAGGCATCTATGTGGACCCTGATAAGGTAAAGGCAGTGTTGAGTTGGGAGCGCCTTACCACTATGAGGGAAGTATGAAGTTTTCTTGGATTAGCGGGATATTACCGTCGTTTTATAAAAGGGTTTTCGAGAATTGCTGGACCGCTTCATAACTTAACCTGAAAGAAGGTTGAATTTAGCTGGACAGACAGGTGTGAACAGAGTTTTCAGGAATTGAAGCAAAGGTTAACATCTGCACCTGTCTTAACTTTACCTAATGGGAATGAAGGTTTTGAAGTCTATTGTGATGCATCCCATCAACGGTTGGGTTGCGTGCTAATGCAGAATCAAAGGGTGGTAGCGTACGCATCACGACAATTGAAGCAGCACAAATAGAATTACCCTACGCATGACTTAGAATTGGTGGCGGTAGTCTTTGCTTTAAAGAAGTGGAGACACTACTTGTATGGGGCTACATGCCAAATTTATACCAACCACAAAAGCCTCAAGTACATTTTCACTCAGAAGCAGTTAAATATGAGGCAAAGGAGATGGATGGAGTTATTGAAGGATTATGACTGTGTGATTGATTATCACCCAGGCAAGGCGAATGTAGTGGCAGATGCTTTGAGTAGGAAGGCTATTGGATCACTTACTCACATCCAAGCCATCCAACTACCTCTCATGGTGGACTTGAAGAAGATGGGGGTGTTAATGCATATGCATCCTTCAGGAGTTCTTATGGCTAATTTTCAGGTGCGACCGGTGTTGGTGGATCGTATATTGGAGACTCAAATGGAAGATCCTAAATTGAGAACAATTAAGGGCAAGGTACAAGAAGGTCTTAACCTGGAGTTTTCCATAAGGAGGGATGGAGCCCTCGTGTATAAAGGACGACTTTGTGTTCCTAATATCCCAGAACTCAAGAAGGAGATCTTAGAAGAGGCGCATAGCTCGATGCATGCGATGCATCCTGGAAGTACCAGAATGTACCGAACGCTTGTTAAGTATTATTGGTGGATTGGCATGAAGAGAGAAGTGGCAGATTTTGTATCAAAGTGCTTAATTTGTCAACAAGTAAAGGCAGAAAGACAGAAGCCTTCAGGACTACTCCAATCCTTACCTATACCCGTGTGAAAGTGGGAGGAACTCAATATGGATTTTGTGTTCAAGCTACCCTCTACGCCCAGGAGATATGATGGTGTTTGGGTAATCATCAATCGTCTTACCAAGTCAGCACACTTTCTACCTGTAAGAGAGCGCTTCTCACCCGAGAAGTTGGCCCAATTGTTCGTGCAACATATTGTAAGTCTTCATGGAGTACCGCTAGCCATTGTATTCGATCGAGATCCACATTTTACTTCACGACCATGGCGGAAGTTGGCTGATGCACTAAAAGCAAGACTTAACTACAGCACCACTTTTCACCCGCAATCTGATGGACAAGCTGAGTGCACCATACAGACATTAGAAGACATGCTAAGGTCTTGTGTTATGCAATTTCGCGGTAGCTGGGATGAACAATTGCCATTGATAGAATTTGTCTACAACAATAGTTATCAGGCGAGTATTGGGATGTCCCCGTATGAAGCTTTATATGGGAGGCAGTGTCGGACACTTTGTGTTGGAGTGAGGTAGGAGAAGAGAGACTCCTTGCAACGAATAATGCGGTTGGATTTGAGTATTTAAGGATGACCTTGGACAAGGTGAAGATCATTAAAGACCGATTGAAGGTTGCCCAAGATCGACAGAAGAGTTACACCGATGTGCGTAGGAAGGATTTCGAATTCGAAGTAGGAGATTGGGTATTCCTAAAGTTATCTCCATGGAAAGGAGTAGTACGCTTTGGTCGATGAGGTAAGTTGGGTCTTCGTTATATTGGACCTTACGAGATTACGGAGAGGATTGGCCTTGTGGCTTATAGATTGGCATTACCGGAAGAGCTAGCCCGAGTGCACAATGTGTTTCATGTTTCGATGCTACGGAAATATATTGCAGACCCATCACACGTACTCGAGAGTCCTGACATAGAATTAAGGGAAGATCTTTCGTATGTGGAGCAACCAAAGCAGATTTTGGATCGCGAGAAGCAGGTGCTACGTAACAAGACTATTCCTCTAGTTAAGGTCTTATGGCGGAACCATTTAGTCGAAGAAGCAACGTGGGAGCCCGAAGCGCAGATGCGTGATCAGTTCCCTTATCTGTTCTAGTGACGTACGAATTTCGAGGAAGAAATTCTTATAAGGGAGGAAGGTTGTAACACCCCGTCCCAAACCACATCGGAATTCGTGCACGTTGACCGAGGTTAACTGTTGACCGAGTGGGTCAAAAGTTAACTTTTTGTTCCAATTGAAATTTCTAGTTGACCAGGGTACCGTGGCGAAGTGCATGATGCCCCGAGTTCGTAGACTAGTAGCACGTCGAAAACAGAGCTACGGTTTGAAAGTTATGGGCAAAACAAGTCGAGGTGCAAACTGTCCAAAAGGTGTCGGAGTTGACTTTTTATTGTTGTGTAATTTTACTTTGACTTTTTATGGTTGTAAAGTACTCGTCGATACGAGTTTATAGACTAGCGACACACTTAAATTGGACATCTGGTTAAAAAGTTATGGATGTTTGAAGTTCGCCGGATACCGTAATATTTTATTATATCTGGCTTAAGTGCACAGTAATGCATGTGTCGTCACCTGATTGGTCCACGTGAGTGAACAGTGTCACCCACGGTGGCTTTTATTTGGCAAAAACGCCGGGGAGGAGAGAGAGAGAGACACCAGGGTACCGTGGCGAAGTGCGTGATGCCCCGAGTTCGCAGACTAGTAGCACGTCGAAAACAGAGCTACAGTTTGAAAGTTATGGGCAAAACAAGTCGAGGTGCAAACTGTCCAAAAGGTGTCGGAGTTGACTTTTTATTGTTGTGTAATTTTGCTTTGACTTTTTATGGTTGTAAAGTACTCGTCGATACGAGTTCATAGACTTGCGACACGCTTAAATTGGACATCTGGTTAAAAAGTTATGGATGTTTGAAGTTCGCCGAATATCGTAATATTTTATTATATCTGGCTTAAGTGCACAGTAATGCATGTGTCGTCACCTGATTGGTCCACGTGAGTGAACAGTGTCACCCACGGTGGCTTTTATTTGGCAAAAACGCCGGGGAGGAGAGAGAGAGAGAGAGAAACGACCGGCCGTGGGAAATCGTCTAATTTTCTGGCTGATCCTTGCTACACGCGCCGGCCAGATGGGAGAGCCTCCCCATTTCTGGCCGAACCCTGAAATTTCACGACTGTCGGTCGCAGGACGCGCCCAGACCGAGCCGGCGAAGCTCGACAGCGATTTTCCCCTCCACCGCCGGCCATCGCCGTTGACCCTTTTCCGGCCACTTTTACGCCACACGCGCCTGACCGGTCCCTCACCCGTGGCAATTCCGGCCTACCCACCAAATTTCACGGCCACCGGGCCTCCGACGGGTCAGGATCGGAGCATTTTCGGCGAGGCACCGAAAATCTTCAAACCCTGATCTCTTTGTCGTCCGGCCTCCATTTGCCTCACTCCCGGTCCCGTTGGAATCCTCTCCCCTCGATCTACAAAACCCCCAAAAATCTCAGCCAACGGCCACCGCACACACTGCCCCCGGCAACAGTTGCCGGTGACCGCGACGGCTCACCGGAAGTCACTGTTCCGGTGAGTATCCAGTTGCACCGTCGGTCCCTGTCTACTAATTTCGACCTCCTGAATACAAATCCGGCGTCCTTTTCCTCCAATTTGCAATGGTTTGGGAGAATTGAGAAGTCGAATCCCGAAAGCTTTCCGGCGAGATTCCGGCCACTTCGGGTCCGATCTACGGGAAGTAAGACCAAATCCGTGATCCTCATCATTCAAGCTTCGATTCGGTATATCACTCGTAATTTTTAGTTGTCGTTTGTGTTCGCTCCCCGGGTACCCATTTGGGAGTTACCCGATTAAAATATTAATATATTTGGTTGGTGTACTGTGGCTGTTTTAGGTGCGCGTGCGAGTAGTGGAATTGATCCTGCGGAGGATCTTAGCTGATATACGCGCTTAAGGTGAGTGACCCACCTTTAAAAATATTTTGGAGCAATTAATTATATTTAATTGGTGTTTAATTGATATTTGAATTATGTTCATGTGGTGCAATTTAATTATGATTTTATTGTGATTTAATTTTAATTATTATGCATGAGCAAGGTATTTCAGTAATAATCGTATGTGGTTTTAATATTATATTTTCGGGCATAATTGGTTTAAATATTTTAAGGAAAATATTTGTTTAAATTGGTGGTTTAATTTTTTATAATTATGCCCGTGGTATTTTATTTGTTGAAAAATTATTGTTTTACTATTATCGATGTTTTCGTACCGGGTTGTTAAATGAAAATATGTGAGATGGTAAATGTGCAAATTGGTATATTTCCCACGGTAATTTTTGGAAAAACGGTACGGTTATAATTAAATTAATAATCATTTTAGACGCATTCATACAGTATTGGTGTTCTGGTGTATGTATATGGTTAGCGCGCAAGTATTATGTCTCCCGTGAGTTGCCATTGGACCGTGGGCAAGCAAGTTTGATATTGGCCACAGCTGCCCCCCTCATTGGCCAGGATGACAGTTTCAACAGCGGTACTGTCGGGACGCCGAAGTGCCGTTTGCAAGTTTCTCTCTTTAATCTCCCCGCCAGTCGGTGCTCAGGACGCTGGGTATCAGAGGGCATCACCGGTATATGGTGTGGTGCGTCAAGTGTAATTTTCAGATAAAGTTTCAATCCCCAAAGTGTTCAAAAGTTATTTATTATATTTATTTACATTTTAATTACATTGGGGTATTTATTTATTTATTGTGTATTAAATTGTTTGATCCCTTGGTTTTCGGGAAATACGAATATCGGATTTTGTGAAAATATTTTAAAAAGGGAACATTTCCAACGGAGTGATTAGTGAGAGTTTTGAGAGAAATTATTATTTTCAACTGTTATTATTTATTTACCTATTTAATTGCCGGTATTAATTAAATTCTTTTATTTGTTATATTATTATTATTATTAAAAGTGTTCAGTAGCCAAGGTCGCTCACTGAGATGATTAGTATCTCACATTTTTAAATTCCGTTCCCTTAGGTGCAAGGGGTGGTAGACGTTCTTCCGGAGCGAACCAATTCTCCGCCGCTATCGTAGTTCTAGAAGTACCTTTGTACTCGTTCAATTCAGTTGTAATATTTCTTTCATCTTTGTTGTATTTTCTATTAAATAGCACTTCATGAAGCTCTGTATACTATTCTGGACACTTATGTTTTATTTATGCACTGGATTGTTGTTATCCCTGTGAAGTGCTGTAAAATTGTGGAATCAATTTGTAGTATCGTGGGAGGAATAAGGGGATGTTTATAGAAGTGTATTTTCAGTGCAGGAAATTTTTGGTAAGTCCTACCCTTAGGGAAGGTGCTGCCGGATTTTCCATTGGAAGGTTCGGTGGTATGTCCCTGGGATCAGGGTTTGTCTAGGGTTCCGGGGAGGAATCTTGGACGGGTCCTGACACCCAACATTCTCGCTGACACACCGATCTGGATACTGGCTCTGATACCATCTGTAACAACCCAGCCCAGACCACCCACATGCAGATATTATCCTCTTTGGGCCTGGAGCCCTCAAGGGTTTAAAACGCGTCTCAGTGGTTAGGGGGAATCCTCTTCCAACCCTTACCTGCCAGTCCCACAGGCCCAGGCCTCCCAGGCCCAACCGAGATATTGTCCGTTTTGGAATCTAGGTGGTGAGCACAATCCTACCCCTTATGGTTTTGCTTTACCTCATGGGAACGAGTCTGCAAGGGAAAGATATCCACACGCTTATAAGCCATGCTTCGTTCCCCTTTCCAACCGATGTGGAACTTCACATTTACTACCCTTACAATTACATTTTTTGCACTTTATTCCCTACATTATAGAAGAAAAGGAAAATTATTAGATTTCCCTCGCAATTATTGTTTTCTTATTACGTTAGTTTAGTTACTCATACAACATATTTAAGCATAATCCATAGCAAGATATAGGAACTTTTGCTATAATGGGTATAGTAGTTATTATTGCATAATGCATAATTTAGAGGTGTTTATTGGTTCGGAAACGATTTATTTTGGTAGTAATTAATCCTATCTAATAATATTAATTAGTATGTTTACTTTCAATTCTATACAAATCAATTTCAATATTGAATGCAATTTGATCCAATACAATAATTATAGTGAACCGGTTTGATAATTTTCAATACAATCCAAACTGATTTTAGCATTGAATCTAATTCAATCCAATTTTATAATGGTTAGTTTGTATTGGATTGGATGATTGGCTTTGGATTTGTAAATTTTGGAGTTTTAAAATTTTAGATATTATGAAATTGAAACTTTGGATTTTGACCTTTTTTTTACTATATAAAAGAGAGTCAAAATTTCATCCAAATTTCTTAACATTTGAAAATTAAAAGTATTTATATTTAAAATAAAATAAATAAAAATTTTGGCTAAAATAATGTATCAATTAAAACTAATTTTTAAACTAAATAATGCAAACCAATATGGTATTAAATAAAACAAAAAACACAATAATTTGCTAATTATTTTTTAACATATATTTTTAATTGTTTATATTTTAATTGGTTTAGTTTAGATCGGTTTCATCCATATTTTTTTTTAAAACTGATCGAAATCGATTTGACAATCAGTTTTGAATTTTTTAAACTGATATAATACCATTACCATAAAATAACCTGTTCAAACAAGTTAAATTGGAATGAGATTGGTTGGCCTGTCCGGTTGATCATTCTTTTTTTAATACCCGTAATACATATATGTCTACCGGTTATAAACATATATTAATTACTGTGCACTCACTTCACTGCCTTTCCATCGCCCATCTTAGTAGCACTGCCAACCAATGCCATATATATTTTGAACCCATATTTGATGAGATCTTCTTGACTTTTCCAACACCAGTTTCAAAACTTTTATCCATTTTTTGTTTTTGTTTTTTGTTTTTTTTTTTTTTTTATTATATTTAGGGTGGGTGGACTCATACTCAAACTTTGTAATAATCAAGATTTTTTTTTAAGTTAAGAGTCATGTACTATAATCTAGGCTTTGGATTTCATAAGGTATGATGCTAAAATCTTCTTCCCTAATTTATTTTTTAAGAAAAGTACTATAAAACACCTAATTTAAAATTTACCGTATAGTTAACATTATTATGTATTTGTAACTTTTTGATGCAAATAGATGTGTCTAGATGACAAACATTAATTTAAGAATATTTTGCCCAATCCTATAAGAATTAGTATCTTTTGATTATTTTTTCCCATCCTAGACTTGTCTATGGTTGGGAAGAAGGAAGTGTTTGAAAAGCAAGCATATATAAGGAGAGAAAAAAACAAGTAGAGGATTCATATCAACGAGATTAAATATAATCAAATATATTCTTATTCAATTAAACCATTGAGTCTTCCACAGCTGGGGGTATATATATATATATATATATATAAATATATATATATAGAGGAAACCAAATGTATAATTTATGAGTCTTTCCAATTGAAACAAAAAGATGCATCCTTGTATAACTGGCATGGTTGCTTTATTGTTATGCTCCAAAAACAATTTTTGCATAAATCTCTTTTTTGAATATATGCATCAAAGAAATGGGTTGTTCCTGGCCACATGACCTCGCAGAAGAACTGTGTGTTTCCCCATAAACTGCTCTTAAATTCGAAACCCCATATTTCTCCAGGAGAGATGATTTTATTACCGAGATCGTCGTTCTTCGATTTACAATGGAGTTTGAGTTTCATACCTTCGACCCTGAGATCATTTCTGAAACTAACATGAACTTTACGCGGAAAAATTCCAACACTCTTCGCATCACAGATTATGATCATATGGAAAATCAACACAGAAATTAGCATTACCATGGTTACTTTTCTACCCATATTTGCTTTCTGTACTTAAGTCAACATGCTAGGGGATTATATATATATATATATATGCAATATATTTTAGACTATATAACATAATGGTTAGGATTTGTAATAAAAAGGGATTTGCATTTAATTGTATATTATATTAATTAGAGTTATATGCTAAGAGGTTATACCCCCTTATTAATTACTGTACACTCTATTAATTTTCGTACCACCCATAATAATACTGTTAAGCAATACCATATATATTTAATTTTGATTCGTATGAAAATATTTTATTGACTTTTTCCAAAACCAATTCAAAACTTTTATTCAATTTTGTTTATTATTATATTTAGGGTGGGTGGATTCATTTTTATGTTTTTTTGGTAAATTAGAACAGATGGATTCGAACTCAAAATTCTTTTAACAATCTTAGATTTTTATCGAAGTTAAAAGTAACGTACTATAACCTCCTATTCTGGATTTGATCAGTTATGATACTAAACTTTGCTAAAAAACATTTAAAAAAAAAAAAAAAAGGTACTATAAACACCTGATTTAACTTTTCAAACCCAAAAAAAAAAAAAAAAAAAAAAAAAAACACCTAATTTAAAATTGAAAATACTATAATAGTTAATTATCATTATTTTTTTGTAAATTTTTGGATGCAAATAGATGTATCTAGATGGCAAAATTTTTTATAGTAGTTTACCTTGTTATATCGTAATTAAAATCTTTTGCTTATTTTTTCTCCATCATTAATTGTTATACTTTTTCTACAATTGCAGAGGAAAGAATGTTTAAGAAAACAAGCATACACAAGCCGAGAAAAAGAACAAGCGGAGAATCCAGATATTAAATATAATCAAGTTGTACACACTCTTATTTAATTAAGCCAATGAGTTTTGCATAGATCAAATATAGATATAAATATATATCCACAGCAGGATATATGAATTATGAGTTCCATTTGAAACATACAGTTGCGTCCTTGTATAACAGGCATGGTTTCTCAATTGTTAGACTCCATAAACAATGTTTGCATGGATCTCTTCTTTGAATATAAGCATCAAAGTAGTGGGTAGTTCCTGGCCACATCACCTCGCAGAAGAACTGTGTTTTTACCCATAGACTGCTCTTGAATTTGAACCCCCATATTTGTCCCGGCCCAATGGTTTTAAGACCGAGATCGTCGTCTTTTGATTTGCAGTGGAGGTTGATCTTCGTACCTGGGACCTCGATATCATTTCTGATATCAACATGAATTGTTTCCGGAAAAAATCCAGAAGTACTATTCGCATAACAGACTATGATCATGTGGATAATTAACACTGAAATTAGCATTACCACGCTAATTGCTTTTCGACCCATGCTTGCTTTCCGTAAGTCAGCCTGGTAGAGGAAGATAAGTATATATATATATATACATATACTAATGTATGGATTTATAATAAATAGGGACTTTCATTTAATTGTATGTATATATATATATATATATATGTATGTGTATATATATATATGTATATGTATATATATATATATATGGATAAATTTCTAAACTAATGAGCCACCGAAAACTGTAATTAATCAAAATCTTTTTACCATGTCTTTTTTTTTCTTAAAAAAAAATTATGAAATTTTTTTGAATTATTAAAGGTTGATAAATCATAAATATTTGATTATGGTAATTTATATTCTTTTAATTTGTTTAATTATATACTCTCTTAATTTAGATAGGACAACAAATTTGGTTCTTTTTAAAAAATAAATAAATTTTTAAGATAACGTAGAAGGAAATTAATGTCATTTAAGGAAATTAGAAATTTAGATAATTGTTTCATTTTAAATAAAATGAATGGATTTAATTCTAATCGTTGGATAAATATCATTTGATGTGGCATAAAATGCTTGAATCAACTTAAGGTAAACCATTCACACTTCTATCCTTGCATAGAAAATAATTTCTCGTTATTGGGAGAAAAAGGAAATTGATAATCTCCAGCGATACAGCCTACCATATACACATTTTGCTTATTCGACATTTCCATAAATTTAGAAAAGAAGAGAAAATAAACTTTTCTCGATATATTATCGCATAAAAATGTAACTGAATAATTGAAGCAATGATTATCACATATTTGAATTAATTATAACCATATAAAAGCGGAAATTAATCTCCAGCGGCACAGCCTCACATACACACATTTTCGCTTATTCAACATTTCCATAAATTCAGAAAAGAAGGGAAAATAAAATTTTCTCCACAAATTCTTACATAAAAATGTAACTGAATAATTAAAGCAGTGATTATTACATATTTTAATTAATTATAACCATATATATATTTATTATATTAATTAGTGCGCATTGCCATTAATTATTAATTTTCACACAACCGTATTCGCTAAGCAAAAACGTATAATTAAGGTCATGACAAAATTGGAAATAGATGTGGAATGGTCTTTAACATCATGTCCCGAAATACACCGGAAATTTCTAAAATTTGACCAAGGTTGACCGGATTTGACCGTCATTGACCAAGAAAAGGTCAAATGTTGACTTTTTACTTCTGATGGAATTTCACATTGACCGAGGTGTAGTTAAAAAGTACATATTAGCACAAGTTCATAGACTAGTAGCATGTCGAAAACGAAGCTACGGTTTGAAAGTTATGAGCAAAACAAGTTAAGGTCCAAACTGTCCAAGGGGTGCTGAATTGACTTTTTGTTCATGCAAAGTTGAGCTTTGACTCATACATGGTTGTAAAGTACTCGTCGATACGAGTTCATAGACTAGCGGTACGTCCGATTTGGACATGTTGTTTGAAAGTTATGGACATGCAAAGTTTTTCGAATACAGTAATATTTTAATATATTTTGACTTGAGTAAACAGTGTGTGCCACGTGTCGTGTTTTCAGCCAATCTCGTGAGTGAACAGTGTCACCCACGGGTGGCTTTTATTTTGGCAAAAACACATGAGCCGGGGGGGAAGAGAGAGAAAGAAAGGAGGAGAGAGAAAGAGAGAGAAACCCAACCGGCCACCGCCGATTTGCCATTTTCCGGCCACCCTTTCCTACACGCACCACCCTACCTTGAAGTCCACTTGAAAATCGGCCAGCCACCCTTTCCGACTACCGACGCGCCCGGATCGAGACTTTTTCTGGCGGCGGTGCCGATTTCTTCAAGCCCAGATTTCTCCCTAATCCGGCCTCCGTTTGCCTCACCGCTGGTCCCGTCGAGTCACCCAGTCCCTGATCTACCTTCTCACCAAAAATCACAACCAGTGGCCATCGGACGTGCTGCCAGCGGTGGCGGATTCTGGTGACCACGACAGCTCATCGGAAAACCCAATTCCGGTGAGTTTCCGATCACCCCACCCATCCTTTCCCACTAATTCCGACCCCCTGAACCCAAATCCGGTGTCCACTTTCGTTAATTCTTAACGGATTGTGAGAATCGAAGGTTTAAAATTTGAGAGCTTTCTAGCGAGATTCTAGCCACCTCGGGTCCGATCTCCGGGAAGTAAGACCAGATTCGTAATCCTTGTTTCACAAGCTTCGATTCGGTATATTACTCGTAAATTTTGGTTGTCGTTTGTGCCCCCCCCCCCCCCCCCCCGGGTACCAGGTATTATTTACCTGAATAAAATATTAATTTATTTGATCCTGTGTAATATTGTTGTTTTAGGAGCACGTGTGAGCCTTAGAATTGATCCTATGAAGGATCTTGGTTGGATTGCGTGCTCGAGGTGTCAGGACCCGTCCAGAATTCCTTCCCCGGAACTCTAGACAAGCCCTGATCCTAGGGAAACCCTATCGAACCCTCCAACGGAAAATCCGGCAGAGCCTCCCCTAAGGGATTTACTTACCACAAATTACCTGCACTAAAAACACACTTCTATACTCATCCCCTTATTCCTCCCGCAAACTACAAATTGGTTCCACAAATTTCAGCACTTCAAAAATAAATACAGTAATCCAGTGCAAAAATAAATACAACAAGAGTGAAGAAATAGTACAACTGCAATAAAAGAAGAACAGGGTACTTCACGAACTAAAACAGCGAGGAAGATCGAGTCCGCTCCGAATGAACACCGACAACCTGGTACCTAGAGGAACGAAATTTAAGAGTGTGAGATGCTAATCATCTCAGTGAGCGACCCTACTACTATACAATATAATACTACGGTAATAGGTATATAAATAATAATTATTTGGAAATAATATTTTCTCTCAAAACCCTTACAATTCTCTTAGTTGGAAAGGTTCCCCTTTTAAAACATTTTCACAAAACCCTTTATTCATATTCCCCGAAAACCAAGACATCAAATAAATATCCGAACAGTAATAATTAATTTTAATTCCAATACAGTTTTAAAACATTTTATTTTGAAAACACAGTTCTGAAAATCATTTGATGCACCCACTATATACCAGTGGCGCCAACAGTACCCAGCATCCCGAGGTACCGCCAGACAGGAGGTTATAGAAAGAAACCGGCATACGGTCGCGTGGCGTCCTACTGCGCCGCTGCTAACCTGGTGTCCCGGCCAAAGGGGGGTGGCCACCCTCTCCGATGGCATCCACAAGACACCCTCATAATATCACCTGCGCGCTACTCACACACACCTGCGTGCTAATCATATCCGTGTGCACAATATCCATATCACATATACCATATCACATAATCAGAACACCAGTACGTGCACGGTGCATCTAAAAATCATAAAATCTGCAAATTTAAATCAATTAAAACAAATTTCACATTTTTCATAAGCATAGCGGGCATAATCCATCCGCTTGAACCGGAAAATTCTCCACAATTTCTTTATAATCAATACCATAAATTCCATGATTTTCAAATCCACCAACTCCCAAATCCATCAATTCAAATATCCACATTTTCCCAATAGCATAAATAATTTCTCGAAATATCATAATCAAATCTCATAATATTCCATGGGCATATTTTACAAAAATTGAAATCACCAACATAACCAAATATTTTCTTTGAAATATTTGAAAATCAAATCATGCCCAATTTAATATTAAAACCACAAGAATTTCAAAATTCGCAAAACCATAAAATAATTTCACATGGCAAAAATTGGTGAAATGCACATTTCTTAAATCCGATAAATTCACAAATAATTTCACAATAAATCAAATAAATATTTGGCACATAGAAATTAAATTCGAAATATTTAAATCACACATAATATATTCACCAATTAAATCCCCAAAATTAATTTGAAGGTGGGTCACTCACTTGGAGCACGCAATTAAACCACGATCCACTACGGGATCAATTCTACGACTCACCGGTGCTCCTAGAACAAAATTCACAGATAGTCAAATAAATTAATATTTTATTCGAGTAAATAATACCCGGTACCCGGGGGGGTCAAAACACAAATGATATCTAGAATTTACGAGTTATATACCGAATCAAAGCTCGAGTGATGCTGATCACAGATTCGGTCTCAATTTCCAAGGATCGTACCCGACGGGGTTTGAATTTTGCCGGGAAGCTTTTCGGATTTCGGCCCCACAATTCTCCCAAACCGTCACGAATTGGCGGAAACGGATGCCGGATTCGGGTTCGGGAGGTCGAACACAGCGGACTGGAGCCGGCCGAAAAACTGGGTACTCGCCGGAACAGTACTTTCCGGCGAGCCGCCGCGGTCACCGGCAACCGTCGCCGGCGGCGGCGCGTGCGGTGGCCGTTGGCTGTGAAATTTTGCAGACTTGTAGATCGTGAGGAGAACAACCCAACGGGACTGGCGGTGAGCAAAACGGAGGTCGGACGGCGGAGAAATCACCGTTTGAAGATTTTCGGCCCCTCGCCGGAAAATGCTCCGATCCCGGCGCGTCGGTGGTCCGATGGCCGTGATTTTTGGTGGGTCGGCCAGACTTGAGGAGAGGATCAAGGGTGTACAGCGCGTGTGGCTGGAAAATGGCCGGAAGTGGGTCGATTTGCGGTGGCCGGCGGTGGAGGGGAAAAACTCGCCGCTGAACTTCGGACGTCCGATCCGGGCGCGTCCGGCAGCCGTTCACCGTGAAATTTGAAGGTTTTGCCGGAAATGAGGAGGGCAACCTGGCTGGCCGGCGCATGTGCAGTAACTCGGCCGGAAAATTTGAAAACCTCTGGTGGCCGGCGACTCTCTCTCTCTCTTTCTCTCTCCTCTCTCTCTTTCTCTCTTCCCCGAGAGTTTTAACAAATAAAAACCCCTGTGTGATACTGTTCATGCCACGTGGACCAATCAGAAGCTGACATGTGGCATTTCACTGTTCATCGACCCAAAAACATTAAAATATTACGGTATCCGGTAAACTTCAAACGTCCATAACTTTTTAACCGGATGTCCGTTTTGAGCGTGCCGCTAGTCTGTGAACTCGTATCGACGAGCACTTCACAACCATGTACGAGTCAAAGCTCATTTCCCCAAAAATAAAAAGTCAACTCCGGCACCCCCTGGACAGTTTGGACCGCAACTTGTTTTGTCCAGAACTTTCAAACCGTAGCTCCGTTTTCAACGTGCTACCAGTCTACGAACTCATGCCAACGTGTACTTCGTAACGGTGCCTCAGTCAACCTAGAATTTAGACGGGGTCAAAAAGTCAACTTTTGACCCTTTGGTCAACGGTCAAAGTCAAAGTCAATGGTCACCTCGGTCAACGTGCAAAAATTCCGACATGGTTCGGGACGGGGTGTTACACGAGGTGAGTGACCCACCTTCAAAACAATTTTGGGGACTATTAAAAATATATATATTTTGTGTTATTTGAAATTATGAAAAATAAATGTGTTTGATATTGAGAGGAATTGATATTTAAAATTTATAATGCCAAATTATGATTGATTAATATATGTATTGTCACCAAACTATATTTTGGGATTATGGAAAATATATATATATATATATATGGTGCTAATTGAATTTATGAAAAATGTGCTATATATGTTTAATATTTAAGAAATTGTTATTTGAGCTTATGATGATGATTTATGTTGACTTAGTGCATGTATTGCATCAAAAATTATATTTTGGGTTTTTAAATAAATTATGTTTTAAATTGTTATTAAATTTATTTTTGAATTTATGATGCCAAAAGTTTATTGATTTAAGCATATATTGCATAGAAATCATATATTTGGTTTTAAAGAAGTTATGGATTTAAATTATGATCGATTATTGTTAAATTTATATTATGGAATTTATTGCGTATAATAAATGTACTTATATGGGTTTAAGCGAATATGAAATTTATGTGATTTTGACATAAATTGATTCTAAGATTTTGTGAAAAATAATTGTATTAAAGTATTGAGTTCAAAATCCGTATTTATACATTTGATTATTTATGGATCAGGTTTTCATGGTGTTGAAAATTGTTATATTTAAATGGATGGATTTGAAATTGATGAATTTTAAAGTGATGGATTTATGTTGAGGATTAAAGAAAAAATGTGGGACTGTGAATTTGAAAAATGGTATAATTCCCACGGTGAGTTTTGCAAAAATTATTATTTTTTAAAATAAAATGGTTATTTGTTTTAGACGCACCCATATAGTACTGGTGTTATGTACTGTGTATATGAATGAGCACGCAAGTTATAATGTCTCTCGTGAGTTGCCATCGGACCGAGGATAGGCAAGTTTGATATTTGGCCATAAGTCGGCCCCCTCCATGACCAGGATAACGGTTTAAGCAGCAGCGCTGTCAGAACATCGAAGTGACCGTATGCAAGTTTCTCTCTTTAACCTCCTGCCAGATGATGCTCGGGACGCTGAGTATCATATGGCATCACTGGTATATAGTGTGATGCGTCAAGTATTATTTTTCAGATATAAATTTTAAATCTTAAAGTTTTAAAACAGCATTTAAATTAAATGTATTTAATTTTCTTTATCACCTATTTCCAATTAGTATTTTCTAAAATGTATTTATTCATATTTTATATCATTTATTTTAAATTAATGTTTTTGAAATGCATCTTGCCATAAAAATATTATATAGATTGGTTGAATATTTCAAAATGAATATTATAGTATTTTTCTACCACTTATTTTACATGATTGTTTATAATTATTTAAATTATATTTTTGACACTGTTTATTTTGATTTATTAAATCAATGAATTATATATTGAATTTCACTTTTATGTTATATTTCTTTAATGCAAGTATTCTAAATTTATTTTGTTATATTTTATTCGTATTTGGATTATTTAAATTTTATTAAATTAATTATTACTTGATTTTTGGGGCATAAAAGATTGGGTTTTGCGAAAATGTTTTAAAAAGGAAACTTTTCCAACTAAGTAAATCGTGAGGGTTTTGAGGGAAAAAATTATTTTTAACTACCTATTATTTATTTACTTATTTCTTATTAATCAATTAACTAAGTGATTTACCCTTTTATTATTATTATTATTGTATAGTAGATTGGGTTACTTACTGAGATGATTACCATCTCATATTTTTAAATTTTGTTCTCCTAGACCCAGGTTGGGAGACGTTGATCGTCCGGGGCAAGCCCGACATCTCAGTTCATTGCCGAAAGTCCAAGAAGCATTTCCTCCATTTTTCCTCTCCCTCTTGTATTGCTTCATCTGTCATTGTATTAATTTCATAATTATTTGTATAATGCTCTGTATACTGATTGAACACATATTTTTTGAATCATATATTGATTCCCTGTCATTTACTTGGAGTGCTGCAATATGTGGAAATATATTGTAGTAAAGTGGGAGGAATAAGGGGTGTATATAGAAGTGTATTTTCAGTGCAGGAAAATTGTGGTAAGTCCAACCCTTAGGGGAGATTCTATTGGATTTTCCATTGGAGGGTCCGGTTTCCCTGAGATCAGGGCTTGTCTAGGATTCCAGTGAGGAATTTTGAACAGGTCCTGACATGGTCACTCCAGATGAACATGCATTGAGAAGGTCCTAGTTCGATCCCATGGAAAAATCCTTTTTAAAGTCTATAACATCTCTAGTTGTTGAATGCCAGATTGTATCATATCGGACTTGATTATTTAAAATCAAGTAGCATTAAATTTTGTTTTGTGAAAGAATGGTTTTAGAATACTAAGGATTACTTTTTAAATTAAAATAACATTTGGAAGTATATTTTTAATGATTTTAGCATTTATATGGCTGTGGGATTGACATAAAATATAATACTAAATTTTAAATGATTTTAGCTTTTATATGGCTGTGGGATTGACATAAAATACAATGCTAAATTGGGTTAAAAAAGAATTAAAATTACAAATTACAACAAGATGTAACTGCATGATGTAAAATATTAAAGACAATTAGAAGCATTTTAACTTGTGTGTATAGATAAATAACAACTAGTGGAGCATTTTGTTGAAAGTCTAAGCTAATAAAAACCGGCATGATATCTCATGATATAAGTCAAATTAACAAGCCCATTCTAGGACTATAGACAATACTCACAAATTGTTTATTAGAAAAAGCTAGGTATATATCAACAACGTGCAATGCTAATTGTTACAATTTAAATTGTGATTATGTTTTATCCCCGTTTACAACATATCTCACATCATTAGTCTCACCAAAGAGAATCCTAAAGAGAAGCTAAGAGAAAGAGAATCACATAGATTTTACAATAGAGAAAACTATCTAGATCTTAAACTAATATATTGTGGATCCTCTAAACCGTGTTTTTGATTGAATGAGACTAGTTTATTATGGTATTGGCTAGCTGCTTTAACTGATTTCAACATGATTTTCCCACCTCATATGTCTTCAAGTGACTTATCAAAATGGATATTGACTTTTGGATTTTTTGAATCACATAACCAACAAAATCAATTAAAAATGATAAGAAATTGTACAGATTTAAAGGCTTAGTCCAGTGGTTAACCACTAAAAACACATGTCCAGGTCTACGATTCAAACTTAATTTGGAACACATATTTAGATCAATGATTTAAACTTGATTGGGATGAATTTTCCCCTTCTTTGAGTTGTAATATGTAATATCGCTTCTCTATTGGCGGATTTGTCATTCTCTACCGATACTGTTAAGTTTCTCGGGAAGTCACCTATCCTCCCAACCTCTTATTCTATACTCGGACGATGCAGAATTGGACATTAGACAGCCTATTAATGTCTTTTGTTCTCGTCCACACTGATCGTCACAATTTACCCCTTTGAGGTGATCCAACATCCTTATTGGTACATTTTCAACCAGGGATAATCTCGTCACAATCCACCCCCTTTAGGGTTGGTCCAACATCCTCGGTGGTATACTTTCGACCAATATAAGCTCGTCACAATCCAACCCCTCTAGGAATCCGACCCTTCTAGGGTTGGTCCGACGTTCTCGCTGGTACATTTTCAATTAGATGTATATAAGTTCTGATATCATTTGTAAGTTCATAATTTAGTCACTGTATTCAGTATAGTATTTTTTGTTTAGACTTTTCAGGAATTCACCCATCCTCCCATTGAAACATGCTTAACTGTAGAATTATTTCAAATCCTAAATTCAATATCTCTAAAAAGGTCTCAACATTATGAAATTACCATCATTATATTTGAACCATCCTATTCCACACCTGAATGACATTGGATTAAACACCACATATGATGTGAGATTGAACACCAGATATTCTGCTAGTGCTTCTTGCATCCATCCACATTGGTTATCACATAATTAATTTGTTATTGTAAAAATAAAATGATAGGAAATTGTATATTTATAATAGAATTAAATAAAAAAAAAATTTTATCTTTCACCAAGACGTTGGATGTATAGGGCAATTTTTTGTTATTATTTTTTTTAATATAAAGTCACCGGGCATATGGAACATCCAAGTAATAGATGTACCTAAAGGTCCAAAAATATAGTAAACTGAGGGGCAATGTAATTTGATGATGTTGCATAGATAAGCGAGTGGCAAAAATTACGAGCAGATACTTCGACAAAAGAGGATTATATTGTCGTTCGAACAATGATACTTTTCTTCTAAGTTTCTTTGAACATTATTACCCCAAAAAAAGAAAGAAAAAAAATTTTTCTTTGAACATTTTATTATTATATTATTCAATTATATTTATTTTCAAATGATCAAATACTTCAAACATTTTATATATACATATATATCTAAAATTAAAATTACTATGTTATTAAAAATGCATTTTTGTTTGTTTGTTTTTTCGTAAGGCCACGTTTATGTCATTACTTGTGTCGGCCATGCCTTTCCCAAGGCTAAAGGCTTAAACGCAATGTGGCAAGACTGTATTACGTAGGAATAGCTACATCCACAAGCATTATACGTACAGTACGCAATTAATGTTTGTGGGTTTAGCATTTTTTTTTCTTTTTTTCTTTTCTTAGAAATTAATATTTTACTTATAATGGTTCATATAAAACTTAGCTATCTCATCTATCATAGATCACATAATTATAGACGTATTAATATAAAAAACAAAATTGACTTATGACGACATTGCATTTTTCTCTGTTTTATCTTATGAAATAGTCCCACATGGGATAGACTTAAAACAAAAAAAAAAAACAAAAAAAAAAGGGCTTCATCATAAGTTTCAAGTGGAGCAAAAGCTTGGAATGATGGATGACTCTATTAAACTCAATTGTTGGAGGTGTAGCTCAACTAGTGGCGTTTGCATATGTATATATGTGTAAGGCCTGTAAGACCATATCTATACTGTAACATTCTATCCCAAAGTACATTGGAATTTTTGCACGTTGACCGAGAGGGTTAAAATTTTGATTTTTTGTTCTGGATGGAATTTGGCGTTGGCTGAGGCACTGTTGCGGAGTACGTATCGTCCCGAGTTTGTAGACTAGTAGCAAGTTGAAATTGGAGCTACCGTTTGAAAGTTATGTGCAAGGCAAGTTGCGGTCCAAGTTGTCCAAAGGTACCAAGTTTGACTTTTTATTTATATAGAATTTCTATTTAACTCTTGTATGGTTGTAAAGTTTTCATCGATACGAGTCTATAGACTAGCGGCATGCTTAATTTGGACACCAGTTTAAAAAGTTATGGACTTGCAAAGTTTTTCAGATACAGTATTATTTTATATTATTTTTAATTAAATAGTGTTATTGTGAAAAACGTGCATCATGTGTCAAGCCCTCAGCCTGTCCCATGAGTGCATAGTTGCACCCACGGGATGGCTTCTTATTGGCTTAAACCCGCGTGTGAGCCATATGACAAGAGAGAGAGAAAGCGGAGAGGGGAGAAAGAGAGAAGCCACTGCCCACGGCCACCCTCCATTCACCGTCCTCATCCCCTTTCACCCATACACATGCCCACCCATCCTCCGATCTACATTTCCTTCAAAAATCATGACCAGTGGCCACCGGACGCGCCGCTGATCACGGCAGCTCACCGGAAAACCCAATTCCGGTGAGTTTCTGATCACCCCACCTATCCTTCCCCACTAATTCGACCTCCCTAAACCCAAATCTGAGGTCGATTTCCTCTAATTTGCGACGGGTTGAGAGAATCGAGGACTTGAATTCTGAGAGCTTTCCGACGAGTTTCCGACCACCACGGGTCTGATCTCCGGGAGGTAAGCCTCAATCCGTGATCCTCGTTCTAGAAGCTTCATTTCGGTATATTACTCATAAATTTTGGTTAATGTTTGTGTGAAGTCCTCGGGTAACCGTGTATAATTTATCCAATTAAAATATTAATTTAATCGGTTTGTGTATTGTCAATGTTCTAGAAACACGTGTGAATTGTAGAATTGATCCTATGGAGGATCTTGGTTTAATTTCATGCTCTAGGTGAGTGACCCACCTTCAAAATTATTTTGGGATGTTAAAATATATATATTTTGTGTTAATTGGTTATTTGAAAAATATGTTTTATGTGTTGAATATTTAGTAAATTTATATTTGGAATTTTGATGCCAAAATTGAATGAATTATAATTATTTGTGCATCAAGAAATATTTTAATTTCAAGAATTTTATGGATATGGGATTTTGTTAATAATTGTTAAATTTTATTGTTAGAATATTGTGTAATTAGAAAGTTTTCTTGTGAATTTTAATATATGTTTAATATTTGAAGGAATTTCCATTTAATTTTACAACGCCAATTTATGATGGTTTTAATATATGTGTTGTTGCCAAAAATGTATTTGGGATTTTAAAAGAATTATAGTTTAAGGTTTTTAATTAATTATTGTTGAGTTTGATGTTGATTTTATAATGCATAACAAATGTGTTTACATTACTTTAAGAATATATGAATTTCATCTGCTTTTAATATTATTTTTAGCATGATTTGATTTTAAAGATTTCAAGAATAATATTGGTTTAAGTTTGGTGCTTTCAAATTATACAATTATGCCCTTGAAATATTATTTGATTGATTTTATGATTTGGGAAAAGTTATATGTATATTATTGATGGATTTATGCTGGAGATATTAAAAAAAAAATGTGGGATTGTGAATTTGAAAAGTGATATAATTCCCATGGTGAGTTTTGGAAAAATTGTTATTTTTAAAATAATATGGTTATTTGTTTTAAACGCACTCATACAGTATATGTGGATGAGCGTGCAAGTTGTAATGTCTCCCGTGAGTTGCCATCGAACCGAGGACAAGCAAGTTTTATATAGTGCACATAAGTCGCCCCCCTCCATGGCCGGGATGACGGTTTAATCAGCGGTGCTATCGGGACTCCAAAGCGACCATATGCAAGTTTCTCTCTTTAACCTCTCGTCGGACGGTGCTTGTGACGTTGGGTATCGTAGAGCATCACTGGTATATAGTGTGGTGAGTCAAGTATTATTTTCAAATATAAATTTCAAATCCTAAAGTTTTAAAGTCGTAGTTAATTAAATGTATTTAATTTGTTTTACCACCTATTTCCAATTAGTATTTTCTAAAATGTATTTATTCATATTTTATGTCATTTATTTTGAAACAATGTTTTTTTAAATGCATCTTGCCATATTTTTATTATATAGATTGGTTGAATATTTTAAAATGAATTTTATAATATTTTTACCATTTATTTTACATGATTGTCTGTAATTATTTAAATTATATTTTTGACACTGTTTATTTTAATTTATTAAATCAAATTTTACGAATTATAATTGAATTTCACTTTTATGTTATATTTCGTTAATGCAAGTATTTTAAATTTATTTTATTATATTTTATTCGTATTTGGATTATTTAATTATTTATTAAATTAATTATTCCTTGATTTTTTGGGTATAAAAGATTGGATTTTGAGAAAATGTTTTAAAAAGAAAACTTTTCCAACAGAGTGAATGGTGAGGGTTTTGAGAGAAAATGTTATTTTCAATTAATGATTATTTATTTACTTATTTATTCTTAATTATTCAAGTGTACTATGACTATCATTGCTATTATAATTGTATAGTAGATAGGGTCACTCACTGAGATGAGTCGCATTTCATATTTTTAAATTCATTCCCCTAGGTACAAGGATTGGTAGACATTCATCCGGAACGAGCTTGACCTTCGTTGCTATCGTATTTCAAGGAATTCTCTTTCTTTTCATTTATTTCTATTGTAATATTTCTTTCCATCCTTTGTTGTATAACTTTCATACTTAATTGTACCCTATGATGCTCTGTATACTGTATTGGATATATTTTATTAAATACTGCATTAGTTCCCTATTTAATTTATGGAAGTGCTGATTATTGTGGAAATAAATTGTAGTAAGGTGGATGAATAAGACGGTATATATGGAAGTGTGTCTTCAGTGCAAGGAATTTGTGGTAAGTCCAATCCTTAGGAGAGGTTCTACTCACTACTAGAATCGAGCAGATACACGACGCAAGTACTGCGTCGCACTAAATAAACAGCGACGCATTCGACGGAGTCGCCAAATATCCTGTCGCGAAATATATAAGATAACAGGCGACGTATCATAATAGTCACCTAATAAAAATTTTTTGCGATGCACATTTAATTTTTAGCGACTCATACAGTAATGTACTTATAGCGACTCATAAAATAGCAACTCTTTATAATAAAGTCGCTAATAAATTTTTAGCGACACTTACATAATACGTCGCCACATAATTATGTCGCTAAAAATACTTCCTGAATAACGACTCATTCATGTTTAGTGACACATTTGTTTGTCGCCTATTTAGCGACGCATTATTTTTTGTGACGAATTATGTGAGTCTCTCTTTTAGCGACCATATATTTTTAGCGACTATTTTTTAGTGTCTCCAAATTAGCGTCTCATGAATTTTTAGCGACGCTTTGTTGTCGCCTATTTAGCGACGCATTAGTTTTTAGCGACAAATTGTATATATTCCTTTTTTAACGACCCGTATAAATTAGCGAGGTGTTTTTAATGTCTCAAAATTAGCGACCGTTCATGTTTTAGCGACAAATTATAAGAGTCGCATATTTATGAATTTTTAGCGACTCATTTACCCATTTAGTGACATATGCAGCAATATATTTATGTCGTTAAAAATTGAAGAATTCTTTAAGCGACATTTTGTGTAGAGTCGCGAAATTTATGAGTCGCCAAATTGATCTTATTATATGTCGTTATATATTTTAGGCGACTTTTAGTTATCTTCATAAACCGCCATTTCTTTTATATTTTTTTAGATTTATTTTTTTTAGTTTTTAAAAATTTATTCAAATATAAAATTAATTACAATACCAAAAAACCCAAACTAACTTCGTCCAAAATAATTAGAATATAAAAATTTAAAATAAATACTTGTTCATAACAAAACAATAATCAATATAATTAAATATCATATCATTGACATATTTTTACATATGCATACTTATTGAGATGGAAGTTGATGTACTCGTGTTGACGATATTACGCCCGCATACTGCATATGGAAAAATGAAAAAATTTGTTAGTCCTGACGCAAAATAAATTAATAAAAACTTAATCATAATTAATAAATTAATTTGTAATTTGGCAAATGAAAATTTAATGAATATTTACCTTTTTAAGGTTTGGCGTGGCACATTTCTCCTAATTAAAGTGGAAAACACATAAGAAAAAAACATATAATGAATAAATAAATATTACTTAAAATATAAGTTAATAAATATACGTACCAATTTATTTAGAAGATATTGTTTATCCATATCCCCTCACAGTCATTACGAACATAGCCACTCTCACATTCATCCTCATGATCATTTTCATCAACACTTGGCAATTGTATGGCAAATGGATTGTGAGCCATTGTAGTATCGCCAAGAACATCTTCTTCAACCAATTCTTCTTCAACAAAAGTACAATGTCGTGGTGGAGTTAAAACAACAGATCATCTCGAGTCAAGTTGATCTTCAACATAAAATATTTGTTGAACTTGTGAAGCCATGATGAATGGGTCAGATGTATATCCAATTTTACTAAAGTTAACACATGTAAACCCCATCTCATCAACTTTCACACCACTGCTGTCAACCCAATCACACTTGAACACTGGAATTCGAAACATAGTGTAATCGATGTCCCAAATCTCTCTTATGATCCCATAGTATGTCATCTCGGCTAAAATTGGGTTATTATCCTTAGCACTAGCAAAATGCTCACTTTTGGCAATAACTTTGACACCACTATTCTGGGTGACCCTCTTATTATCCATATTTATAGTGTTGAATCTAACCCCTCTAATGACATATCCTTCATGTTTCGTTACCACCCATTGCGGACCATGGGCTAACCATCGTACTGTTTCAGACACTATGTGATTAGGTTGACTTCACTCTTGTGCAATCTAGTCAATAGAAAAATATGAAAAATTAAAGCTAAAACAATGATATTATATATTGAATATTTAACTTTCCCATACCTTATCACGTAACCAGTATGTAAATGTACGTTGGTGTTCGTCTTGAAACCATTTTGCTTTTTTTCCTCGATTTTTTTTGCTTGACTTCAAGACTTCAAAATGAATACTAAAACAAATAAAAGTTGTTGTAATTAATAAAAATATCCAACATATCAACTTATCGATGCCTATTAATATATTCAAAATATCAACTAAATTATACATGTTGATATATATATATATATATTAAAAATATCAACTAATTTATACATTAACATGTATATACGCACCTGACATACGGTTCCACTTCTGGTGTATTCGAAAGTATATATCTATGAACTTGCTCCCAAAGTTGTTGATCAATTGATTGATTTTTTCCACCTTTAAATGGGCACCAACATCATCCTTATCATTTAACTTTTGATATCTACCAATTGGGTTTCCAACTGCATCTAATCCTCTCTGAAATTCACTACAAAACTCAATCACTTCTTCACATATGTAACCCTCGGCAATACAACCTTCTGGTCGATTTTTGTTTCGAACATAACTTTTCAATACTTTCATGTACCTCTCAAACGGGTACATCCACCTGAAATGTATTGGTCCACACAATCTTACCTCTCGAACCAAATGTACAGTTAGATGAACCATTACATCAAAAAATGATAATGGAAAGAATTTCTCTAAAAGGCACAAAGTTGTGACAAGATCATTTTGAATATTTTCCAATTCAGCAACAATGATAGACTTCTTGCAAATTGCATTGAAGAAAAAACAAAGTCTTGCAATTGCATGTCTCACATGTTTAGGAAGGATTGCACGAATTGCAAGAGGCAAGAGTTGTTGCATCAATGTATGACAATCATGAGATTTCAATCCTACCATCTTTAAGTCCTCCATTGAAACAAGATTCCTAAAGTTTGAAGAATAACCATCTGGAACCTTTAAGTCCGCTAAACACTTACAAAACAATTTCTTCTCATGCTTTGATAATGTATAGCAAGCCGGTGGTAGGAAAGTTCGATTTCCTTAAAGCTTAGGGGCCAAGTCTTTCCGCAAACCCATTTCTTGTAAATCTAACCGAACATTAACTTCGTCCTTCGTCTTACCAGGAATATTGAGCAATGTACCATATATGCTCTCACAAACATTTTTCTCAATATGCATGACATCTAAATTATGTCTCACATGGAGAAATTTCCAATATTCCAATTCAAAAAATATGGACTTCCTCTTCCAACATTCTTCAGAATCAACAGTCCTTTTCCTCTTGTGTGAGTTATCAAATCTCATTGCATTAAGCTTATCTAAGATTTCTTCTCCACTCAACGGTTTTGGAGGCACTCCAAATTCTTGAAATCCATTGAAAGCCTTCTTTTGCCTTCTATATTGATGATTTGGAGGAAAAAATCTTCTATGCCCGGTAAAACTCATTTTTTTTCCATGCTTTAGCCTTGTAGCAAAAGTATTTTCACTGCAAATTGGACAAGCATAATATCCCTTCACCACATGACCGGACAAGTTACTATAAGCTGGGAAATCATTTATTGTCCATAGCAACACTGCCTTCAACATGAATTTCTCTTGACGGTAAGCATCGAAGACCGTAACACCCTCATTCCACAACCGCTGCAGGTCTTCAACTAACGCTTCATGTATACATCAATTTGATTTCCTGGTTGCTTCGGTCCAGAAATTAGAAGACTTAACATCATAAATTTCCACTTCATACACAACCAAGGAGGAAGATTATACACAACCGTCATCACAGGCCAACAACTATACCTACTACTCAACATATTATGTGGATTAACTCCATCGGCCACGATCCCAAGTCTCAAATTCCTATTTTCGGATGCAAAGTTTGGCCATAAACGATCAACCAACTTCCAAGATGTAGAATCTGCAGGGTGTTGCATTTCCCCTGTCTTAACCTTTCTCCCATTGGCATGCCATGTCAAATTCTTAGCTGTTTCAACACTACGAAACATTCGTTTAAAACGCGGAATAATAGGAAAGTACCATAAAACTTTATTTGGAATATTGCTAGCAACTCCATTCTTATCAATTTTCCATCTAGTAGATCCACATTTAGGACATTCATTAAGGTCCACATATTCCTTCCTAAACAGAATACAACTTTTAGGACATGCATGAATCTTGATGTACTCCATTCCTAAAGCACTCAAAGTCTTCTTAACATTGTACATGGAGGTTGGCAACACATTGTCATTTGGCAACAACTGGGATAACAATTGAAACAGTACATCAAAGCTCTTATCAGAATATCCATATCTTACCTTTAAGTTGTACAATTTAACCAAAGCCGACAACTTGGTAAATTTGGTACAACCTAGGTACAAAGGTTTCTCCGCATCCTCCAATAAGGTAGCAAATTCATTAGGATCATTATCAAAAGTTTCTAATGCAGCACGGGTCATGTCTAAGCTATTGAAAGCCACGTTTTCCTTACTACTACTATCATTTTCATTATATTCTACATTAATATTCCCAAAATGAGAAGATGGTCTAATACCATCAGCACATGACTCACCATGGCAAATCCATCGCCAATAGTTGACATCAAACCCATTCCAATATATATGGCCTTTAATATCCATAATAGTATGGATTTTCATATTCCCGCATTGCATGCAAGGACACCGTATGGCATTACAATCATTGGCATTCTCCATGCTAAATTTCAAAAATTCACTCACCCCCTTAGCAAAATCGCTTGAGGTTCTATCCTTCATTATCCACGATTTATCCATTTCCCTACCAATCTAAACAGAACAATATCAAACAATATCATAAAAAAAAACTTGAGACAAAAGCAAGATTAAGAAAACCCATCGCAAACAAATTATTGACAAAAGCAAGATTAAGAAACCCATCAAAGCAAGATTAAGAAAACCCATTGCAAACAAATTATCGACAAAAGCAAGATTAAGAAAACCCATCTCAAACAAATTATCGACAAAAGCAAGATTAAGAAACCCATCGAAGCAAGATTAAGAAAACCCATCGCAAACAAATTATCGACAAAAGCAAGATTAAGAAAACCCATCGCAAACAAATTATCGACAAAAGCAAGATTAAGAAAACCCATCAAAAACAAATTATCCACAAAAACAAGATTAAGAAAACCTAGCGAACCTAACCTTCGGGTATAATGAATAAATAAATAAAAAATAACCCAATCCACCACATGTCACCTCCAATCATAAAGCGAAAAGAAACTCACCGAAACCATGGAGACGAAGAAAGAAGAATCCAAGCTAACCACGAGGGAGACGAAGAAAGCAGAATCCAAGCTAACCACGAGGGCGACAAAGAAAGAAGAATCCACGAAGAAAGAAATCCAACTTCCAGATAGCAATGCAAGCAAATGGAAAATTAAACACGAAATATCCCACTCTTCAAGTCTCTTTTAGATTGCTTCCAATTCTAACACCTATTATAAAGTGTACTAACACATATTTTGTGAAAAGAAATGATATTCAAAATCCCGCGTAAATTTTGAAAATGCGCCAAAAATTTTAAGAAATTGGATAAACAGGCGACGTATTCAGATAAACTGTGTCGCTAAAGGATAAATAGTTTCATAGACGCTCTTTTTTTAATTCTTTTAAAACAAATAAGTTTCTCCAAGTACTGTTTATTTCCTTCTTAAACTTTTGGCAATAACTCTAAAATTGTAATTTTACATTTAAAAAGGTAGATGATCTAGCGACTCATTGATATAAACAGGCGACGCATTTACATATAAAAGGGTCGCCTTATCTAATAGTAATTAAAATTTATTTTTTAATTTGTGTTACTTTTTTTAAAATTACATTCAAAAAAAATTTTCACATAGCATTCCAATGAACACCAAGTCAATTAATCTAACAATATAAAACAGTTCTATCAATGCTCTTTTCAATTATTCTCATATATGAGTATACACAAACACAAAAACACATCTCACGACATAATTTGAGATAGGATATAACAATTGTAAATTGGTCTAAAGCAAGGACCCATAGTCCAATTGCTTGAAGTAAGTATGTTCAACGAGTTGCACTTTCATGTTTTCGGCTATCAGTGATAGTTTATATGAACCCAAATAAACTAATAGATTACATTTGGGAATGACATTTCAAATAAAAAGCGACGCATTAAAATATTTATGAGTCGCTTATGAGCAAATAATTTGTTTTTTTGGGTTTGTGATCTTTCTGTTTAATCAATCTGATATTATTTCAGCATCAAATAACCAGTGAAAATATTTAAATAAGATAAAGAAAGTTATTTTTTTTTTAATTATAGTAATCGACGACGCATAAACAGTCTTATGCGTCGCCTAATACCCAAAGTTTTTTTTTTTTTTTTAAAACCTTCCTTTTTAACTATTTGATTTTCTTTGAGCATCAAATAACCAGTGAAAATATTTAAACAAGATAAAGAAAGTTTTTTTTTTTAAATTATAGTAATAGGCGACGCATAATGACCCTTATGCGTCGCCTATAATCCAAAGTTTTTTTTTTTTGTCTTCCTGTTTAATCAATTTGATTTTCTTTCAGCATAAAATAACCAATGAAAATATTTAAACAAGATAAAGAGAGGTTTTTTTTTAAAAAAATTATAGTAATAGGCGACGCATAAAAAGTCATATGCGTCGCCTATAACCCAAAGTTTTTTTTTTTTTTAAAACCTTCATTTTTAACAATTTGATTTTATTTGAGCATCAAATAACCAGTGAAAATATTTAAATAAGATAAAGAAATTTTTTTTTTTTAAATTATAGTAATAGGCAACCCATAATGACCCTTATGAGTCGCCTATAATCCAAAGTTATTTTTTTTTTTAATCTTCCTATTTAATCAATTTGATTTTCTTTCAACATAAAATAACCAGTGAGAATATTTAAACAAGATAAAGAAAGTTTTTTTTTTTTAAATTATAGTAATAGGCAACGCATAAACAATCTTATGAGTCGCCTAATAACCAAAGTTTTTTTTTTTTTAAACAAATCTTCCTTTTTAACAATTTGATTTTCTTGGAGCATCAAATAACCAGTGAAAATATTGAAACAAGATAAAGAAGGTTTTTTTTTTTTAAATTATAATAATAGGCGACTCATAATCAGTCTTATGCGTCGCCTATAATCCAAAGTTTTTTTTTTTTTTAAATCTTCCTATTTAACAATTTGATTTTCTTCTAGCATTAAATAACCAGTGAAAATATTTAAACAAGATAAAGAGAGTTTTTTTTTTTAAATTATAGTAATAGGCGACGCATAAACAGTCTTATGTGTCGCCTAATACCCAAAGTTTTTTTTTTTAAAAAACAAACCTTCCTTTTTAACAATTTGATTTTCTTGGAGCATCAAATAACCAGTGAAAATATTTAAACAAGTTAAAGAATGTTTTTTTTTTTTTAAATCTTCCTCTTTAACAATTTGATTTTCTTCCAGCATCAAATAACCAGTGAAAATATTTAAACAAGTTAAAGAAGATTTTTTTTTTTTTTTGGTTAAATTATAGTAATAGGTGACGCATAAACAGTCTTATGCGTCTCCTAATACCCAAAGTTTTTTTTTTTTAAAAAAAAATCTTCCTTTTTAACAATTTGATTTTCTTGGAGCATCAAATAACCAGTGAAAATATTTAAACAAGTTAAAGAAGGTTTTTTTTTTTTTAAATCTTCCTGTTTAACAATTTGATTTTCTTCCAGCATCAAATAACCAGTGAAAATATTTAAACAAGATAAAAAGAGTTTTTTTTTTTTTTAAATTATAGTAATAGGCGACGCATAAACAGTCTTATGCGTCACCTAATACCCAAAGTTTTTTTTTTTTTTTTAAAACTTTCCTTTTTAACAATTTGATTTTCTTGGAGCATCAAATAACCAGTGAAAATATTTAAACAAGTTAAAGAAGGTTTTTTTCTTTTTTTTAAATCTTCCTGTTTAACAATTTGATTTTCTTCCAGCATCAAATAACCAGTGAAAATATTTAAACAAGTTAAAGAAGGTTTTTTTTTTTTTGGTTAAATTATAGTAATAGGCGACGCATAAACAGTCTTATGCATCGCCTAATACCCAAAGTTTATTTTTTTTAAAAAAAAACCTTCCTTTTTAACAATTTGATTTTCTTGGAACATCAAATAACCAGTGAAAATATTTAAACAAGTTATAGAAGGTTTTTTTTTTTTAAATCTTCCTGTTTAACAATTTGATTTTCTTCCAGCATCAAATAACCAGTGAAAATATTTAAACAAGTTAAAGAAAGTTTTTTTTTTTTTGGTTAAATTATAGTAATAGGCGACGCATAAACAGTCTTATGCGTCGCCTAATACCCAAAGTTTTTTTTTTTAAAAAAAAACCTTCCTTTTTAACAATTTGATTTTCTTGGAGCATCAAATAACCTGTGAAAATATTTAAACAAGTTAAAGGAGGTTTTTTTTTTTTAAAATTATAGTAATAGGCGACGCATAAACAGTCTTATGCGTTGCCTATAACCCAAAGTTTTTTTTTTTTTTAAACCTTCATTTTTAACAATTTGATTTTCTTTGAGCATCAAATAACCAGTGAAAATATTTAAACAAGATAAAGAAATTTTTTTTTTTAAATTATAGTAATAGGCGACGCATAATGACCTTTATGCGTCGCCTATAATCCAAAGTTTTTTTTTTTATCTTCCTTTTTAATCAATTTGATTTTCTTTCAGCATAAAATAACCAATGAAAATATTTAAACAAGATAAAGAAAGTTTTTTTTTTAAATTATTGTAATAGGCGACGCATAATCACCTTTATGCGTCGCCTATAATCCAAAGTTATATTTTTTTTTTGTCTTCCTGTTTAATTAATTTTATTTTCTTTCAGCATGAAATAACCAGTGAAAATATTTAAACAACATAAATGAGTTTTGTTTTTTTATTTTTTTAATCAATCTGATTTTCTCTCAGCATCAAATAACTAGTGAAAATATTTAAACAACATGAATGAGTTTTTTTTTATATTTTTTAATCAGTCTGATTTTCTTTCAAGTATATTTATTTTTTATTTAACATTTCAAAACACTTAAAATTTATATGCTTTTTAATTTTTATAGGCGACGTAGTTTCTTCTTTATACGTCGCTCGTTCTGATTTCTTTTTTTTTTTTTGTATTTCCATTTTTTTGTTTGTAAATGTCTTTAAATATTTTTATTTGCCCCTAAAATGTTTTTAATAACCATTTTTTATTCCCCAATATTCATGAAATATTAGAAATAAAGTGGCACGTTAATCTATGGGCTTTCTTTTCAACAATTAACCATAAGTACGGAAACTTGAGAGTTGGAAGCAATCTAGGGGGTATGAGAAGATTTTGAAGGATCACACTCTCATTATGCATTCTTGTTTCTTTCAAGGGTTTGAAGGATTTTGTGGGTTTCTTTCCTAAATTTAAAAGTTCCTTCTTCCTCTGCTTCTTCCTTCTTACCAGTGGTTGGGTTGGAAGAATTTCACCTTCTTGCCGTCGCCGTCGCCGTCGCCGTCGCACTGGGTGGCTGGGGTTTTTGCCGTCTCGTCGCCGGGATTGGGTTGCTGGGTTTCTGCCGTGCCGTCGCCGTCACTACTGTGGTGGCTTGAAGTTCCTCTTGATTGCTGGATTTGTAAAGGTGTGCTGTTTTTGTGTGCTGTTTTTCATCCCTTTTGGGGTTCGGTGGTGTATGTGTGCTGTTTTTGTGTGCTGTTTTTCATCCCTTTTGGGGTTCGGTGGTGTATGTGTTTTCTGGAAAAAAAATTCTGTTTGCTGGTCTTCTTGTTTTTTTTTTAAATATTTGTTCGTTACTGTAATTTTGGTGGGGTTTTATGTTGTCAAAATCATGGCTTGTTGTCGACAATGGGTTAGCTAAATTTTGTTTGGAAAAATAGCTATATTTATTGAGTGGGGTTCGATTGTATGTAAAGCAAAATGATATGCTATTATTTGTATTATGTGTTTATATGGTTAAATTCAAGATCTAGCATTTATAAATTACGTGGGAAATGTCAGAGGTGGTGCTCTATTGTGGGTTTTAAAACGACGTCGTTTGTACGACTCAAAATCCATTAGTGATTTAGTCGCCGGATGCAAAGTTTGAAAATGTTAATGACTGTTAAAGAGGATAGATGTTAAGAGAAGATACTATTACTGCATCACTTGGTAAATAAATTACATGAATTTATCGTTTATTATTGTTATTAATGGTTTATTCATTATACTACACCCTATGTTCATATTGTTAGTAATATTAATTTGTGTTTATGTTTTTTGTATGTAGAATTATGGATCCTTTTAATGAACATGTCCTCTCGGATGGGGATGGCGCTGGATCACCATCCAGTGATATGGAAAGGCCGAATACATCATCCCCAAGGCGTAGAAAATGAGGGGCCACAACAATGAAAGGCCTTAGGAAGCATTTGGCGGGAAACAAAAGCTTGGAACCTCAATATAATGAGGTTGGAGTTGCTATTAACTCTGAGGCCGTTCGACTAAACAATTTGGAGGGCTCGTTGGCTAGGAGCACAATACCAATTAATATACCTAATTGGAGAGATGTGTCCGATAGGTTAAAAGATAACCTATGGGCATCAATAAAGGTACGGAGTGCATTATTGTTAGATATTGTTTATTATGAATAATATTTAATTGATGGAGATTTTATAATTCTTTTTTTGCATTTGCAGCTTGTATATATGCATTTTACTTGCATTTCTAACTTACCGCATTTACTTGTCAATCAATGTCACTAAATATATATATATATATATATTTTAATTTTGCAGCAATATACGGGTAAGGATGATAGTTTTAGGAAGGCAACTTTAAAAGATTGTTATGACAAATGGAGAAAATTCAAGAATTACTTATATAGATATTTTGTTCGACCATATATTGACACACCCGAAAAGTTGAAGCATCGACCCTCAATTTATGAATTCATAAGCCAAGAGGTGTGGGATGATTTTGTACAACAAAGGTTGTCGGATAAATTCCAAGTATAGTTTTATTTAACGCACGGTACTGTTGTATTAAATTGCGCTGCCATTATTTATATAAAAATTAAAATTTGTTATGGTGACTTATGTTATTTGGGTTTTCTAATATGTTTGTTTATAACTTTTGTAGGCATTAAGTCAAAAATATTCGAAAAAACGGCAATTAAACAAGTATCTGCATAGGATGGGTGCAATGGGCTACACGAGATTAGAAAGAGCCATTGTATGCAATTTATTTTTATTTACATTTAACCATATTAATTTTGTCATTGTTACTTGATCACTTGCATTATTAAAATTAATTTATTTTTAATTTTGAAGCAACTTGAAAGAGGCACTGAAGATTATGTAGACCGAGATGACCTATGGATATGGGCACGTATGGGGAAGGATGGAAAATATGCAAATGAAGAAACTGAACATGTAGCGGAAAAAATTGTGAGTATTGTATTTTTTATGACTATTTGTTGCATATATTATTATTTGGTTCATTATTATATAAACTGATATATTCAATCATTTAAACAATATATTGTAGAATGACTTAAAGAAGAAGGCAACAGAAGGAGAAATTCGGCCTTCACCTCCTGTGGATATCCTAACACAAGCTCTGGGAAAAGAGGAGTATGGAGGTAGGCTTAGGGGTCGAGGCAAAGGATACACGGTGAATAACTTTTTCCATACTCCTAAGCCGAGTTCACAAAAAAAGACCAAGTCGGAGGGAAGTGGAAACAATTCAATCTATGAGATGCTGCTCAAAGGTCTGGTGGCGATCATCAGAAATTCAAGCAGCAGCAGCACTGCCCAAGTTGATGCGCTCATATCGGCATGTGGTATTCAGATTCCGTCACTCGCTCATCCAGCCGATACTGTTGCTGCTCCTGGGACCCAAGTCGATGATGTTGCTGGTCAAGGGACCCCTCCAGCCGATGATGTTAATGCTCCTGAGACCCAAGTCGATGATGTTGGTGCTCATGGGACCCCCCCAGCCGATGATGTTGATGCTCCGGGCACCCAATTCGATGATGTTGCTGCTCATGGGACTCAATCTACATCTTGGATTGATGCTCCTCAGATCTATCCTGAGGTAATTATTTCATATATATATATATATATGTATGTATGTTTAAGTGGGTTATTACTATCTATATAGCTCCCATGGTTGAAGAGTCTTACCTACCGCCATGAGGTCATGGGATCGAGTCCTTAAGTTGAAGGAATATTGTCATGTGAACATATATTAATCTTTTTATTTTTTTTTAAACTTTGCAGGGTGTAAAATGCAATCTTGCACAAGGCAATGTTGGCCATATAGTAGCACGTGGCACTTTGGTACCTTCGCTGCCAACGGATATGTGCCATGGTGTGAAGCTAGGTGCAGCAAATTATAAGGTCACTGTTGATGACGTTATTGATGGATTTGCACCTTTGCCTATTCCATCATTCGACATCATACGTGTCGGTGATGCTGAAGGTGCATTTGTTGCATGGCCAAGAGATCTTGTTATCTTGCCATCTGAGGAGGTATTGTTCGATGCAGCTATATATATTAATGAAGTTTAAAATAATTTCATTTTTGTTCTATTTTAAATGTTGTTTGTTGATATTTTGTAGAGAAGCTCGAACAGGTCAAATGTTGAGAATGATCAAGATGATAATGTTGATCCCTTAATCGTTACCCCAACAATCCGAGAGTTGCTACGTCGGATCAAGGATGTCGATAGCGATCATTTATGGTTTTTTAATATGAAAAAAGAGATCTTTGGGGAAGAACAACAGTTGGGCATAGCGAGTAGCGATATAAACGATTTTTGTTATATGCAAGAATTATCTTCCGAATGCATCTTGTTCTACATAACGTAAACTAAATTTGGATGTCTTTATAACTAATTCTTTAATTTAATTAATTAAACACTATAATTACTTGTAATCGGATTATGTAGGCATTTATGTGAGGGATTGACGGGCTCCTTCGAAGGGAATTATTGCTTTGTTCATCCGGATATTATTGCTTCGGTTGGTCATCAAAACCCTCATGAACGGATATTAAATATATTGAGTAGATGGCAAGATGCAAGAAATAATCAACTATGGTTATTTCCCTACTGTGCAAGGTAATATTGTGTTAGTTTTATTGAATTATGTTATGAAAATATTCATTTCGAGAAACATCATATTAACTAAAATATTTATTGGTGTTTTTAGGAATCATTGGATGCTATGTGTTGTTGATTTATACAAAGCAGTAGCATGGTTTTTTGATTCTTTGAAGACTCATAAGAATATAATTGATAAGGATCTAAAATCTTTGATCGACGAGTAAGTTAATTAATAACTCTAATATTTTTAATTAATTGTTCTTATATTGGATTTGTACTTTTGAAGCTACTGTATAATCTTATACAATATTTATATTTCTATATAGTTCCTTCGTTGCATGGAACCAAGGAAAGACATTTGAAAAGAAACTTCGGTGGCAAAATACTAAGGTAATTATTATATATAAACTTAGCATTATTAGTTGTTAGTTAATTTAAATACTTGTATATATTCGTATCTAATATTACACATAATTTACTGTTTGCAAATTTAGACACCGATGCAGCCCGGGAATACGGAATGCGGTTACTATATGATAATGATAATGCGAGATATCATTAGGCGCAAAGTTCCTCCCCGGGACTTAAGAGGAATGGTAAATTATTATTAATTTAATGATTTCATCATATTTCTATTATGTAATAATTAATATTTATGATTATTTGTATATGTATTAACATAAGTTTCTAATGTTCAGTACGAAGGTGTCACTTGGTTACAAGCTGAAAATGTCAACGAATTTAGAGATGAATGGGCAACAGCGATGATCACAAGTATCTCAAACCAATGAATATATATGCATGGTAGTGAAATAGCTAGCTTTTGTTAATAGCTTTTGTTTGTACATATAAAATATCGTAGACAAATTTGTGAAAATCGCTCATAAGGTAGTATTTGTTTTACATGAACTTTGGTTTTAAACATACCAATTTTACAAAATTTCAAACAATATTAAAAATAATTAAAATAAACGATGAACAGGCGACGCACAATATGCTTGAGAGTCGCCTGATACAAATAATGCAAAAAAAACAAAAACCATCACAGTTATGTGCTTCAATATTTTAACAGATTATTTGATGCCAAAAGTAAACCAAATTGATAAATATTTTCACAAAACCAAAGAAAAAAAAATATTTAAATAAAAGGTCAACAGGCAACGCACAAAATGCTTGAGGGTCGCCTGATACAAATAAGAAAAAAAAACAAAAAAAAAAGCTCTGTGATGCTGCTTAAACATTTTCACTTGTTATTTAAAGTTGAAAGAAAATCAATTGTTTAATACTTACTAAAAACCCAAAAAAAAATAATAATAATACATTAATAGGTGACGCATAATGATTCAGCGTCGCCTGATATCAATAATATGTCTTCCAAAAATTTTTTGGAAAAAACAAAAAAAAAATGCACTGTGATGCTGCTTATACATTTTCACTTGTTATTTAAAGTTGAAAGAAAATCAACTGTTTAATACTTAGAAAAAAACCAAAAAAAAAATTGTTACACTAATAGGCGATGCATAATAGTGTTTATGCGTCGCCTTATATCAATAAAATGTTTTCCAAAAAATTTATTTGAAAAAACATAAAAAAAAAAAAGCACTGTGAAGCAGTTTAAACATTTTCACTTGTTATTTAAAGTTGAAAGAAAATCAATTGTTTAATACTTAGAAAAAAACCAAAAAAAAATAATTGTTACACTAATAGGCGACGCATAATAGAGTTTCTGCGTCGCCTTATATCAATAAAATGTTTTCCAAAAACTTTTTTGAAAAAACAAAAAAAAAAAAGCATTGTGAAGCAGTTTAAAACATTTTCACTTGTTATTTAAAGTTGAAAGAAAATTAACTGTTTAATACTTAGAAAAAAAACAAAAAAAAATTCACACTAATAGGCGACGCATAATAGTGTTCATGCGTCGCCGTATATCAATAAATATTTTCTGAAAAATTTATTTGAAAAAACAAAAAAAAAAGCACTGTGAAGCAGCTTAAACATTTTCACTTGTTATTTAAAGTTGAAAGAATTCAACTGTTTAATACTTACTAAAAATTCCAAAAAAAAAATTAATAATACACTAATAGGCGACGAATAATGCTTCTGTGTCACTTGATATCGTTAATATGTCTTCTAAAAAATTTTTTTCAAAAAAACAAAAAAAAAAAGCACTGTGATGCTGCTTTAACATTTTCACTTGTTATTTAAAGTTGAAAGAAAATCAACTGTTACATACTTACAAAAAACGCCCCAAAAAACAAATGTTACCCTAATAGGCGACGCATAATAGTGTGTGAGTCGCCTTATATCAAAAAGCACTTTGAAGCAGCTTAAACATTTTCACTTGTTATTTAAATTTGAAAGAAATCAACCGTTTAATACTTACTAAAAATCATAAAAAAAAAAATATAATAATACACTAATAGGCGACGCATAATTCTTCTGTGTCGCCTGATATCATTAATATGTCTTCCAAAAATTTTGTTGGAAAAAACAATAAAAAAAGCACTGTGATGCTGCTTAAACATTTTCACTTGTTATTTAAAGTTGAAAGAAAATCAACTGTTTAATACTTACAAAAAAACCAAAAAAAAAAAAAATTTATTACCCTAATAGGCGACGCATAAGAGTGTGTATACGTCGCTTTATATCAATAAAATATTTTCTAAAATATTTAAACATTTTCACTTGTTATTTAAAGTTGAAAGAAAATCAACTGTTACATACTTACAAAAAATGCAAAAAAAAAAAAATGTTACACTAATAGGCGACGCATAACAGTGTTTATGCGTCGCCTTATATCAATAAAATATTTCCAACAAATTTTTTGAAAAAACAAAAAAAAAAAGCACTTTGAAGCAACTTAAACATTTTCATTTGTTATTTAAATTTGAAAGAAATCAACCGTTTAATACTTACTAAAAATCAAAAAAATATATATAATAATACACTAATAGGCGACGCATAATTCTTCTGTGTCGCCTGATATCATTAATATGTCTTCCAAAAATTTTGTTGGAAAAAACAATAAAAAAAGCACTGTGATGCGGCTTAAACATTTTCACTTGTTATTTAAAGTTGAAAGAAAATCAACTGTTTAATACTTACAAAAAAAACCAAAAAAAAAAAATTTATTACCCTAATAGGCGACGCATAAGAGTGTGTATACGTCGCTTTATATCAATAAAATATTTTCCGAAATATTTAAACATTTTCACTTATTATTTAAAGTTGAAAGAAAATCAACTATTATATACTTGCAAAAAAAAAAATGTTACACTAATAGGCGACGCATAACAGTGTTTATGCGTCGCCTTATATCAATAAAATATTTTCCAACAAATTTTTTGAAAAAACAAAAAAAAAAAGCACTATGATGCTGCTTAAACATTTTCACTTGTTATTTAAAGTGGAAATAAAATCAACTGTTTAATACTTACAAAGAACCCCAAAAAAAAAAAATTTAACTAATAGGCAACGCATAATGCTTCTATGTCACCTGATATCAATAATATGTCTTCCTAAAAATTTTTTGGAAAAAAAAAAAAAAGCACTGTGATGCTGCTTAAACATTTTCACTTGCTATTTAAAGTTGAAAGAAAATCAACTGATTAATATTTTCAAAAATCCAAAAAAAATAATAATAATTTAATAGGCGACTCATAGAGTTTGTTATGCGTCGCCGGATATTTGTTAAGTGGAACAAAAAAAAAATTAAGATACTGTAAGTTTTCTTAAATATTTTCACCTATTTGGAAAGTTGAAAGAAAATCAGATTGATTAACAATTATCTTTAGTGTAGCATTTAAACAATACAATTGATAAAAAATATACGCACTCTATTAAAGGCGACTCTATTGGGCTGAATATTCAGCGACTATCAGTCTTATGCGTCGTGTGTTTTTGTTTCTCGCGATTTCTCGACGTCAACTTTTTTTTTATGCGTCGTCGATTGGTCGAATTTTTACTGACGTATTAACCTCAGAGTCGCGGTTTTATTTTTTTAGACGCATTTATCTCGTAGCGTCGCTAATAATGTGTCGCTAGAGCTTAATTTTCACTTAGTGACTAGATTTTCTATTAGAAGGTCCGATAGGATTTTCCTGAGATTAGGGGTTGTCTAAGATTCCGGTGAGGGATCTTGGACGGGTCTTAACATATACACTTCGAGCTCATCTTGGTGTTTGCTTATATGTGTATATATATATATATATATATGTAAGGCTAAAAAAAACACTTGCTTGATAATTATTTTTTGTTTTGCAAACAAAAATATGAGAAGAAATATAGGATTAAAAAAAATATGAACTGAAAATACCATGAAAACGACTAAATGTTAGAAAATGAATACAAAAGTAATTAGTAAATGCGATTTTGAATCTATAAAAAAAAACATGAAAACTAAAACAAAACAGAAGCTATAGTTGCACAATCTTGATGACCAATTATATTGACTTGGCAGTTCTCGATTTAATTCGGGTGTGATTCAACTCCAATAATTAATAAAATTTAAATGAGATTGAATATTGGACTATTCAATATAAAATCCTTTTGAATTTGCACATGGAAATAATGACAAATGGAATGAAGCGAAATGTCTATTTTGAACTCATCTACATTCAACATTGTCCTCCAGGTTTTGCATGAAATGATAGGAAATTGATTTAACTAAAATATGTGAGTATTTGAAAAACCATTGATTTGAAAAACTTTAACAAAATAATAAATTTTAATGGATTTCGTTGGACTATATTAGAAGAATATCAATTAAAAAAAATGTTCATCTCTCATTAATCTATTATATATATATATATATATATATATATAGTAAAAGGTATAATTTTCAATAAAATAAAGGAGAGTAGTTTTGCATAGAAAACAAAGTTTATGAGTCATTCCAATAAAAACAATCAGTTCTGTCCTTGTATAACAAGCATGGATACTCCTTTCTTATACCCCAAAAGCAAAGGCCACAAATATCTCTTCTATCAACGTACACATCAAAGAAATGGGTTGTTCCTGGCCACATCACCTCGCAGTAGAACTGTGTGTTTCCCCAGAAACTGGTCCTGAACTTGAATCCCCAAACTTCTCCAGGAGGGATAGTTTGAACACCTAGATCGTCGTTCTTTGATTTACAGTGGACGTTGAGATACAAACCATCCCCGAGATCGTTTCTCATATAAACATGAACTTTATGCGGGAAAAATATAATTGCATCACAGATTATGATCATATGGACGATAGTTAACATAGAAATTAGCATAACCAAGGTTGTTTTTCTAGCCATACTTGCTTTTCTATAAGTTCAACCTTGGAAGATGAAGATCATATAAATATATATATATATATATATATGAATACTGAGTAACATTATGGTAACGGATTGATAGTAAATAGGAACCACTTTAATTATACGTATTTATTAAATATTAGAGTTACTGGCCGGTGTCAAATTTAATTATACGTATTTATTAAATATGGATTGATAGTAAATTAAATAGGAATCACTTTAATTATACATATTTATTATATATTTGAGTTATTGGCTTATCTCAAATTTAAATTTATTATATGTATTTTTGTTATTTGTTTAACGCCTGGTTGATATTGTCCCCAATACTCTGAGTTTTTTGTTGAGAGTTTTCCAGAAAGTCATTCATTCTATATTGCTTTCACTTGAGTACATTTAGCTTCGGAATTCTTTCAAATCTTAAAACCAACCATTCGAAAAAAATCTCGGCGTTATTAGAGTAACTATTATTTTATTTGAATCAGCTCCTGGTCTACATTTAATGATGTGGAATTGAATACCAAATAACCTATCAATACTCTGCATTCACCAACACTCATTACCATAAAAAAGTTTATTTTTAGAATTTTAATATAAAAAATAATAGAATAAAATATTCTAATTAAAATTTATTATATATAAGTTTTTAGAATTTTAATATAAAAAAATAAGTTGTAATAAATAGCAAGACTTCTTTTTGTAGAAAAAAAAAAATTAAGATAGAAGGAACCATATCTTACATCCTTTATTTTTTTCTTATCCTCATCCTTATCTATTATTGATATTGTACTACCTTATTTTAAAACATAACAAAAAAGTAAAATAAACTAGGTGAATAATAATAATAATAGTAATAATAAATGTTTTTTTAATAAGGATAAAGCCAAATTCTATCATTAGTCATATACAATGAAGACTGTAAAGTTGAGACAGAAGATCTTAATCCAATACATAAATATTTTTCCTTGTTCAACCTTATATATATTTATTATTATTATTTTCTTAAAAAAGAGCAGCATTCCATAAAAATTTAACCGAATGAAGCAGTGATTGTTTATTACATATTTTAATTGTTAACAATATATATTCTTTTATATATATATATATATATTACGTAGTGTGCATTAGACATTGCTTATAAATTTTCATACAGCCATAGCCGCTGCAATACCACATATTTAAGTCCTACTTTCTGATGGAAGAAAGAATATGAAAATGGGCATGGGAATGGTCATTCCAAATTAACATGCCTTGAGAGGTCCCAGCTTGCATGGAAAAACCCTTTTTAATTAATGTAAATGATGCCTCTTGCATTAATCACTTAGATTTTATTTGTATCGTTACACATGATAGAATTAGACTTGACTATAGTAAGTTTAATCCAATTCCATGCTTGTTGCAATGTTTTTTACTCATTGGACTGGATATTAATAAATAGTTCAGCCTTATCCTATCCTTTTTTTAATCAATTTGATTAATTATCCCAATTTAGATGAGACTATTTCATTGGAAACCATTGACGGCATTGATCTGTGTTGACCAGTCTTTGACTGTGTTGACCAGCATTAACATTCGTTCACCATCCTTTGACCAACATTGAACAGCCTTTTACCAGCATTGACCGATTGTTGACCCGGTAGAATAATTGTTGGGAACTGTTGGTTAAGTTGAAAACTAATTTGTAATTATTTATTAAAAAATTTATATTACAAATTATTCAAAATAAAAAAAGTTATATTTTACAATCCAATCAAACTTTTGGTGGTTTTCCAAACAAGTAATAGTGTTAGACTAACCTATCCAATCCAATTCAATTAAACACAGTTCAATCTTATAGTCCAATTAAGTTCACCAATCCAAACGGGCCTTAACTCTACTTTGACATGTAATTAATATTTTAATTGATTTAATTTGGATATTTTAAAATTTAAAATTAACTGGATTAGACTTCAAATAGTGCAGCCTAATATTTTTGTATATTTAAAACACATATTTAACCATAATTAAAGAGGCCATCTGATAATTTTGTAACCTGAAGCTATAATGGTTTATTTTCACGCAATTTAGTTACAACAAGCAAATTTCCCATCAACAAAATAAAAAATTTCTAAAATTTTAATATCGAAATTAAAAGCAAATTAAGTCACTACTTTCCATGCCAAAATCCTGAGTCGTATTCCCTTACCATTAAAAGCCACTACTCTGGTTTTGAGTTAAAATTAGATTCCCTACAGGGATTTTTTCCCAAATGTTTGACAATATTCATAACTGTTTTTACAAACTAAATCAACCAAGAATTTTTATTTTTTTTTTCTTTTAAGACACTGGATATACAAAGCATTTTTTTTTTTTCTTGAAGTAATAATAAGCAAAGGGTGGTAGCTATTGAAAGCAGTAGGATGGTAAAAATTAAGAGGCCAAAAGCACAGAATTCGACAAAAGAGGAGCATGAATCGTAGACGTGCTCACCTAGCTTATGGTCGTTGTTTCTTACCGGCTGACGCAATGACTAACCTGAAACTTCTACTTTTACCCTTCTTTTTTTGGTCTTTTTTAAAATATATGCTCCAAAACAAGTTATATGATTAACAAATGCACACATATATAAGTAATTCATTTTTTTTATGATACAGATATCTGTAAGTTTTAATTTTTAAATATCTACATCAAACAACATGTTATTTAATATATATTAATAAGTTAAAAATTTATAGATACCCACGTCGTAAAAAGCTCTATAAGAAAATTAACACAGTTTGTTACGTATAAATTTCACTAACTAAATGCCTTTGTTATTTGAAAAGAAAAAAAAAAAAAAAAAAAAAAAAAAAAAAAAAAAAAAAGAACTAATTATCTTTGTTCATCACCCTATATGCATTTCACATATATAGCCATGAGTACACCGTCAATGATCATGATAACCGATAAGGAAATGAGATCAATTTAATGTATTTTATTTATTCAAATTTATTAGCAAATATAACTAAGGAGTTTGAAACAGAACGCAAGTAGGAAACCAGAAAGAATCACCATCATTTCCAATTATAACAAACAGTTTTATCCCTGTATAACATGCATGGATTGGACACTCGTATACCCCAAAAACAAGTGGTACAAGAATCCCTTTTATCATCGTATCCATCAAAGTAATGCGATGCGCCTGGCCAATCCACCTCGCAGTAAAACAGAGTGTTTCCCCAAAAACTGGTCCTGAAACTGAATCCCCACACTTCACCTGGAGCAATCTCTTGAACACCCAGATCGTCGTCCTTCGATTTACAATGGATGTTGAGATTCGAGCCGATTCCAAGATCATTTCTGAAATGCATGTGAACATTATGCGGAATGAATATAATTGCATCACAGCTTCTCATCATCATCATCATCATCATATGGATCATTAATGCTGAAACAAACAGGGTTGGTTTTCTAGCCATACTAGCTGTTTTTTAAGTTCTTGATCATGTACATATACACATATACACATACACATACATATATATATATTGACTTAAGTTTAAATAAGAACAACATTATAGTTTTAATATCATGTATTTCTTTATTAGCTTTTAAATGGGCTAAGTTTTAAAATTTTAAAATGATAAAATATTGATTTGTTGACACATTAAAACTAGTATATATATATATAGAGAGAGAGAGAGGGAGAGAGAGAGAGAGAGAGAGAGCCAGGTTTAAGTTGATCATGTACATATACAGATATACATATATATATATATAGGAAAATTCTATAGTGAGGACGGTCCGTATACGGACCACATCAAAACCGTGTATGTGTACACAACAAAAACGATATTTTTTTTCAAAAAGCACCCACTTTAATGTAGTCCACATCGTAAAATTACTATATATATAGACTTAAGTTTAAATAAAAACAACATGATAGTTTTAATATCATGTATTTCTTTATTAGATTTTAAATCGGCTAAGTTTTTAAATTTAAAAATGATAAAATATTGTTAAAACTAGTATATATATATATATATATAGAAAGAGAGCCAGGTTTAAATTAGGACGATACAAGGTATTCTTTTATTAGCTCTTTGATTATATCAAGGGATCAAAGACTTAGATTTTTAAAATTTAAAAATGGTAAGATATAGATTTATTTGCATACTAAAATCTTTTTTAAGAAAAATGATTTATATCAAAACTCAACTATTAACAAATTATGTAATTTTATGTCTCAAACCTTAATGCGATTCAACGGTCGAAAAAGAAAAAGAAAGTCCAAATACATGATTTGAACCTGACTCTATATATATATATATACATATAAGATGAAGGTTTTGGATTAATAGTTTTAATTATGTTTAATTATTAATTAGAGTTATATTTGGTAATTAATTTACAGATGTAAATCATGTTGGATACTGGGAGAAAATAGAAATATAATCAACAGGCTGACTGACATACAACATATTTGCTTGCTCAACATTCCATAAATTCTTACATAAAAAGGTAACTAAAATAAAGAAGCAAAATTTTCATGGCTGTGACCATTATCAATGGGACCGCATACAACATATTTGCTTGGTCAACATTCCATAAATTCTTACATAAAACAGGTAACAAAAATAAAGAAGCAAAATTTTCATGGTTGTGACCATTATCAATGGGACCGCATACAACATATTTGCTTGCTCAACATTCCATAAATTCCTACATAAAAAGGTAACTAAAATAAAGAAGCAAAATTTTCATGGTTGTGACCATTATCAATGGTACGACATTCATATGCCAATTTAATTGGCTAAAAAAGGTCGATTATATTTATTACTGTGCATTGAATTATTTAATTTGGACAACCAATACTACTTAGCACAATACCATATTTAATGAGTTTGCTACGCAATCAATTTATGGCATAGTGTTACTAGTCTACATGTGTGTGAGAATATTGGTCATTGGGGTTGAACATTGAGAGGTCGAATCATGCCATGACAAAGGGTTTTTAAAATTTGGACAAGTGATTTTTTTTTTTTTAATGGTATATATGATTCTTACATACACATTTTTTAAATGATAGGTAATCTTGATCCAAAATATATATATATATATATATATTGAATTGGATTATTTTGAATGGATATGTAGTTATCAAAAAGGCTACCAGAGTATCAGGCTTTATAAGGACTAATTAGAGGGAAACAAAACTGAATCATGGAGTTCGAAAAGGTTAATAGTACATTGGAAAATGAAAAATATAAATTTCAAAACAATGAAATAATTGCATCTTTGCCAGATTAAAAAAAAGAAAATCGATCCATAACTCTTTAACCAATGAGGTTAACCAATTTACCCAAAGGGAAAGAAAATGAGATCAGTTTAATCTTTTTACTCTGTATCATGCATGTAACAGCCCAGTCCACCCGCATGAGATATTGTCAGCTTTGGGCCCAGTCCGCACGGTTTTGTCAAAAGGCGTCTCAAGAGAAAGGTATCCACACCCACTTATATGGCATGCTTCGTTCCTCTTTCCAACCGATGTGGGATCTCACAATCCATCCCCCTTGGGGCCCAGCATCCTCGCTGGCACACAGATCCGGGTCCAGCTCTGATACCATCTGTAACAGCCCAGTCCACCTGCATGAGATATTGTCCGCTTTAGGCCCAGCCCGCACAGTTTTGTCAAAATGCGTCTCAAGGGAAAGGTATTCACACCCACTTATATGGCATGCTTCGTTCCCCTTTTCCAATCGATGTGGGATCTCACAATGCATATTAAGGGGATTATTATTATAAGAACATAAGAAGTTTTAGAATAGAACACAACAAGACATATACAATATATATATACATATATTTAGGAATTACCAAGCAGAATTACTTGGTGTTCCAATTATAACAAACATCTTTTCTCTTGTATATCAGACATGGATTGGCCATTCGTATAATACTAAAACAAGTGGTGCAACTATCTCTTTCATCTATGAATGCATTTAGGTAATGGGATGTGCCTGGCCAATCCACCTTACAGTAAAACAGAGTGTTATCCTAAATCTGGAAAGAAAAAAAAAAAAAAGTAGAATAAACCAAGTGAAAATAATATTGATAAATGTTTTTTTTTAAATTAAAATAAGGTGAATTCTATCATTAGTTATATGGAAATGGAGACTATAAAATTGAGACATAAGATCTCCATTCAATACGTATACACATTTTTGCTTGTTCAACATCCCATAAATTTATATATTTATTTTTTTTAAAAAAGAATTCCATAAAAATTTAACTGATTGCAGGGATGGATTGTTATTTGTTAAGAACATATATAGATATATATACAAATACATATATACTTATAAATGCTATGGTGAAAAAAAGTACTTACCACTTGTTGGCTGCATATCCAATGAAAAATATGTGTTAGGCGCTCATCTAATGGTGAGCATTTGTCCCTACCATAGACTAGCTATAAATACATTAATTAGTGTGCATTGAACATTGCTTATAAATTTTCACATAGCCATAGCTGCTGCAATACAACATATTTAAGGTTCTACCCTCTGGTAGAAGAAAGAATTTGAAAATGGGTATGGGAATGGTCATTTCAAAAGAACATGCACTGAGAGGGCCGAGCTTCTATGGAAAAACCCTTTTTAATGTAAATGATGCCTCTGGCAATTAAACTCTTATCCGTTTGGACTGTCGCACTGGATTGAACTATAGTTATTTTGATCTAGCCCTCTATTTCTTGCAATTTTTTTTTTTTTAACAAATAGTCCATGTAACACCCCGTCCCAAAGTACGTCTGAATTTTTGCATGTTGATCGAGAGGGTCAAAATTTTGACTTTTTGTTCTAGATGAAATTTTGCGTTGATCGAGGTACCATTTCAAAGTACGTATCGTCCCAAGTTCGTAGACTAGGAGCACGTCGAAATCGGAGCTACCGTTTGAAAGTTATGCCCAAGACAAGTTGCGGTCCAAGCTGTCCAAGGGTGCCAAGTTTGACTTTTTATTTATGTAGAATTTTGATTTGACTCTTGTATGGTCATAAAGTACTCGTCAATACAAGTCTATAGACTAGCGGCACGCCTAATTTGGACATCCAGTTAAAAAGTTATGGACTCGCAAAGTTTTTTAGATATAGTATTATTTTATAATATTTTTAAGTAAATGGTGTTATTGTGAAAAATGTGCGCCACGTGTCAAGCCCTCAGCCTGTCCCGTCAGTGCACAGTGACACCCACGGGATGGCCTCTTATTGGCTCAAATCCGTGTGTCAGCCGTGTGACTGGAGAGAGAGAGAGAGAGAGAGAGAAAGAGAAGCCACCACCCACGGCCACCCTCTGTTCACCATCCTCCTCCCCTTTCACCCATACACATGCCCGACCACCACCTTGCCCCTTCCATTTTTGGCCAGCCCACCAAATCTCGCAGCCACCCGACTACCAACGCGCCCAGATCGAGACTTTTTCCAGCGGCGGCACCGATTGCTTCAAACCCATATTTCTCCCCAATCTAACCTCTGTTTGCCTCACCACCGGACCCATCCGTTCGCCCATCCTCCGATCTGCATTTTCTCCAAAAATCACAACCAGTGGCCACCGGACGCACCGCCGGCGGTGACAGGTTCCGGTGACTACGGCGGCTCATCGGGAAATCAACTTTCCTTGCGAGTTCCCAGTTGCACTGTCAGGACCCATCCAAGACCCCTCGCCAGAATCCTAAACAAGCCCTAATCCCAGGAAAACACCATCGAACCTTCCAATAGAAAATCTGACAGCATTTCCCCTAAGGGAAGGACTTACCATAAAATTTACCTGCACAAAATCACAACAGCTGTCTCAGAAAACTTGACAAATTCGTAACTTTCAAACCACATGTCCAAATCAGGCGTGCCACTAGTCTACGAACTTGTATCGACGAGTACTTCACAATCATACATGAGTCATAACTCAATTTTTCAAGGATAAAAAGTCAACTCTGACACTCTCGGATAGCTCGGACCTCAACTTGTTTTGCTCGTAACTTTCAAACTGTAGCTCCGTTTTCGACGTGCTACTAGTCTACAGACTCAGATTGATGTGAAATCTGCAATGGTACCTTGGTCAGTGCAAAATTCCCTTTAAAGCAAAAAGTCAACATTTTGACCCATTTGGTGAATGGTCAAACTTGGTCAACCCTCGGTCAACATGAAAATTTCCAACGTATTTCGGGACGGAGTGTTACATGCACCGCCCATCCTTTCCACTAGTTTCGACCCCCTAAACCTAGATCTAAGGTCGATTTCCTCCAACTCGCGGCGGTTTGTGAGATCCGAGGATTCAAAACCCGAAACCTTTCCGACGAAATTTCGGCCACCTCGGATTCAATCTCCGGAAAGTGAGACCAAATTTATAATCCTCGTTTCACAAACTTCGATTTGGTATATCACTCATAAATTTTGGTTGTCGTTTGTGTTCACTCCCCGAATACCTATTTGAGAGTTATCCGATTAAAATATTAAAATAATTAGTTTTTTTTATTGTGGATATTTTATGTAACACCCCGTCCCGAATCGCACCGGAATCCGTGCACGTTGACCGAGGTTGACCGTTGACCGTTGACCCAAGGGGTCAAAAGTTGACTTTTTGACTCGGTGGGAATTTCGAGTTGACCAGGGTACCGTGGCGAAGTGCACGATGCCACGAGTTCGTAGACTGGTAGCACGTCGAAAACGGAGCTACGGTTTGAAAGTTATGGATGAAACAAGTTGCAGTCCAAACTGTCCAAGGGGTGCCGGAGTTGACTTTTTGTTTATGGGGAATTGAGCTTTGACTCATGGATGGTTGTGAAGTGCTCGTCGATACGAGTTCATAGACTAGCGGCACGCTTAAATTGGACATGTGGTTAAAAAGTTATGGACGTTTGAAGTTTACCGGATACCGTATTATTTTAATGTTTTTGGGTCGTGAACAGTGAAATGCCACGTGTCAGCTTCTGAGTGGTCCACGTGGCATGAACAGTGTCACGCAGGGTTTTAATTTTGAAAAAACTCTCGGGGAAGAGAGAGAAAGAGAGAGAAGAGAGAGAAAGAGAGAGAGGAGAGAGAAAGAGAGAGAGAGGACCCGCCGGCCGCCGGTCATTTTCACGTTTTTCCGGCCTAGTACTGTACACGCGCCGGCCAGCCAGATTGCCCACCTCATTTCCGGCAAAACCTCCAAATTTCACGGCGAACGGCCGCCGGACGCGCTCGGATCGGACGTCCGAAGTTTGGCGGCGATTTTTCCCCTCCACCGCCGGCCACCGCGAATCGGCACTATTCCGGCCGATATACAGTACACGCGCCATACACCCAGCATCCTCTCCTCAAGTCCGGCCTACCCACCAAAAATCACGGCCATCGGACCACCGACGCGCCGGGATCGGAGCGTTTTCCGGCGAGGGGTCGAAAATCTTCAAACGGTGATTTCTCCGCCGTCCGACCTCCGTTTTGCTCACCGTCAGTCCCGTTGGATTTCTCTCCTCACGATCTACAAATCTGCAAAATTTCACAGCAAACGGCCACCGCCGGAAATTACTGTTCCGGCGACGGTTGCCGGTGACGTGGCGGCCCGCCGGAAAATACTGTTCCGGCGAGTACCCGAAAATTCCGGCCAGCTCCAGTCCGCAGTGTTCGACCTCCTGAACCCAAATCCGACTTCCGTTTCCACCAATTCGCGACGGTTTGGGAGAATTGCGGAGCCGAAACCCGAAAAGCTTCCCGACGAAATTCAAACCCCGTCGGGTACGATCATCGGAAATTAAGACCGGATCTGTGATTAGCATCACTCGAGCTTCGATTCGGTATATGATTCGTAAATTTTAGTTATCGTTTGTGTTTTGACCCCCCGGGTACCGGGTATTATTTACCCGAATAAAATATTAATTTATTTGACTGTCTGTGAATTTTGTTCTAGGAGCACCGGTGAGTCGTAGAATTGATCCCGTAGTGGATCATGGGTTAATTGCGTGCTCCAGGTGAGTGACCCACCTTCAAATTAATTTTGGGAATTTAATTGGTGAATATATTATGTGTGAATTAAATATTTGGAATTTAATTTCTATGTGCCAAATATTTAGTGAATTTATTGTAGAATTATTTATGAATTTATTGGATTTAAGAAAATGCGAATTCTACAATTTATGCCATGTGGAATTATTTTATGGTTTTGAGGATTTTGAAATTGGTGTGGTTTTAATGGTAAATTGGGCACGATTCGATTTTCAAATATTTCAAGGAAAATATTTGGTTATGTTGGTGATTTCAATTTTTATGAAATATGCCCATAAAATATTATGGGATTTGATTATGATATTTCGAGAAATTATTTATGCTTGGAAAAAAATGTGGATATTTGAATTGATGGATTTGGGAGTTGGTGGATTTGAAAATCATGGAATTTATGGTATGGATTATAAGGAAATTGTGGAGAATTTCCCGGTTCAAGCGGATGGATTATGCCCGCTATGCTTATGAAAAATGTGAAATTTGTTTTATGATTTAAATTTATGGATTTTATGATTTTTAGATGCACCGTGCACGTACTGGTGTTCTGATTATGTGATATGGTATATGTGATATGGTTAGTGTGCACACGGTTGTGATTAGCGCGCAGGTGGGTGTGATTAGCGCGCAGGTGATGTGATTAGCGCGCAGGTGGGTGTGAGTAGCGCGCGGTTGATATTATGAGGGTGTCCTGTGGATGCCATCGGAGAGGGCGGCCACCCCCCTTTGGCCGGGACACCAGGTTAGCAGCGGCGCAGTGGGACGCCACGCGACCGTATGCCGGTTTCTTTCTATAACCTCCTGTCTGGCGGTACCTTGGGACGCTGGGTACTGTTGGCGCCACTGGTATATAGTGGGTGCATCAAATGATTTTCAGAACTGTGTTTTAAAAATAAAATGTTTGGAAACTGAATTGGAATTAAAAATATAATTGTTACCGCTTCTGGTATTTAATTGATGTCTTGGTTTTCGGGGAATATGGATAAAGGGTTTTGTGAAATTGTTTTAAAAGGGGAACCTTTCCAACTGAGAGAATTGTAAGGGTTTTGAGAGAAAATATTATTTCCAAATAATTATTATTTATACTTATTACTGTGATATTATATGGTATAGTAGTAGGGTCGCTCACTGAGATGATTAGCATCTCACACTCTTAAATTCCGTTCCTCTAGGTACCAGGTTGTCGGTGTTCATCCAGAGCGGACTTGATCTTCCTCGCTGTTTTAGTTCGGCAGTACCCTGTTATTCTTTTATTGCAGTTGTAATATTTCTTTCACTCTTGTTGTATTTATTTTGCACTGGATTACTGTATTTATTTTTTTTAAGTGCTGCAATTTGTGGAATCGATTTGTAGTACTGTGGGAGGAATAAGGGGATAATTTTAGAAGTGTGTTTTCAGTGCAGGGAATTTTGTGGTAAGTAAATCCCTTAGGGGAGGCTCTGCCGGATTTTCCGTTGGAAGGTTCGGTAGGGTTTCCCTGGGATCAGGGCTGTCTAGGGTTCCGGGGAAGGAATTCTGGACGGGTCCTGACATTTTAGGTGTACGTGTGAGTCGTAGAATTGATCCTATGGAGGATCTTGGTATAATTGCATACTTAAGGTGAGTGACCCACCTTTAAAACTATTTTGGGGTGATTAATTATATTTATTTTGTGTTAATTTAATATTTAGAAAATATGCTCATGTGGTGGAATTTATTTAAAACTGTGGTCAATTATATTATCAATTTCGGTAATTTCTATATA